>NC_089219.1:172080883-172384810 GCF_963924675.1 Phocoena phocoena
GCTCTGCGGCATGTGGGATCTTCCCAGACCGGGGCACGAACCCGCGTCCCCTGCATCGGCAGGCGGACTCTCAACCACGGCGCCACCAGGGAAGCCCTATCACAGGATATTGATTATAGTTCCCTGTGCTGTACGATAGGACCTTGTTGTTTATCCATTCAATATATAATAGTTTGCATCTGGTAACCCCAAACTCCCAGTCCTTCCCTCTTCCATCTCCCCTCCCCTTTGGCAACCACAAGTCTGTTCTCTATGTCTGTGAGTCTGTTTCTGTTGCATAAAAGTTCATTTGTGTCATATTTTAGATTCCACATGTAAGTGATATCATATGGTATTTATCTTTCTCTTTCTGACTTGCTTCACTTAGTATGATAATATCTAGGTCTATCCATGTTGCTGCAAATGGCATTATTTCATTCTTTTTTATGGCTGAGTAATATTCCATTGTGTATATCTACTGCATCTTCAGTATCCATTCCTCTGTCGATGGACATTTATGTGGTTTCCATGTCTTGGCTATTGTAAAATGTTTTTATGAACACTTGGGTGCATGTTTCTTTTCATATTATAGTTTTGTCCAGTTATATGCCCAGGAGTGGGATTGCTGGATCCTATGGTAATTCTATTTTTAGTTTTTTAAGGAAAGTCCATACTGTTCTCCATAGTGGCTGCACCAACTTACATTCCCATCAACAGTGTATTATTATTTGTAGACTTTTTTTTTTAAAAAAACCTTTATTGGAGTATAATTGCTTTACAATGGTGTGTTAGTTTCTGCCTTATAACAAAGTGAATCAGCTATACAAATACATATATCCCCAAATCTCCTCCCTGTTGTGTCTCCCTCCCACCTTCCCTATCCCACCCCTATAGGTGGTCACTAAGCACCAAGATGATCTCCCTGTGCTATGCGGATACTTCCCACTACCTATTTTACATTTGGTAGTGTATATATGTCTATGCCAATTTCTCACTTTGTCCCAGCTTACCCTTCCCACTCCCCTTGTCCTCAAGTCCATTCTCTACGTCTGCGTCTTTATTCCTGTCCCGACCCTAGGTTCTTCAGAACCATTTTCTTTTTTTTTTTTTAGCTTCCATATATATGTGTTAGCATATAGTATTTGTTTTTCTCTTTCTGACTTACTTCACTCTGTATGACAGACTCTAGGTCCATCCACGTCACCACAAATAAATCAATTTCATTTCTTTCTATGGCTGCGTAATATTCCATTGTATATACCTGCCACATCTTCTTACCCGTTCAATTGCCAATGGACTCTTAGGCTGCTTCCATGTCCTGGCTATTGTAAATAGTGCTGTGATGAACATTCTGGACATGAATCTTTTTGAATTATGGTTTTCTCAGGGTATATGTCCAGTAGTGGAAATGCTGGGTCATATAGTAGTTCTATTTTTAGTTTTTTAAGGAACTTGCATACTATTCTCCATAGTGGATGTATCAATTTACATTCCCACCACCAGTGCAAGAGGGTTCCCTTTTCTCCACACCCTCTCCAACATTTATTGTTTGTAGATTTTTTTGATGATGGCCATTCTGACTGGTATGAGGTAATACCTCATTGTAGTTTTGATTTGCATTTCTCTAATGATTAGTGATGTTGAGCATCCTTTCATGTGGTGTTGGCAATCTGTATATCTTCTTTGGAGAAATGTCTATTTAGGTCTTCTGCCCACTTTTGGACTGGGTTGTTTGTTTTTTTTGATATTAAACTGCATGAGCTGCTTGTATATTTTGGAGATTAATCCTTTGTCAGTTGCTTCGTTTGCAAATATTTTCTCCCATTCTGAGGGTTGTCCTTTAGTCTTATTTATGGTTTCCTTTGCTGTGCAAAAGATTATAAGTTTCATTCGGTCCCATTTGTTTATTTTGGTTTTTATTTCCATTTCTCTAGGAGGTGGGTCAAAAAGGATCTTGCTGTGATTTATGCCATAGAGTGTTCTGCCTATGTTCTCCTCTAAGAGTTTTAAAGTGTCTGGCCTTACATTTAGGTCTTTAATCCATTTTGAGTTTATTTTTGTGTATGGTGTTAGGGAGTGTTCTGGTTTCATTCTTTTACATGTAGCTGTCCAGTTTTCCCAGAACCACTTACTGAAGAGGCTGTCTTTTATCCATTGTATATTCTTGCCTCCTTTATCAAAAATAAGGTGACCATATGTGTGTGGGTTTACCTCTGGACTTTCTATCCTGTTCCATTGATCTGTATTTCTGTTTTTGTGCCAGTACCATACTGTCTTGATTACTGTAGCTTTGTAGTATAGTTGGAAGTCAGGGAGCCTGATTTCTCCAGCTCCGTTTTTCTTTCTCCTGATTGCTTTGGCTATTTGGGGTCATTTGTGTTTCCATACCAATTGTGAAATTTTTTGTTGTAGGTCTGTGAAAAATGCCATTGGTAGTTTGATAGAGATTGCATTGAATCTGTAGATTGCTTTGGGTAGTATAGTCATTTTCACAATGTTGATTCTTCCAATCCAAAACATGGTATATCACTCCATCTGTTTGTATCATCTTTAATTTCTTTCATCAGTGTCTTATAGTTTTCTGCATACAGGTCTCTTGTCTCCTTAGGCAGGTTTATTCTTAGGTATTTTATTCTTTTTGTTGCAATGGTAAATGGGAGAGTTTCCTTAATTTCTCTTTCAAATTTTTCATCATTAGTGTATAGGAATGCAAGAGATTTCTGTGCATTAATTTTGTATCCTGCTACTTTACCAAATTGATTGATTAGCTGTAGTAGTTTTCTGGTAGCATCTTTTGGATTCTCTATGTATAGTATCATGTCATCTGCAGACAGTGACAGCTTTATTTCTTGTTTTCTGATTTGGATTCCTCTTATTTCTTTTTCTTCTCTGATTGCTGTGGCTAAAACTTCCAAAACTATGTTGAATAATAGTGGTGTGAGAGTTGATAACCTTGTCTTGTTCCTGCTCTTAGAGGAACAGATAGAGGATCTTAGAGATTGGCCTGTTTGTTTTTTCTGTTTCTTTCTGGTTCAGTCTTGGAAGGTTGTGCTTGTCTAAGAATGTGTCCATTTCTTCCAGGTTGTCCATTTTATTGGCATATAGTTGCTTGCAGTAATCTCTCATGGTCCTTTGTATTTCTGCAGTGTCAGTTGTTACTTCTCCTTTTTCATTTCTAATACTATTGATTTGAGTGTTCTACCTTTTTTTCCTGATGAGTCTGGCTAATGGTTTATCAATTTTGTTTACCTTCTTAAAGAACCTGCTTTTAGTTTTTATTGATTTTTTTTTTTTTTTTTTTTTTTTTTTGTGGTATGCTGGCCTCTCAGTGTTGTGACCTCTCCTGTTGCAGAGCACAGGCTCTGGACGTGCAGGCTCAGCGGCCATGGTTCACGGACCCAGCCGCTCCACGGCATGTGGGATCTTCCCGTACCGGGCATGAACCTGCATCCCCTGCATCGGCAGGCAGACTCCCAACCACTGCACCACCAGGGAAGCCGTAGTTTTATTGATCTTTGCAGTTGTTTCCTTCATTTCTTTTTCATTTATTTCTGATCTGATTTTTATGATTTCTTTCCTTCTGCTAACTTTGGGATTTTTTTGTTCTTCTTTCTCTAATTGCTTTAGGTGTAAGGTTAGGTTGTTTATTTGAGATGTTTCTTGTTTCTTGAGGTAGGATTGTATTGCTATAAACTTCCCTCTCAGAACTGCTTTTGCTGCTTCCCATAGGTTTTGGGTCATCATATTTTCATTGTCATTTGTTTCTAGGTATTTTTTGATGTCCTCTTTGATTTCTTCAGTGATCTCTTGGTTATTCATTAGTGTATTGTTTAGCCTCCATGTGTCTGTATTTTTTACAGTTTTTTTCCTGTAATTGATATCTATTCTCATAGCATTGTGGTCGGAAGAGATTTGATGTGATTTCAGTTTTCTTATATTTACCAAGGCTTGATTTGTGACCCAAGATATGATCTCTCCTGGAGAATGTTCTCTGAGCACCTGAGAAGAAAAGGTATTCTGTTGTTTTTGGTTGGAATGTCCTATAAATTATAATTAAGTCCGTCTTGTTTAATGTGTCATTTAAAGCTTGTGTTTCCTTATTTATTTTCATTTTGGAAGATATGCCCATTGGTTAAAGTGTGGTGTTAAAGTCCCGTATTATGATTGTGCTACTGTTTATTTCTCCTTTCATGGCTGTTAGCCTTTGCCTTATGTTTTGAGGTGCTCCTATGTCGGGTGCGTAAATATTTACAATTGTTATATTCTTAGTGGATTGATCCCTTGATCATCACGCCATGTCCTTCTTTGTCTCTTGTAGAAGTCTTTATTTTAAAGTCTATTTTGTCTGATATGAGAATTGCTACTCAAGCTTTCTTTTGATTTCCATTTGCATGGAATATCTTTTTCCATCCCCTCGCTTTCAGTCTGTATTTGTCCCTAGGTCTGAAGTGGTTCTCTTGTAGACAGCATACATACGGGTCTTGTTTTTGTATCCATTCAGCCAGTCTATGTCTTTTGGTTGGAGCACTTCATCCATTTATCTTTAAGGTAATCATTGATGTGTGTTCCTGTTACCATTTTCTTAATTGTTTTGGGTTTGTTATTGTAGTTCTTTTCCTTCTCTTGCGTTTCCTGCCTAGAGAAGTTCCTTTAGCATTTGTTGTAAAGCTGGCTTGGTGGTGCTGAAGTCTCTTAGCTTTTGCTTGTCTGTAAAGATTTTAATTTCTCAGTCGAATATGAATGAGATCCTTGTTGGGTAAAGTAATCTTGGTTGTAGGTGTTTCCCTTTCATCACTTTAAATATGTCCTGCCACTCCCTTCTGGTGTGCCGAGTTTCTGCTGAAACATCAGCTGTTATCCTTATGGGGATTCCCTTGTATGTTATTTCTTGCTTTTCCCTTGCTGCTTTTAATATTTTTTCTTTGTATTTAATTTTTGATAGTTCGATTAATATGTGTCTTGGCATGTTTCTCCTTGGATTTATCCTGTATGGGGCTCTCTGTGCTTCCTGGACTTGATTGACTGTTTCGTCTCCCATATTAGGGAGGTTTTGAGCTATAATCTCTTCAGCTATTTTCTCAGTCCCTTTTTTTCTCTTCTTCTTCTCGGACCCCTATAATTTGAATATTGGTGTGTCTAATGTTGTCCCAGAGGTCTCTGTGAATGTCCTCAATTCTTCTCATTCTTTTTTCTTTATTCTGTTCTGTGGTAGTTATTTCCACTATTTTATCTTCCAGGTTACTTATCGATTCTTCTGCCTCTGTTATTCTGCTATTGATTCCTTCTAGAGAACTTTAAATTTCATTTATTTTGTTGTTCAATGTTGTTTGTTTGCTCTTTAGTTATTCTATATCCTTGTTAAACGTTTTTTGTATTTTCTCCATTCTATTTCCAAGATTTTGAATCATCTTTACTATCAGTACTCTGAATTCTTTTTCAGGTAGACTGCCTATTTCCTCTTCACTTGTTTGGTCTGATGGGTTTTTACTTTGCTCCTTCATCTGCTGTGGGTTCTCTGTCTTCTCATTTTGCTTAACTTACTGTGTTTGTGGTCTCCTTTTCGCAGGCTGCAGTTTTGTAGTTCCCGTTGTTTTTGGTGTCTGCCCCCAGTGGCTAACATTGGTTCAGTGGGTTGTGCAGGCTTTCTGATGGAGGGGACTGGTGCCTGTGTTCTGGTGGATGAGGCTGGATCTTGTCTTTCTGGTGGGCAGGACTGCATCCAGTGGTGTGTTTTGGGGTGCCTGTGACCTTATTATGGGTTTTGGCAGCCTGTCTGCTAATGGGTGGGGTTGTGTTCCTGTTTTGCTAGTTGTTTGCCATAGGGGGTCCAACACTGTAGCTTCCTGGCAGTGGCAGGCTGCACAGGCTCCCGGGAGGGGAGGTGTGGGTAGTGACCTGTGCTTGCACACAGGCTTCTTGGTGGCTGCAGCAGCAGCTCTTTTTTTTTTTTTTCGGTACGCGGGCCTCTCACTGTTGTGGCTTCTCCCATTGTGGAGCACAGGCTCTGGATGCGCAGGCTCAGCGGCCATGGCTCACGGGCCTAGCCGCTCCATGGCATGTGGGGTCTTCCCGGACCAGGGCACGAACCCATGTCCCCTGCATCGGCAGGCGGACTCTCAACCACTGCGCAACCAGGGAGCCCTGCAGCAGCAGCGTTAGCATTTCATGCCCATCTCTGGTGTCCGTGCTGATAGCCCTGGCTCGTGCCCGTCTCTGGAGTTTGTTTAGTTGGTGCTCTGAATCCCTTCTCTTTGCTCACCCCGAATCAATTGTCTTTTGCCTCTGAGGCAGTTCCAGACTTCTTCCCGGACTCCCTCCCGGCTAGCTTTGGCACACTAGCCTCCTTCAGGCTGTGTTCACGCCACCAACCCCAGTCCTCTTCCTGCGATCCGACCTCCGAAGCCTGAGCCTCAGCTCCCAGCCCCCACCCGCCCCTGCGGGTGAGCAGACAAGCCTCTCGGGCTGGTGAGTGCCGGTCGGCACCGATCCTCTGTGCGGGGATCTCTCCGCTTTGCCCTCTGCACCCCTGTTGCTGCACTGTCCTCTGTGACTCCGAAGCTTCCCCACCCCTCACCCCCGTATCCGCCAGTGAAGGGGCTTCTAGTGTGTGGGAACCTTTCCTCCTTCACAGCTCCCTCCCGGACGTGCAGGTCCCGTCCCTATTCTTTTGTCTCTGTTTCTTCTTTTTTCTTTTCCCTACCTAGGTACGTGGGGTAGTTTCTTGCCTTTTGGGAAGTCTGAGGTCTTCTGCCAGCCTTCAGTAGGTGTTCTGTAGGAGTTGTTCCATGTGTAGATGTATTTGTGATGTATTTGTGGGGAGGAGGGTGATCTCCACGTCTTACTCCTCCACCATCTTGAAGGTCTCCCTGATTTTATGTTTTTTTCTAACATTCTTTCTTGTACTCCCTACCCACTTGCTCAGCCCCAAGTTCATTTTCCTTCTAACTAAAGGATTTCTGTTAGTTCTACTTTAGTGAAGGTTTACTGGCAAAAATGTCTCTCAATTTCTGTTTATTAGAAAATATGTTGATTTCATCCTTGATCTGAAGGTTAGTTTTGATAGTTAAACAATTCTATGTTGTCATTTATATTTCTTCAAAGATAATATTGTTTTCTTCCGACTTCCATTGTTTCTGTTGAGAAGTCAGCTTTCAGTTTTTTCTTTTTTAAAGATAAGTGAAGTGAAAATTTTAAAGATAATTTAAGAGAATAGGCTTAAGAGAGGAGTGTCCAAACCGAATGAAACCATGAAAGACCAGGTGCAGAGCAGTTGCTGCTTGGGTGTCATCTCACTACTCCCAGAGGCAAACTCCATAGGCTTTATTTTTCAAGACTTTATCTTGACAAGAGCAAGCTGAACTTACATGTTAACAAAAACATAATACAATATTGACTTTTTAAAAAGTCCATTTTGAATTTCTGAGCCTGGTTCAAATTCTTTTTATTTTTTTCCCCGCTGACTTTTGGTTTCTCTTTTTCCTCCTACCTGCCAATCTGCCACATCCCACTTTCCCTTATGTTGGCATTTTTAGGAGCTCTCAAGGCTACTGAGTTTCATTATAGTACTGGATGTTGTATGTTCCTCCCCAAGCTGAAGCTGGAGCATGGAGAATGGCCTTCTAACATGAGGGTTGACATGAGCTACATTATAGATTTGGGTTGTTTGTTTTCTCATTCATTCATTTAACAAATCACTAACTACTAGGTATATAACCAGACAAGATGCAAACATACCTAGTGGCATGGTTACTAAGGAGATAGTAAGTCCCACGATCAGTCTTCAAGTGACTCTTTCCTGTAGCCCACTTTCTTCCCTATTAAATATCTCATTGGGCTTTGCCCATACAACTCATTTCTCTTGAACTCTACCCTGCTTTTTTTTTTTTTTTTTTTTTTGCAGTACACGGGCCTCTCACTCTTGTGGCCTCTCCAGTTGTGGAGCACAGTCTCCGGATGTGCAGGCTCAGCAGCCATGGCTCACGGGCCCAGCTGCTCTGCGGCATGTGGGATCTTCCCAGATGGGGGCACGAACCTGTGTCCCCTGCATCGGCAGGCGGACTCTCAATCACTGTGCCACCAGGGAAGCCCTCTACCCTGCTTTTGATGGATCATTTGCAGATTTTACTCTAGTTCCATTTCAATTCTGGTGGCCAGTCCTGCAGCTGCCTGACAAAGAGCTCCTTTTTTGTGGTCATAGCATCTTGTCAAGTTACATTTTTATTACATTTTCACTGCAAGCTGTAATTCAAATAAAGAGTATTTATCCAAGTAGAAAGAATTTTACTGCCCCTATAGTGGTATTTTAGGTTAAAATTAGAGTCGATTCATTTGCCCCTACATAAAGTGGCTCCCTTATTGCCGATGACTTTAATCTTATCAAGTACTCATTTAAAACTGTGCTTTACTCCTCATTTTATCCCCCAACTTCCTGGCTTTTTCCCAGATGATCCTTCTGAATGTGCTCTATTATTGTGATTTTCAAACAACAGAATTGGAGGCATCTGAACACCCTACAGCCAAAAGGGGCTGCATCTGTGGATCTCAGTTAAACTAAGGACTTTCTCTTCTCTCCTAAAATAAAATCCTTTCTTTTTCTTTTTTTTTAAGCAAAAGGCCAATTCTTAATTTCAAGGGTTTTCTTAGAATTGGTATCCATTCATCAGTCAGTGAAGCCCAGTGCCTGGTAGACTGTAGATGCTCAGTACCTCCTAAATTACTTTACGGGTACATTTAGAATATAAGAAAAGGTCTAATACGAGAATGTTCTGAGATCATTGCTTTAAGTGACAATGTGGCATTTGGTAAAGATTTAGAGGGAGCTCGATTTGAATCTTGTATTTCTTCCTAAATATTGTCGTTCTTTAATAAATTCCTTAATATCCAGGTCCCAGCATCCTGATACCTCAAGTAATGTTCATTATTGCTGGAGGTTTTTGTATCGATAGATGAGATGGTTTTTCCAGCCTGATACATACTGTACACTCATTTAACCCTTATAACGTTGTTAGTATTGTTATTATTACAAAGGGATTGCTCACATACTCATGTTCCTTAATTCTTCTTCATGAACTGTTTGATTTTGTGTATATGCAAAACCTGTAATTTTACATATATGCAACATCACATGTAATCAAGTCTGTTCTTGGGTATGGAACGAGGTAGACATCATTCTGGTCTGGTCATCAGGAGACCTGGGTTTGCGTTCAAACCCTAACAATAGTGAGTCCCATCAGAGTTGAGCCTCACATCACCTCCCTCACAAGCAATTTTCTTTTCAGTAAAATCTCTTATTTCTCAAACTATCTGTTTCAGTTTTGCTGATAATGATAGTGTTTACATAACTTTTAGAAACTATTCTGCAAATGTATTTTGCTCAAATTTTATGATCCTCATCATTTTTCTAACTCTTGCTTTTCTCTTGAGGCCTTTGACTTCTGAACCTAAAAATTATACTAATAAACCACATAAGTAAATTACATGGAGAGTTACAGAGACCTTTTAGAAGAGTCCACTGATGCAGCAGATTCCATATTATTTTCCCTAAATTAAGACAAAAGAGCTCTCAAACACATAATATTGGCGTTTTCTCCTAAGCAAAATAATTTTTCTTCCCATCACGACTTTTACATCTTCTCTTTCATTCTAAGTGTAGCACACTTTTTTTTTTTTTTTTTTTTTTTACTCTTTGGGAGTGTTTTAGGGGTTATTCAGCTGGGTTGAGTTTCTAAGACCAGATGTACCACCCTCCCTGCTTAGTTCGCTGTGCCCTGAAACCTGCTGTGTCTTCATGTTTCCTCCCTCCCTGCGATGGCACTTTCTCAAAAGCATGTTGAAATAGCACACCCGTGGGTTTCAGGCAATCCAGGGCTTTCCCCCTTGTTAAGAGGGAGGCACCTGATTCTGAGGAACGGGGCTCTTTGCAGAAACTTGAGCCTTAATTATTGCCGATTGCCTGTCTGGCTGGAGCTCCATCCTGTGCTCTGCTTGCCTGCTGTCCTTCCCTCACACTGTGTCATTTTCATTTTCAGACCCACACCCACCTATTTGTCCTGCTCGCCAGCTATTAACTTGCCGGCCGCTACCTGTCCCGTATGGCCTGGCAGCTGTTATGTCCCTGCCAGGCTCAGCTCTAGGAAGCCAATCTTGAATTCACCTGCCAGGCTCAGTCTTGGCCCTTGCCCAGCACGAGGAGAAAGAATGGACAGGAGTTAGATGGCCTGCCACACGCTATCAACGGTATCAAGTTCCCCACGTGTCCCAGCACAACCTGAAATATCCATGTGAAGCTTTTATGCCTCAAACAAATGCAATTCCTGGGCCATCTGAGAGTGTGCATAATTTACGATCTATAAGAACATGTGTTCAACAATTTTGATCAAGGCAGTAGAATGAGAATGGCTAGGACCTAGAAACTGAATAAAAACCGGAGGCTCCCAAAGTTATTTATAATACCCTTGTTAATGCTTTGAACATTCTCAGAAAAATTTGGAAATCTGATATAATCTACTTTAGAGCAATGAATTGTATTTATGTATTTCTATAGGAAATACATGTCCTGTAAATGTAGGACAATCTTATTCTAAACTAGGTGTCTTCACTTATGTTGTTCCTATCACTTGAAAGGCTCATTGTGTTCTCCTCTATCTATAAAAACCATTAATTCTCAAGACATAATTCAATACCCCAGCATTTCATGAAACCTCTGAGTTTGGCCTTCGAATAAGCTGACAGGTACTAGGTCCGATCCAGTTAATCTGGGCTTTGCCACTTGCCCATCAAGCGATGTAAGCCCAGATTATCTTTTTCTTCATGTGTATTTTGGGAGTGATACTGTCTGTGTCCAATCTGTAGTGTTGTTATAAAGATCAAATGAGATAATCTATAAAAGTGTTTGAAATCTAATGATAGAAAAACGTATGGTAGTATTTTCTCCAAATGTACTTATTCTCTCTATTGTCTTCGGATGTACAATTACAGAAAAACTCAGTAGGTATAAATTGGAAAAATATATATATATATAAAGAAAGCTAACAGTGAAAAACTAGTCTATGTTCTCTACATTTAATCCCCCAACAACCCTAGGAGGTAGGTAATATTCCCATTTTACAGATGAGGAAGCTGAAAAACAGGTTAAGTAACCTGTCCAAGAACACACAGCAAATATAGGGGGTAGAGTCAGGGTTCTAACCCAGGCTGTCTCTGGAGCTTGCATTCTTACCCACTAAATGGTCCTACCTGTCACAATGCTCCAGGTGATGGTGGGTATGTGGTCCGTTCATTTAACCTTATCTTTTTTTTTTTGAAATACCTCTAAGACATACCGTGTCCCTCACCAGCTTCTCAACATCTTACGGGGATAGGGCTGAGCCTCACCAGCAAGGCGTGGTGCTTTGCTCATCTTTTCAGTGACTGCCTCTTCCGACTGTGAAACATCTTCCGCTGTGGTCTCCGAAGTCCGAGGGCTCGCATCCCTCAGGGCAGGTTACTAGCTTCTCTATTGGATAGTGCTGTGGCGTGCCTTATCTCCTGGTGGTTTGTTTTCTTCTTGGAAGTGAGAGGTTCTGACGTTTCTGTCATTCTCTAGGAGGCAAATGCTCCATTCTGGGGATTTTAGGCCTGGCCTTGAGGATCACACCATTCCAAGAAGTCAACTTCCATTGAGCCCGTGGGTGAGCCCGTGGGTGAATCTCTAACCCACTCCAAGGAAGGAGATTTCCCTTCTATGGGTTATCGGTGGTATCCTCGAATTAAGATGTAGCTTCTGCCTAAGACTGAACTAATGGGGGTGGTATAAAGGGGCCTTCCTAGTTGCCCTACTAGATGGGGTGTGTGACTGGCAGTAACGCTGCTTCACAAACGATCCCCCTGTTTCTGGTTGTCTTCTCTGATCTCACTTGCTACTGCCTTACGTACTTTCTTTATCCTTACATTCCAGCGTGTCCTTACCTGTAGTCTTCTTCTTACAGGCCCTTTTCTTGGGGGAGGTTTCTCTTTCTCTCAAACAGTTTTCCTTGCTGGAATAAACTGTCTCCTTTTCTAAGACCCGTCTGAGAAGATTGCGACCAGTTTTTTGTGTTTTTGTTTTGATACCCGTTTGCCAACCAACTGGATGCAACATTATTCAAGGACTTCTAGCCTCTTGGGGGCCAAAGAGCTGCTGCCTCCTCAGTATGCCTGAAAAATTAAAGATGCAGTCACTCCCTTCCAGGCACTACAGGTAGATGCTTTTACTCTGCGGGGTCAACTGCGCTCACTGACTGAAGGATATGGGTTTTTATGGATGCAAGTTAGGTCATTAGTTGTCCATTGAATGCACCAGCCTTGTTTGCGAGTACATTTGATAGGAGTGTCGGCAATTTTCCTGCTGCAGGTATAGCTGTATAAGAAAATGCAGCAGGCCCTGTGTATCACAGAGGGTAGTCCCTACTGTCATAACAAGGATCTCAGTGGCTTAAAACCACATGGGTTTATCTCTCATTCATGCTACATGTCCTGCATGTTACATGTCCATTGCAGGTTATCTGTGTGATCTAGGTGTAGTTATTCAGAGACCTGGATGATGACTGTTCCATATCAATATGACCAGAAAATCAGAGGAGAGGGCCCCTCCAGCACTGACTCTTTAAACTTTCACCTTTAGGTCACCTGTCGCTTTGACTCGCATGTTACTTAGATTTATTCTTACTTTGTCAGTGAGTACCTTAGTTTAAGACTTTAGAAATCAAATAATGTGTGAACTATTACTATTCAAGGAAAATGATTTACTTTATGCTCTGAATTTTAAGCATTGTAAGGGATTGTATTGGTTCAGAAAATTGCAAAAGAAAATGGATGGGAATTTTCCAAAAATAGGAAGCGTTTTGCTGAAATTTTCACAATGTGGAATCTGATTGGTGTAGAATATACATACTTCATGCTTGTAGAAGAAGGTCAAAATAATTCTAACAGAGGCTTAATGAAGAGATGATGGTAGGGTGTGGATGAAGTCTTCAATTTTGTCTCCTCATGTTGCTTAAGAAATGTTTTTTACAGTGTTCACACATTGTGTAATTTTAAGAGAGAAAGAAAATGTATGGAGTGGAGGAGAGAAGAAACTCAGGTTTTCCTCATCTTATTAAATGTACTTTAAACATATGTCAGGGCATATCCATCTGATTGGGTCCTCCTCCGCCTGGCTATGTCTACTTCCAGACTGGGTATTGACCTACACTGTCCTCTGTCTCAGGAAGAGTCTGCTAATGCTAGCAGCCATGGTCCTCTCTATCCGAGTTACCGTACCCACTTACCAACTCAGTCATTTACTTCTTTTTTTATAAATTTTATTTACTTATTTATTTATTTAGGCTGTGTTGGGTCTTTGTTGCTGCACGTGGGCTTTCTCTAGTTGTGGTGAGCGGGGGCTACTCTTCGTTGTGGTGCGTGGGCTTCTCACTGCAGTGGCTTCTCTTGTTGTGGAGCTCGGGCTCTAGAGGGCAGGCTCGGTAGTTGCGGCACACGGGCTCAGTAGTTGTGGCTCACGGGCTCTAGAGCGCGGGCTCAGTAGTTGTGGCTCGCGGGCTGTAGAGTGCAGGCTCAGTAGTTGTGGCACACTGGCTTAGTTGCTCCGCGGCATGTGGGATCCTCCTGGACCAGGGCTCGAACCCTTGCCCCTGCATTGGTGGGTGGATTCTCAACCACTGCGCCACCAGGAAACCTGAGTCATTTACTTTTAACATCTCTCTTGTTCTCTCGGCCTCTATGTCCTGCACCTTCCTTACTGGGTAGTATATGTTTCCTGAACCACCCCCTAGCCTGGACCACCACCCTGTTTGATTTATAATCTTGGTTCAGTCCTTCAGGTTGACAGGACCGCAGCCCAGGCCACAACCTGAGGTTGACACCCCTGTATCCTAGTCACACTTGATATTGGTGCTGCTGTTACACTATAAGTAGGACACACTGGTCAAAAACATTGCACTTTGATGACTTTATAGATTCATTTTTGTCATTTAATCTGTTTATAATTTGAAAGCACAAAGATTGTTTCTATATTGGGAAAACTAATATAGTCTATATAAAATGTTTTCAATTCTGGCAAGAAAAATATAATAAAAATAAAGAACACAAAATTAAAATATCAAACATTGTTTGAGTGCCCCTCCTGTTAGACATGCTCATTTCTCAAGATGCAAAGACAAACAGAATGAAGCCCTTCCAAATTGCAGTTTCCACATTTGTGAAATGAGGTAAGAGCACTTACCTCCTAGAGTTATAGTAAAGATGAGATGGCTATGTGTGTATATGTAAATACACACACGTGTATAAATCACGTGTATGGTGCCTGCTACATGTGAGACACTCAGTATACAGCATCTATTGTGATGACCGTCATGACTCTAACCCAATCTTTAATTATCCGAGAACTAGCCATCTGAATTTTCAAATGTGAAAAAGGGTAAGGATATAATTGGAAAAAATCCCCGATGATAGATGCTAGGTGTTCTCAGATACCAAGAACTGTTGAAAAGATAAAAACCTAGAATCAGAATATTATACTCAATGTGTTGTGCTTGCCCACTGTAACCTGTGGTTGGTTACTTGGTTGGATAACTGTGTCAACAGTCAACTTATAGAAAATCAGGAATCACAGGGGGAACAAAAAGGCAGAAGAAATAAGAAGAGTGAGAAAGAGATCAACAGATAGCAGAATTTGTTGTCATAGGAAGATGTCAGTGACTTATTGATATTTATTATAGACATTGAATGGTTTCCAGCTTTCTGGCATTACCAGAAACAACTGCTGTGAACATACAGAATATGCCCCCTGGTGCACAGCACTAAGGTTTTCTAATGAATGTGCATAAGTGTGAACGTGCTGTTTTTTAGAGTATAGGCAGCTTCAACTTTTCTAAATATGCCAAATTGTTCTTTAGAGCATTTGCATTAATTTACCCTTCCACCTGAAATATTTAGAGTTCATTTTGCTACATACCCTTCATAATGGTTGGCATTGTCCTAATATAAAATTTGTATGATCTAGCGTGTGTAAAATAAAATTTCATTGTGGTTTTAATTTGCCTCTCTGTAGATATTGATGAAGTCCAATACTTTCTGTAAGTTTATTGGCCCCTCCTGTTTACTGTTCTCTGAAATCCTTGTTTATATCATCTGTCTTTTTAAAAAGAATTGGAATATTCGTCTTTTGATTCACAGAAATTATTTAAGCATTCTCTGTGTTCATTCTTTTCCCATCACATGTGTGACATGTCTCTAATGTTGTGGCTTAGGTTTTCTTGGGTTTTCCCTTTATGGGGACATTTGATGAACAGAAGTTCTTGATTTTAATGTAGTCCCATTTATTTATCTTTTATGTTTTGCACTTGTGTCCAGTTTAAGAAATATTTTCCCATCTTAAGGTGGTTAAAGCATCTTCTTTAATTTCAAAAGATTTTCAAGTTTTGTTTCTAAACATTTAGGTCTCAATCTATCTCGAAGTAACTTTCGTATATAGTGAGAAGTAGGGATCCAATTTCATTTTATTTTCCAGTAAGTGGAATTGATTTTCCTTGTAACATTTACTAACTAGTTCATCCTTTTTTTAGTGATATGCAGGGACAAATATAAGTCTATATATGTGAGTCTTTCCCTGTGGTTCTTGATGTTTCTATCGGATTTTTTTCCCCATCTCTGCATTAATGTTGCACACTCCTAGTTTATATGGCCCTATACACATCTTGATATCTGTTAGCAAAGTCCCTCATCTTCTATGTTTGCAGTGCCTTGGATACTGTCAGCTGTTTGCTCTTTTTTATATGTTTTAAAATAGGTTTGTCAAGTTCCATGAGTAACTCTGCTGTGCTTTACGTAGGAATTGCATTGGATTAATAGACAACTATATGAAAACTTCATCCTCGTGATAGTCGTTGAATCCAAGAACATAATTTCTCTCTCTGTTTTTGGTCTCTTAAATGTTATTCAGTAAAACTTGATTTTTTTCATAGTAGTAATGCAGTTTTTAGATTTGTTCTTAAGTACCTTATAATATGAATAGCATCTTTTAGTTATATTTTCTAATTTGTTTATTTCATCCTCTATCTGGCACAGAGACGTGCAGTTGATTTTTGTTTATTGATCTTTGCATCACTCGTATTAAACTAAATTATTCTGCAGTAAGAAAGAACTCCAAGATTTCAAAAAATGCCTTTAAACAATAAAAGTTTATTTTTCACACATGCTATGTGTCCAGTAGGGCCGGCAAGCAGACTGATCTATGTCTTCCCAGCCAGGGCAAGAGGCTGACAGAGCAGGCACCATCTGGACGTGGCAGAGTGAGCACAGGAAATTGCACACGGGTCCTTGTAGCTTTCCCCTGGCAGTGGCTCATATTTCATTGGCTAAAGCAAGTCACGTGGCCACCTCTAACTTGACAAGGGGTCAAGTAGTATGTGCCTAGAAAAAAGAGCCCCAAGTTGATGAGCAGCATTCATCATATGTACATCTTCTCTCCAGAATCTAGGTCAAATATTTGTCTTTAGATTTTGTTATTTAGAGAAATGTGTGACATTTGATAATCATTTTCAGTACTTATGCTTTGGTTTATCTTTTCCTTATTTTCACGCACTGGCTAGTAAAATGTTGATTAGAAGCTGTGATGGCAGGTGTTCTCGCGCTACTCCTGGTTTTAACAAAAGTGCTATTTATCCTGATTATTATTATTATTTATGATGTTGCTTTTGTAAACCGTCAAGTTATAGAAGTTTTCTTCTTTAGTTTGTTAAGGATTTTGGTCCTAAAAGCTCACAAGAATTTTTACTATTTTTATGGTGAATTAATATATTTTTAAAATTCAAACCAATTTTGCAATTCTGGAATAAAGCCAACTTAAAAGATTTAAGCTTCTTATATACTTCTTAATTCAGTTTGCTTATGTTTTATTCAGAATTTTTTTTTGCAGTATGTATATGAGCATGATTGGTCTTTAATTTTCCCTTATCATATTCTCTCTCTCCCTCTCTCTCTCGCTCACGCTTTTGCTCTCTCTCTCTCTCTCTCTCTCTCACACACACACACACGCACACGCTCTCTCTCTCTCTCTCTCTCTCTCTCTCTTTTGGTTATACTGCCTCAAAAAAGAAGGGAAATATTCTTTTATTCGATTTGCAAGAATGTTTGTAAAAATTGGAATTACAGTTTTCCCAGATGGGTGGTATAACTGATTTGCACAACTCTCCAGGCCCACCATTTTCCTTGTGGGAAGACATTTAACTGCAGACTATAACAGATAGAACTATTCATCTTAAATTTTTTTAAATTTACTACTCTTTTTTTTTTATCGAGGTATAATTTGCACAAAGCGAACAAACCTTAAGTGTAAAGCTTGAGGAACTTTAAAAAATGTATCCACCTGTGTAACCACCACCCATATCAAGATAAATGTCCGGCACTCCTGCTGGCTTCTTTGAACACTTTCCAGTCTCTTCCTCTGTCTTAAAGAGAGCACTGTTCTGACTTCTGTCACCACAGATTAGCTTTGCCTTTGCACTTCATATAAATGGAATCATACACTATGTTCTTGGGGGTGTCTGCCTTATTTCACTGATGACCACGTCTGTGAGATTTATCTACGCTGTTGCTTGTAATGGTAGTTCACTTTTCTTTCATTGTGCTTTCTCCTTCCAGTCTATGCATATACCACAATTTCTTTATCTGTTCTGCAGCTGATGGACATCTGGGTTGTTTCCATCTCTCTTTCTTCTTGAATCAGTCGAAGTTGGAAATATTTTAAGCAACTTTTTCAATTTGCCTAAGAACTCAAGTTTAATTCTCATAAAATTGTCTACTTTTTCTTGTATTTGTAATCACATTGCCTCTGTAGTTTATGCCTCTATTTTCACATCTAATAGTACTTATTATACATTCACTGTTTTTCTAGATCATTTATGCCAGAGGTTAGTCAATTTTAATAGTAAATTAAGGGATGTTAAAAACCCAAGGATATCCCTTGATTTTGTCCGTCAATAGGAGCTAGGTCTCAAGGACTTGAAACACTAAGCTTATTATAGTAACGTTTTCCACAATAATGAGTATGAACTTACTTACAGCTGTCTCACTAAAAGACCATTTTTTGGACTTTTTCAGAGGAAGGAAATTCTGATTCAATGATGTCTTTACCACTAGAAGAAGAAATTGCTAGCAATTCTCAACTGTTCTTTGAAGAACTGAGTCAACTTCACAGCCTTTGAATCTGGGCTTGGCCATGTGACTTGCTCTGGTCAATGGGAACATTAGCAAATATGATATAAGCAGATGCCTGAATAATACTTTTACATTAGGCTGTCCCATCTTATGTTGCTTGGAATTTTCCTGCTCTCACCAGAATGAGCTTGGGTTAGACTCCCATGAGTGTCAAGCCAACTGCTAGCTGAGAGAGTGAGGCCAAATCAGACCATCCAGCCCCAGCCAAGCTGGTCTAGAACAGAACTACCCAGTGAATCCACGAAAATATATGAGAAAAATAGTAGCACATAGTTACTTGTATTGAACTAAACTTTCCTCCTGTACACTCTTACTTTTTTTTTCCTTTATGTATTTCTCAGGCACTTCTAGTGGTGGTAGAACTGTTGGTGCCCACATCATTTACCAGATACATCTTCAGGATTGATAGTACGGAATTGCAAAAGTTGAGGGCCATGTCAATCCATTGTCTGCCCTTGCAAATCACAGGCAGCATTTCTGGTTGTGGAGCAGAGTTGCTAATCTTAGATCGTCTCCTTTGAGTCATGACTTCCTACTACGAAGCAGGAGTTGTTATGTGGAGATGATTTTTTATCACCAGAATGGTGACCCAAAAGATATACTGAAGCACCACAATTAAAAATTAAAGTTAATCTTTGGATTCTTAAGGCATAAAGAGGAGCCAGACATTGAATAACACATTGGAAGACCAATATTGGTTGCATGTTTTGTAGAGGTGTGAGTAATCCATTTGTCTACTTCACTGTGTCCTATGTACCTATTTCCAAACATATTTCTCCAGATTTTCCTTACATATTAGCTGGTTTTACATTAAACTTTGCTTTTAAATAAAAATTGCCCTTGCAAGATTATAATAATCAACTAGTAGAGAGAATAGGATAATTTGACAAAAGATGAAGATTTCCTCTGGAAGCACCTAGTTCTGATTGGTAAGGTTGATACTTAAAAGTTATGGCCAGGTCTCTCTTAGAAGAGAAATGAAAGGAAATTTGAGTGAAGACATTCTGGAGTTGTCTCTGCCTGCCTTACTAACAAGAAATGCCATACAGACATTTCTCTCACTTCTAAACATTTCTCTAAATATGATAACTTATAGAAAAAGCCCAACTGGCTAGCTGTTTCCCAAATGAATTTTCCATTTATAAGACAGTGGAGGGATAGAAGCATCAGTTGCTTTAGAATGTTTCTCCTATAGGATGAGACGTCCCAGACGGTTGAAGAGAGTTTTGGATGTAATAAAACTACATAGAATTGACATCAAACATGCATTCGTAAATACACACATATTCATATCCAGTCAAGCAGCTAAGAAGTCAGCGGTCCTTTTGCTTCTGTGAGATCATTTTGATGACATGATTAAATGGATTGAGGTGCATGAAAGCCAGGGAAAGGGGAGGGGCAAAAGAAGGGATTAGAGGATAAGGTGCACTGCTACTTTAAAATTATGCATGCCTGGCCCCGTTCTGGTCCCTCCCACTGCTTGAGGCACCTGCTGGAGGCTCGAGGAGCTCAGTTCCAGGCAGGCCAGCCAGCAGACTGCACTCTGAGTTTCAGGTAACCAAGCGTTCGCTGCGCAGAATCCCTGACTTGGGCGCCCAAGTCTTCCATGCGGCCGTCCTGCTGCTGTGGCCTATTTGCTGAGACTTTCCGGAGGTTACCGCAGCGTTGCCAGGCAACCAGGGACAGCGGTCCCGTGAAGAGCCATTTGTCACACTGAGGGGCCTGGTTGAAATGCTATAAAGAAATGGTAACTCAGCTTATTTATCAATACAATTACTTACACAGTATCAGGGGTCCATATGTAACCTACACATAGTCATATGAGGAAACACACAAACGTTTGCTAAATACTGAGGCGTGGGACGGACAGATGGTGTTGGGTTTCTAATCAGCTTTACCGTGAGCTTAAAGTTGCCGCACATGCTGCGATGGGGGGGGGGGGGCGGGGGGCGGGGGAAGGCCCAAAGTGCTTTGCCAGCTTTATTCGGGACATCTGCAAGTTAGCTCTGCGTTAACAACGTCCCGTGCGTGTGTAAAGGAAATCTATATAGTTCTTAACCTTGTGAAGGAGAGTGGTTAGTGCTAATTCCCTGGGGTGGAGTAGCAATCTGAAATTACTGTGTGGGGAAATATACTAATAAAAGTATGTGCACATATGTATATGTCCAACTGGTTGTCCTGTGGGCTTTTCGAGTGCTTGCTTTGCCCGATGAAGAGAGTTACCAAAAGAATGAGTTTTACTCTAGAGAGTGTACTTCAAAATGTTTTTAAGAAGTTTAATGATGTTTCCTGGGGACTCGGAATCCCCCTGCTTAGAATGCACGGAAAGTTTTAAAGATGTAACAGTAACAGCTCTTCCTTGACTCTCTGCTTTTGATTCCCAGACACCAGCTGCTACT
This sequence comes from Phocoena phocoena, assembly GCF_963924675.1. Lineage (NCBI taxonomy): Eukaryota > Metazoa > Chordata > Mammalia > Artiodactyla > Phocoenidae > Phocoena > Phocoena phocoena. Next base: position 172,101,496 of record NC_089219.1, read on the forward strand.
CATGTCTTCGCCATCACTAAGGAGGCCTCCGGTGTTACCCCAGTGTGAAAAGCCGTCTGCGGTTTGCCGAAAATGGATTTATCTCAATGTTATTTAAAGCACGCCGTGTTAAAGAGTCGCTGGCCAGCGCCGTCGGCCTGATTATTTATTTAGGAACGCTTGATTGGAAGGAGAATGCTTTTGTGTAAACATGAATTGCCTGGCACTTTCTTTGGGCTTCGGCTTCTTGTTTCCCACCCCTAAAACATGGCTCTTTACTTATTTTGCTTCCATATCGTGGGCTGACTCGCAGGGCCTTTTCCCAAGGCTGGAGAACGTGGCAGCTTTCAAGAAGGTTTCGGTGGTGCCAACCCAAGCGACGTGTGGACTCCCAGCCCGAAGCACCTTCTGTCAGAGCTCTGCCGCAGCTGAAGGCCTTCGGGTCTGTCCCCAGCGGTTCTGCATTCAAGATTGTCCTTACCGATCGTCGCCCCCCACCTACACTGACCTCTTCTCAGCAGGCCTCAGGGGCTGCATCACCGTAGACCGGCGTGATCTGAGTCCCGATGCCCACGGCCCTTCTGCAAGTTTCATTTTTGGAAATCACCAGAGTTGCTTTGCCTCTCCTCCTGCTGCCAGGTTGGCGGCATCATTTACTCTAGCTGTGTGGTTGAAACCGGAGCAAGAAGGTGTAATGTAAGTAGCAGAGGGAGTGTAAGCTTTCCTAGGGTCCTGCAAAATCAGTAAGAGTCAAGGGTATTGCAGCTTGAATTCCAACCTAGAAATGAAGGCACTTTGGAATTGATGCCACTGAAGACCTACTCCTATATTAGGCTCTCCTGGTCAACTTTATATTCCAAATAATTTTTCCTCAATTCGAAGTATTTTTCTCCTTTCTATGGATGAACTAAACCCTCAAAGAAGAGTGTGTTAAAATAATTTCATGGCAGGCAGACATATTTACACCTGGCTCTTTGTTGTTTTTTTTTTTGTTTTTTTCCAGCAGTTTAGCTAAACTTTTGGTCTTAGTTTTCAGAGGCTCAACCAGGCTCAGTGTGAGTTTTAAGTCATGGGGACTAGTAATACAAATAATGGATATTTTCAAAGTTTTGGTCCAGGTTTGTATAAACAACTTGCCCTTACTAGAGTATACAATTTTCATTCGGCATGTAGTTCTCTGAGGGCTCAGGACTGTGTTGTCTGCATCCTTATTTTCCCAGGAAGAGATGTTTGTTTAACTCATCTTGGAAGATGCTCAGTAATGAGTTGAATAAATGAATGACACCCTATCTCTGAAAAGAGGTCGCTTTTGGCCCTTCGCTTCCTGGCGTTTTCATCTGTTAGGAAATATACAGAAAAGCATAAAAGATTCTCAAAAGCATTCATGCCATTCATCCCAGTAGAAATGCCTTCAGTGAGTTCGGAGGGGGGCTTCCTTAACGTTTTTGGTTATTTTCTGTAATCACCTGATTTTCATTCTGTAATAGTTTTGAAGCTGGTATCTAATGTTTCCCCTAAGTGTTTAGAAACAATCTGGAAACTGGAACGAGTAGGACAGTCTTGAGGCATGTTTTGCTCATCTTTCGTCTTCCTGTAGGGCTTTTGCCTCTTCTCCTTGTGAAGTTTTCTTTGTATGAGGATGTTGGCCAAATATCTAAAAACGCACGAAACAAACCAGAAGAGTCTTATAATTTCATAAGCAAATATGACTTAAATATCTTTGGTGTTTAGTTTTAATGTGCCAAGTGAAAGTTGGCATATTTTCATTTTGTTTTATTTGGAGTGAAAACCGTCACAAACCGTTACCCCTATTTCTGTATGTGCCCTGAAAGAAAACCCTGTTTTCTTACTGTTTGAAATGTCAGTAAATCCAACCTACTTAGTTTATGTAACTAACGTGCAAAGAGTTTTAAAAAATTGTCTCTTGACAAGTATGGCTAGGATGAAATATTTTTTTCCAAGCTTTTTACAAGGGATATGTCTCTACCAAATTCATCCATTGGTATCATTTTGTATAAATAAGACAGAGGAGTATTTATAGAGGCAGTAGCACATGGTATATGGTTTTGAGAGTTCCATGCATCAAGGTCGTTTCCATTCTCAAAACTGAAATACCTGTGGGAATTGGGGGAATTTCAGGGTGTTTGTACTAGATAAGTAAAACAAACAAAACATGGATTATCCAATTATTGTTTATTCAGGAGCAAGATAAATCCAGTTCCTAAATATTTTGCTACCTGCCTTCCTCTCACATTCATTATCTACCCAAGCTAGTATGTTTACAAGCAAACAAAATAGCAAGGAAGATAATCAATAACATATTAAGAAATGCATTTTCAGTAAGCTTGGGGAAATAAGCCTGCATGTGGCAAATACATCCTTGAGTAATGGTCAAATTCTAACTTGTAGATTTAACTCAAGAGAGATGAACAGAGGCAAACTCTTCTTAGATTGTTTAAGACCTAGAGACAGGGAATAGAGAGAAATTCTTTCATTCCAGTGACTTAGAAATATTCACCTACCAAAGGGTTAAAAACAATCACAATAGAATTTCCATAAAATCGTATTTCCACTTTATATAAAATCTGTATGTCAACTAAACCTATTTGCCTTATATAAAATATATATATTTGGCCTCATAACTTTATCACCAAATATATGTACAGATAGAGTAAAAAAGTGACAGTGAAATAGTGACTGGTAAGTGTTCTCCGGTCATATTACCTCTCAATTCTCAAAAAGAATAAATGCAAGTGAGAAGGAATGATTTGTGAAAAAATGTGCCCTTTAAGGAAAGTTTTAAAAACACTTTTAGCAAGAATTCTTGGTTTGCCCAGTCTTACCTTTGCCTCTTCGATTCTTCCTACTCAGATCACTGACTCATGTTTTTGAGGCTCTACTATAAACCAGGCTATGGTGCTGTTGTCAGAAAACTCATGATCGAATGGGAAGACGGATGGATGGGTGTTGTTACCAAGGCAGCACCATAAGTGAGCTCAAGGGAAGGCCCCTTACGAACCTTGAGCAGGGAGGATTCTAGGATCAGGCATTATCCTGGAGATGCTGAGTAGGAGGCAACCAGGTGAAGAAAGGAACCCAGACTCCTCTAGGACTTGATAAAATTCTCCTCCCTGGGATGTACCGCCTTCTTGAGTTCTTGTCTGTGAGATGCAGGCTGATGAGTATCTTTAATAGCTAGTCATTTGGGGGGGATGTTGATGGCTACTGTCCATGATATTTCTCTTTAAATAGCAGATTTGGAGGAGTAATCTACTTAGGGGGCTCTTCTCTCATCTGCTAAAAAGTTGAGTTGCTAGGTTGAAATGTAATAGGAAAGGGTTGCTTAAGTTCATATCTGTTTCTGCTCAGTGGGTACAGAGTGGCTAGGCACATGCAATGATATAATTAGTATAAAATAAAATATATTAAACATAAATCAATAGAGAAATTAGAAGACATAAAAAATAAAAATGTCTGTTTAAAGGGATGGGAAAAGAGTGCCATTGTGATCAGAATAGAAGTGATTAAAACAAAATAATTTGATAACTGGCCCTACACAGACCTAAAATTTTTCTGAAAATTCTTCTATTTTATCAAAACATTTCACTGTACTCTTAGAAGATTGGATGACCTTTCCTCCAGGATCGTTACCATGATCTCAGTGCCTCAGCTGGGCCGTGTGGTCATGACGAGCTACAGACACTGGCTTTGGCTTCTGGCTCGTTGATGGTGAGCGAAGTAAAGGCTATAGTTGTCCATTCTCCATTTCATCATGAGAATTAAATAGAGCGATTCTGACCTCAGGGTTAGCAGTTTAGAGCCTTCTATGGACACTAACCTCTCTTTACATTAAAAAAAAAAAGAAAAAAGATTTGCGCTGGTGACTCAATACCCAAGCCGGATGTGGTGTATTGTGCCGCTTCCTATAAAAGAAATAGCAGAGGAACTAATGAGCCAATAGGCTACATGTTGGTTTTGCAGGATGATTCGACCACTTTAGCTCCCATCATGCATCTCCAATAAAGGGAGTGGAGGTCCTGGGGGAATATATTGTAAATAAGAATTCTATTTTTTATTGAAATAAAAGGGCTTCTTAATTGAGAGAAAGCTTGCCCTGAATTTGATAACATTCAGGTACTCATTCATTGTGACACTTCGAGTGGAGTTTGGGGTCAGTTACACCACCATCACTGGATGATGGTTTAGCCTCTCATTTGGTTGCAGGCTGACCCTTTTTTCTCTTTTCTGGTTGCTTCCCAAGGTGTGTTATAGAGAAGACAGCGGATGGGCAGATTGCGTTCAAACTTACAATATCTGAGAAAGAGACCCTGTTTTATTACCGCACAGTAAATGGTTTGCAGCCTCCAATAAAAGTAATGACACTGGGGAGAATTCTTGTGAAGAAATGGATTCATCTCAGTGTGCAGGTGAGTCAAATAAAAAATATTTAACATTTGTTTAAACACAGGGATCCATCTTCCTTTCTTTCCTTTAAATGGCGTCTTCCCATCAGATTTGAAGCACTACCTTTTAGATTTCAACTATGTGTAAATGGCAACTAAAGAAAAACAATATTTGAGTGACCTAATGGTGTATCTCTTGATATACCAGAATTTCCCCCTCAAAATTACTGTGAAAATGCCCACAGAAGGTTAGGACGATCCCATGTGGGGTAATATCCTCAGGAAATGTTTGTTTTATTTGCTTGGTGTGTTTTATTTTGTTCAGAAATGTGGAAGGGCTCTTTTGCAGTCTAGTTCTAATTTTACTAGTCTTGGCAGTATTAAGACCCCTGCCTGGTTTTTACAGCGGTTTTTGGTGGATGGCATCTGATGATATGAATGCAATTCGGCTGTTGTGTTAAAATGTTGACCTCAGAACTAATGAACTTCACGCATCAGACACTCAAAAGGTGTTATATTATCACTTCAGTTGTCAACCACAGTTTGTATTCGCCTTAGAAGCTGCTCAAGACTGAGGTAACTGTGAGATGGTTGGTATTTTATGGTTGTCAGGAATGGAGACAGTTTATTCTTTGGTTTCTTTAGGGCTCTGGAATGGTCCAGTGCAACTTAAGTCACCCTTGCCTTTTACACCCGAGGTACTGTGTGCTGTAGTTCTCAGTACATGCTCTCAAAGGTGTGCTCAGATGTGGTCCACGCCAACCCCGTTTGCCCTAGAGGACATTTGTACCCTCATGCACTTTATGAAAATAATCTTTGATTTCTCACATTTTTTCCCTCACCCTGAAGCAGGTGGACTTCCTTATGTTACTTACCAGGGTTCTTGGCCTCCTTAATCAATAGAAATTGATAAGAGGCCAGACGAGAGATTTCAGGCAAGGCTTTACTGGGGCCCCTGCTGCAGCAGCGGGGAGCAAAAGCAAGTAACAGATTCCCTTGCTCGCTCCCTGAAGGGGGTGGAGCTGATTCCTTATATGGGGTAGGGTAGGGGTGTGTCCAGGGGTTGGGCCAGAGTGGTGGCTTAGGTGTTCTGCCCACCCCTTTGGCGGTGCTGTGTGCCGGGGACATGTGCGGTACCCTGCTTTTGCTCTGGTTCTTCAGAAGTGGCAGTTGTTTTTTTTTTTGTCTTTTTGTATCTTGTCCATAATTTGCCCCAACTGGACATGCATGCAGTTACTTTTAGTCCCTTATAGTTTCTTTCTTTATATTTTGTTGCTCCAGGAAACATTTGTCCAGGGGTAAACACTGCAGCAAAGGGTCCCAGGTTCCAGCCTATCTCACTTAGAAGGTCTTGAAAATTGTTATTTGGATTTTAAAGTCTTTTTCAGCATAGCTGCCGTTATTGAGGACGTAAATACCCTTGAAACATACCTTTGTTTGGCCTGGTAGTATGAAATTCTGCCATGTTTGTGCACTGCAATGCATTAAAAGACTTAGGAAGAACATTTACAATAGAAATGCAGAGAATTAGCAATGACTGATTTCCATAGGATGGTATTGGCACAGTGATATTCACTCATCATGTTAGACTTACCTACTCTGCTTTTCTTTTTTTTTTTTACATCTTTATTGGAGTATAATTGCTTTACAATGGTGTGTTAGTTTATGCTTTATAACAAAGTGAATCAGTTATACATATACATATGTTCCCTCTTGCGTCCTCCTCCCTCCCTCCCACCCTCCCTATCCCACCCCTCCAGGTGGTCACAAGGCACCGAGCTGATCTCCCTGTGCTATGCGGCTGCTTCCCATTAGCTATCTACCTTACGTTTGGTAGTGTATATATGTCCATGTCTCTCTCTCGCTTTGTCACAGCTTACCCTTCCCCCTCCCCACTCTGCTTTTCATTAGGTTATGAGTTTAGAAAATTTGATTGTCAGGACGCAGAGGTTTCCATGCCACCAGGGTTGAAAGGACCTACAAAAAGATAGGTCACGTCTGACATCTATAGCATATGATGGATTCAGTGTGTCATGCTTGCCTCTCATTTGTTCAGTAGTTAGCAGATAGGGGACTAATTTGTTCTATATCTTGTCCATTCCACCCACTGACCAGACCAACAGAATTGTGTTATGACATATAAAAAATGGAAATAGAAAGCACTGCAGAGGGGCTTCCCTGGGGGTCCAGCGGTTAAGACTCTGCGCTTCCACTGCAGGGGACGCAGGTTTGAGCCCTTGTTGGGGAACTAAGATCCCGCGTGCCGCCGTGTGGCCAAAAAAACCCACAAAAAAACACTGAAGACTGAAGAAATGGAATCTTGAAACGATGTTGAATAGCTATATTTGTCGCATATTTTTATATCAACGCTGATGAAAAAAATGCTTTTTACTTGCCTTTATTTTGCCTTATCCGTGAAAATGTGCCATGTTTTGGCAGGCAGTAGTACATTAAAAGCTTTACAAAGAAAGTTTAAAATTCCAAATGTGGAGAGGTAACCATGACTGAATTACTCCCCTGGGAGTCAGATGCTCTTAGCGTGCCTATTGGAATCAACATTATCATTTCAATACATGTCAAACGTGAGTCACTTCCTAGTCTAGGCGACATTTCTTTATAAATCTTTAAATCTTCCCCTTCTTTCAAGAAACAGTTAAAGTACTTATGATTTAATGAGACTGCTTTATTTCATAACCGACTATCAAGAGAAAATTTGTCCTATCCAATTTGTGGTCTTCTTTTACTTATTTACTTTTACATAAGTTCCCCCCCCCCCCAATTCTACATTTTACGTTAAAACTACAGAATGAAACAGTCCTAAATCATTAGAAAAGCCGTGCAGATCGCTTATTTATTCGTCTGGCATTTATTGATAGATTTGGGGGTACCCAGCATTATGGAGACCTGGATTCATTCAAATAAAAACTAAAGAGCAATTATTTAAATTGGAGTTCTGCGTAGGGTTCCTTTAAACTGGAAACAAGTCTGAATACATTTGAGATATTACAATATTTATAATAACTCATAGATGTTTAATAAAGAATGTGCTCATTCCTTGGAAGTTAATACAAAAAGCAGTGGGAAGGATGAGAGATGAGGTGTAGAGAAATCTGACTCAGGTAATGCTACTCAGTAGTTTTAACGAATACACTTGACTCAGTTTTCTTACTTATGTTTAAGAGGATAGGACTAGATGAACAAAACCAGACTTCCTGGAATTCTACGTTAAAAAGTAAGTGACTTTGAAAGTATGGAAAGCTTCTAAGTTGTGTAGGGTTGTCTAGACAGAGATGGTAAGTGACAGAGCTTCGTCCTGAAATGACGATCGGGTTTGTGCTTTTTTCTGCTTCCCCCTGCTATCTGGTATTTACACAAACATGTTTTTGGTAGATTTCATAGCCAAGATATTGACAGATGCAGCTTGTAACTCTTTCACTATTTAACTGCAAAGAACATATTTTAATATGAAATGTAACTTATTCTCTGCTGCCTTATAATATAGTGCATCCAAATTCTGTTTGATTTTGAGGTTAGGGACTTCATAATGCTGGGCATAGGCTAGAACACACACTTGATAATCTGGCTTAGTCAAGTTTAAAATTGCAAGTCTGTAGTATATGCATATATTTTTACTCATCCTCCAATATGGCCACAATCAATGAATTTACGTGGTATGTGCGTGTGTATATATAAAAATAAAACATCTTTACTCATGGAGTTGGCTCAGAATTTAACTTAGAAAGTCACAGTGACACAAAATTAATTAACCGATCTGACCTTACACCTTACCTCAGACAGTTCACTGAGTATCAGCTTTCCATCAGTAAAATCAGAATTCTAATTTACCAAATCCAGAAAAAGAAATGAGTTTTAAATAATTAACTCCCTGGGCAAAAAAAAAAAGATGCTAGGAAGAGCCAGACATACCAAATGTTGGAGGTCTAGTTTCCTAAACAAAAAATGCCTGATGTTACAGTAATGGATCTAACAGCTTTTATTCAAGAACTAGCATTTCGAAGCTTCAACCTGTTGGAAAATGATTAGTTTTTAAATTAATATTCATTCAGGGACTTGAACCTGACATGATTGCCAATTTAAATTTCACTTTGGAGTTTAATATATTGGCTATTTCAAATTATATCAAGCTGAAATTCGTTATGTCATACATTTTGTACTAAAACTGGAAAAAAATCAATTCAGACTTTTTATTATCGAGTGGGGAACACTGATAACATTAGCAGATTTTTTTTAAAGCTTAGTTTTCATATTGAATCAGCACATGTTATAGTTATTTTAAGAGACCTCTTCGGATTTTCTTTTTTTTAAAAAAAGTTTTGAAAATATGTAAAAGGATTTTACTTCAGCAGTTTGTTAGGGCTTGTGGGTAGTACAACTTGGAAGTATATTGACAGTTAGTTGCACATCGTTTAAAAGTAAAACCTCAGAGTTTTATGAAACTCTGAAAACTGTTTTCCCTTAAGTAGTTCTACACATTTTATAGGACAAATGGCATCAAAGGATCATTAGTATAGTAACCCATTAGTAATTATGCTAAAATGCAGTCAAATAATTATGTACTATAATTCGAAGCTGATGAAATACTGCAAGTATGGACGCAAGAAATAGTTTAGCAGTGGGGTTTTTCACATCATCTATGCTCTTTTGAGGGCTCCTCGATACACTGACAAGTCAAGAGCCACAGATGGTCCTAGCTACAATAAAGTGAAAAAGAGCAGTTCTAATCTGATACAGTGAAGGAAAAAAATGCATGGGTAAATAAAGTTTTAGGGATCAACAGACGAAGAATAGGAGTTTCACAATCATAGTTTGTTCATGAAAAATGTTCTTTGATTTACGTATTCAGTCTGAAAAAGGGAAACTATTGATGGTTCTGGAGAAAAAGAAAATGCAATTTAACCAACATTTGTTAGAATAGATAAACCAACTCTCTCAATGAATCTCTGGACTGTATGCCCATGTGCACACTTTATAAAGGTATTGCCTTGTCTCTATTGATTGAGGGCACATAAAACGTCCTTGCAGCCTTATGGAAGCTTCCTCATTCATTTCAGGAAGCTCTGTGAACTGGGATTCTCCTGGGGGCACCACCTCGACTCCCACCACAAGAGAATATCAATCCATATCGTTCCTTTCATAATTTTCATTGCTTTAAACTGTAACTATTTACATGTATATGAAAGCCTTCTGTTTGTAGCTAGCCGACTGAATATCACCCAAGTTAGGGGAATAGTTTGTTATTCAAAATGAAGTAAAGATCAATAGAATTTAACAAAGCTTTTCAGAATAATCAGCTGAAAGTGATGATAATAATAGCTGTGATTATTGAGCACTGACTAGGTGAACTGGATTAAAAAAGGAGCCTTAGAGAGGTTAAATTATCTGCCGGAATTTACAGTCTCAATTTTCTCTGACCTTTACCTAAAAAAATAATAAATTGCTGTGAACCTAGGTCACTGTGAAGACAGAAGAAGTAGTTAATTATCAAAGTTCTCTGAACTCCCCCTGACAAAAACCAAGAACTGAAACAAGACATATTTGTAAAGTAAATAAAATATAAATGAATTTTCATACATTTGTACATATTTGTAATGCTTCACATATTTACATGATTTGTACAAATAATTCAAATCAATATAGTTTACAGTTATATCTCTCAGGGATACAGGTGCCTTAAATACATAACAGAATATAATTTTATATACAGTTCTCCGTATCTTTTTGGTTTATGACAGTCAGGAAAGACTATAGTGGATTAAAGAAAGAATAATCCACTTAACCCACCCTGATCACCTGATCCATGGCATACAGAACCAAGCCTTTTGCAAGGATACCTTAAAAATAAGGGGGAATTCTTCCCACTTGATTATGGAGAAAGGTAAAACCCTCCAAGTAAAAACATAAAAATTATTCTCTGCACATTTTTGCATGAGACTTTAAACTATAATATTTAGCCAAAAGGCAATGTTTAATTCTTGATATTTTACTTAAAATTTGTACAACCCTAGGAAAATTATGTAGCTCCTTGAAATGATAGATACCTGTGACAATTGGGAACAAAGATAAACCCAGCCTATTTAGCTTCTACTGTAAATGACACGTAAAGAAAATAATGTCTGATAAAGTACTTTATAGTCTGCTGTAATGGAGCTTACAGTCTATTGGAAGGAAAAGACAGACAATCAGACCAAGGAAAACCGAATTATAACTGTGATATGTTCTGTGGGATCATCTGAAGGCCAATTTGATCAAATCTCTGAAGTCAAGGAAAGCTTACTTTGAAGAAATTGTGTTAGACACGAGTATTAGTTTGCTAGGCCTGCCCTAAAAAATCACCAGCTGAGTAGCTTAAAATAACAACAATGTATTCTCTCCCAGTTCTGGAGGCCAGAGTCTGAAATTAAGGTATCTGCAAGACCATGCTCTTTCTACAACTTCTAGAGGAGTAGCCTCACTTACTTCTTCTAGCTTCCGGTGTTTGCCAGAAATCCTGAGTTTTTAGATGCATCAGGCTCATCTCTGCCTCCGATATCACATGGCCATCTCCTCCCCTGTGTGTGTGTGTGTGTGTGTGTGTGAGTGTCTCCACTTTCTGTAAGGACACCAGTTATACTGGGTTAGGATCCAACTAATCAGTATGACTTCACCTTAACTTGATTGTATCCACGAAGACTCTGTTTCCAAATAAGGTCATAGTCACAGACATGGGGGGTTAGGACTTCAGTCTGTCTTTTGTGCGGGGATGGAATTTAACTGATAACAGTATATATTCAAAAGAACATACAGGATTGAACTAGGTGACCAGAGTAGAGAACATTTCATCCGTGCATAGCAAATACTGCAGATGCCCTTTTGTAAAAGGGACTTCGTTGCATATGAGACACTGAAAGGCCAGTGGAGGTGGAGTGGAGCAGCGTGTGAAATGTAGCCAGAGCCATTGGAAGATGCTATGTTTTAAAGATCACTGTTGGCCGTGTTAAAGTGTTTTCAAGAGAACTCTACTGAGATGCTTTATGCAGGGAACAGGGGATGAGGGAGGAAGTGGGGGGAAGTAAGGAAAATGTATGGCCCGAGCAGATTATCTTTTCAGAAGGACCATGTTGGTTGCACTGAAGGAGAACAGTTTGCATGAGGACAAGAAAAAAGTGTTGTTAGGTTACTCTTAGAGCCCAAGTGAGATGCCTTGAACCATGATGGCAATAGCAGATACACAGAGAAGTGGTCAGCTTTGAAAGCTATTTAGGAATTAAAATCAAAGGGCTTGTTGATGGAAGGGAAGTAGAGGTTAAGGTAAAGGGAGATGATAAATCCCAGATTTCTGGCTTGGGTGATTGTATGACTAATGGTTTCATTTGCCCAAGGAGAAGTACTGGAAGAGAGTCAGAATTTTGATATTTAGTACTTACAAGCTAGACTGCAGCTCAGAGCAATAATTCTCAACTCTAAAGATCATTAGCATCATTGAGAAGCTTTCAAAAATATTCAGATGCCCACACTCCATTGTGTCTTCATTGGTCTGGGGTGGGGCCCAAGTATTATTTCTTGTTCTCCTTCCTACCTTGATGGATTACAAAGTGTATAACAAAATAAAATAATCAGAATTTAAGACAAGAAATGACTCATTCCAATTCAGGTATGTCAGGAAAGATGCATAAAGAAGGTAGGATCTGAGTTAACTATTGAAGGAAAAATAGGCTTTTAAGGTGGAGAAGAGGAGGAAGGAAGAAATTCTACATACCAGGAATAGGTGAACAATGCCTGGAAGATGAAAATAGCAAAAGATGTTGGTAAGCCTCAGGGAGTCTGAGTTTCTTAGAAAGAAATATATCATGTGTTAAATGAAAAAGGCTGGAAAAAGTGGCTTAGAGTTTTACATAGAGCTATGAAGTCTTTTGTTTTTGTTTCTCCCTCTGACAGACAACCCAGGTTTTTTCACCTGCTCCTAATCCAATCTATTTCATAACTATTATTCTCCATTAGTATATACACTATATATATATACATATATATATATACACACACACACACCAAAAGAAAAGGTTTGTCTAGCTGATGTATGCAAAAAGATGAACACACCTCTCATTGTAGTGTTTACCCTTTACAAGTCTGAATGTTATCAGTCTAATAGTTCATCGCAAAAATTTAAGTTCAGTAACATCTTTGCTCTGGAAAAAACCTCTAATCAAAATCTAAAGCAAGCTATGGATAAATTAACATTTAAACTTAGAAACCGATAATTGAAAAACTTAGCAATTTTTTTCTGCTAGAAAATGGTTGATTCTCAGCCAATAGCTAGAAAATGTACAATATATACAAAAGGAAAATATATACAAATATTGCACAGTTATTCCATACACTACTAAAATTGAAAATTACGATAAAAAGAAAAGTATTTTCCAATGTCGTCTTATTTGTTTCAACAATCTCTGGTCTTGCCAATGCCACTATGGTAATTCTCTCAAATTCGTAATGGTTAAAACTTGATGGTAGTGCTTTTTAAAACCTATATTATCTAATGGAATTGTCATTTATATTATATCACTTTCATCTAAAAGCCAAATAAGACAGATCATTTTTGCTTCTTTTGAGGGTAGGCATTTTTGTGTCCACGGGGCTAACTGAAGCCTTCAGTTATACATGAACAATTCCCACTAAAGTCAAAAAGAAGAGCGCTCATATAACCTAGGGCAGAATTTGGCCTATGGTATGTATCGCTTGGTAATGGAAGAGAGAATATGACTTTCTTTAAACATGGCCTTGAATAGTTTTCTTTTCCCATATATTTTCCCTTGGTATTTCTCTCTCTCAAATACGACGTTCAAAAATATTCCAAGCAGCTGTATTGTTCTGGATGCATAATAAGAGCATATGTTCAAGATACCAGTTTAGATATCTCTAAGCCAAAGAAAGAACAGTTAAAATAAAACAAATTATAAAATCTTTTCCAAGAATGGAAGGGCTTTAATAGATTTGTTAATCTTCCAATTATTTAATTACAGCAGAGAAAAAATGATATTTATATATATAATATATATATAATTATGTGTGTATGTATGTCAATATATAATTTTTGTAAGTGTTCATATCGGGAAAAGCAGTCATTCTGCTTTCTAAAGACTACATGAGATAATCCCTGAAAAACATTGTATATTCTAGAAGTAGAAAACTAGTTGGATTCTCTTGTTTATGATTTGTGTTCATGGTTCTCAATCTAGGGAGAAAAGAAAGAAAGGAAAAAGGAAAGGGAAGGGAAAGGACATAAAGCATTCCAATTGGGGGTCGGGGAGGAGAGGAGAGCCAGAGACGAAGGGCTGGAAGAGGAGACCCAGCTCGTGCCAGTTTCACTGTAGTGGGGTTGACCGAGAAAGTTTAGATTATGGATGTATAATATGTAATGTTAAGTTTGTTGTTTTCTGGGATGCAAATCCACTGTGTTATTGTAGTTATTTGGCCAAAATCGATTACAGGTAGCTATTTTGAGGGGCTTGGTACCTTAGGGAATTTATATAAAAGAGTGGGGTTCAATGTTTGGGTTGAATGAGAGGTAGCAGTAAACTGGAAATAAGATGAATTCTGTGGGAATACACATTGGGACAAATGGTGACCATTATTATTTAATCCCTTAAAATACCTGTAGCAGTCTCAGACAGAACATGTCAAAGTTGTGGGAAGAGGCTTTTATAAATATTAAAGAGAAGTGAGACCCAAGAAATTTTGAAAACTAGGGAGCACTAAACTTGGAGAGGTCCAGTGTAGATAGTGCTTCTTTGTTTATTTTTAATTAACTTTTTTTGAGATAATTGTCGACTTGCAAACATTTGTGAGAAATAATACTGAGAGATCCCAAGTATCCCTTACCCAAGGGTAACATCTTGCAAAACTATAGTATAATATCACAACCAGGATACTGACATTGATACAATCCACCCACTTTATTTAGACTTTCCATTTTTCTGGACTTGTTTGTATGTGCAGTTCTATACAGTTTTATCACATATGTAGATTTGTGGCTCCATCATAGTCAAGATGAAGAACAGTTCTATTACCATAAGGCTACCCCAAATTTCCCTTTTATAAACACACCCAACCTGTTCCTTACTTCACCACAGATTTCATATTTTTAATATATTTCAGGGCCTGTGCCTTTCCATATAAGTTTTAGAATAAATTTACCTGTGTCTACCAAATGTCTTGTTGGGATCTTGTTAGGAATTTCATTGCATCTCTAGATCAGCTTGGGGAGAATTGGTATCTTTTACTGTGCTGAACCTTCCAATACATGAACAATTTAGATCTTTGATTTCTTTTATTGGTATTTTGTAATTTTCAGCATACAGATCCTGTGCATGTTTTGCTAAGTTTATTCATAAGCGTTAAATTTTCTTTGGAGTGATTGAAATTGGTTATAGGTTTTAAATTTTAGTTCCCACATATTTTTTGTTATAATACAGAAAATGTTACTGATTTGGGGGGGCTTGATCCTATATTTAAAAACCTTGCTGAACTAATTTATTAGTTCTGAAAGTTCTCTTGTAATTTGTTGGAATTTTCTACATAGACAGTCATGTTGCCTGCAGTCAGGAGCAGTTTCTTTCTTTCCAGTCTGTGTGATTTTTATTTCTTTGTTGCAATAGCTAGAATTTCTAATACTATGTTGAATAAGAGTGGTAATAACAAACATCTTTGCTTTGTTTCTGATCTTAGGGAGAAAACATTCAGTTTTTCATGAATAAGTATAACGTTAGCTGTAGATGCTCTTCATCACGTTGAGAAAATTTCCCTTTATTGCTAATTTATTAAAATTTTCATCATAATGAGTGTTGGATTTTGTTAGTCCTTTTTTACATCAGTTGATGTGATTTTTCTTCTTTAGCCTGTTAATCTGGTTGGTTACACTGATTTTCAAATGTTTAACCAACTTTACATACCTGGAATAAATTCGACTTGGTCATGATGATTCCTTTTATATGCTGCTTGATTTGATTTACTAGTACTCCTCTGAGGAATTTTCCATCTATGTTCATGAGCTGTATTGATCCATCATTTTCCTTTCTCGTACTATCTTTTGGTATTAGGTTAATGCTGTCCTCATAAAATGAGTTGGGAAGTGTTCCCTCCTATTCTGTTTTCTGAAATAGATTATGTAAAATTAGCGTTAATTCTTCCTTAAATGTTTGGTAGGCATCTCCAGGTTTAGTGAAGCTGTTTGGAGATCTCATATTTGAAGATTTTTAATTAAATTGAATTTCTTTAATTCAGATTGTCTATTTTATCTTGGTTGATTTTAGGTAGTTTGTGGTTTTCAGACAATTAGTCTATTTCTTCTAAGATGTTGAATTTGTGACTGTAATATTATTCATCTTATCTTTTATTACCCCTTATTATCATTTTACTGGCTATAGGATCTAAGGTGATATCACCTGCTTCATTATTGATATTATTCGTGTCTTCTCTCTTATAATTGTTAGTCTTACCAAAAGTTTATAATTTAATTGATATTTTTGAGAAACCACATTTTCCCTTGATTTTTCTCTATTGTTTAGCTATCCTCAGTTTCATTGATTTCTGCTTTTACATTTATTATTTCCTTCTGTCTGCTTGATTTTGCTTATTCTGTGTGCTTATTTTGCTCTCTTTCTGGGGTTTCTTGAGGTAAGAACTTAGATGGATATTTCCAGACCTTTTCTCTCCTTGAAAGCAAGCAGTAGGTTTAGTGCTGTGATTTCGTGTGTAATTTAATTTAATGTTTAATTTAGTGTTGTAAATGTTCCTCTTTGTACTGCTTTAGCTGTATCACAAAGATTTTCGTATGTTGTATTTTCATTATTATTCAGTTCTACGTATTTTTTATTTTTGTTGAGACCTCTTTGACTCATGCATTAATTACAAGTAGGTTGTCTAGTTTCCAAGCTTTTGAAGATTTAACAAAATTATATTTCTGATATTGATTTCCAATTTGAATCCATTGTGGTCAGAAAAAACACTGGTTTCAGTTCTTTAAAATTTGCTGAGTTTTGAAAAAATGGTCCCACGTTCTTGGTGAACGTTCTGTGAACACTTGAAATTAATGTGTATTCTGCTGTTGCATAGCGTGTTTTATATATATATACATATATATATATTCTGTATATATTTATTTATATTCTGCATCTGTATCAATTATCTATGTATCTATCTAATTTTAATCCACTCTGCCAATCTCTGCCATTTATTTGGTGTATTTAGACCATTTACATCTAAGCTTCTTAATGATGTGATAGACTTAGGTCTGCAGTTTTGTCATTAGTTCTCTGTTTCTTCTGATTTTGGTTTTTCTGTTTCGCTTTTCTTACCTTGCTGTGGGTTACTTGAACACGTTTTAGGGTTCCATCTTTATTTATAACATTTTTGGTGTATCTTTTTGTATAACATTCTTAGCGGCTTAGGTGTTACAGTATATATAATTAACTTAGTCTACTGACATTGATGTTTTGTCACTTCAGTTGAAGTGTAGAAACTTTACTTCCATTTAGGTCCCTTTACCTACACTGCTTTTTGAGTATAATTGCCTTGAGTGTTTCCTCTCCATACGTTGAGCACCACAGCAAATGGTGTTAAAGTTTTTGCTTTGACCATCAAATATCATTTAATGAACTCAGGATAAGGATAGTTTATGTATTTACTCCTAATATTACTCATTCCGACGTTCTTATTTTCTTCCTGAAATTCTAAACCTTTTGTTGTCATTTTGTTTCTCTTTAAAGGACTTTCTTTAGTCCCTCTTTAAGAGTGAGCTGGATGAAAACAAATTCTCTTAGTTTTCATTCAGCTGAGAATGCGTTGATTTTCCCTTCATTCCTAAAGGATATTTTTGCTGAATGTAAAATTTGTGATCGAGAGTTAATTTCTTTCATTACTTGAAAAATGTTGTGCCGCTCCTTCTGGCCTCTATCGTTCAGGTGAGAAACCTGTTGTAATTTGAATTGACGTTCCCTTATAAGTTTTGCATCATTTTCCTGTGGCAACTTTGAAGAGTTTCTCTTTGTGCTTTGTTTTCAGAAGTTTAATATTGAATTCCTTGGCATGAATTTCTTTGGTATTATCCTATTATTGGGAGTTTGCTCAGCCTTATGAATCTGTACGTTTATGTCTTTTGCCATTTTTCAATGTTTTCAGACAATATTCCTTTCAATATATTTTCAATGTCACTCTCCTCTATGATTCTAATTATAGAGATACTATCTCTTTGTTATTGTCCCACAGATCCTTGAGGCTCACTTCATTTTATTTCTTTTAATATTTTTTTCTCTTTTGTTTCAATTTAGGTAAATACCATTGATTTGTCTTCAAGTTCACAGTTTCTATTCCATCATCTTAACTTTACTCTTGAGTCCATATAGCAAGTTTTTTAATTGTCTCAAAGTTTTGTTTAAGAATAATTCTTAAATTTCCATTTGGATCTTTTATTATAACTTCTATTACTTTGCTGAGATTTTCTTCTTCCTTCATTCGCTTTGAAAGAATTCACAATTTCTTGTGGAAGTATTTTTATGCTTTTAAATCCTTATCAGATAATTCTTCTATCTGATTCATCTCAGTGTTGGTATTGGTAGATTTTCTGTTCTCATTCAAGTCATAGTTTTTCTGGTTATTTGTATGACATGTGACTTTTATTTTATCCTAGACATTTTGGATACTATATTATGAGACTCTGGCTCCAGTTTACTTTTCGTTTTATCATTAGGCTGTCCCCCTGTTGAGATCTGACACAATGGCCAGGTGAATGTATATGTTCAGTTTCCCACCTGTCCCTGTCACCATCACCTCACTGGTGGCCTTGTTGCAGATGACGTGTTGGAAGGTTAGCATTTTCAACACCTCCTTGGTGAAAGTGGGCCACCTACCCACCCACCTGTCATCTCCAAGTGCTGATGGATTCTTTTTTTTTTTTTTTTTTTTCTGAGGCACACGGGTCTCTCACTGCTGTGGCCTCTCGTGTCTCGGAGCACAGGCTCCGGACGCGCACGCAGGCCCAGCAGCCATGGCCCACGGGCCCAGCCGCTCTGCGGCATGCGGGATCCTCCTGGACCGGGGCACGAACCCCTGTCCCCGCATCGGCAGGCGAACTCTCAACCACTGCACCACCAGGGAAGCCCGGATTCTTTTTTTTTAATTTGATTTTTATTTTATATTTGAGTATAGTGGATTTACAATGTTGTGTTAGTTTCAGGTGTACAGCAAAATGATTCAGTTATACATATATCTATTCATTTTCAGATTCTTTACCCATGTAGGTTATTACAGAATACTGAGTAGAGTTCCCCGTGCTATACAGTAGGTCCTTGTTGATTATCTATTTCATATATAGTAGTGTGTACATGTGAATTCCAAACTCCTAATTTATCCCTCCTGACCACCTTTCCCCTTTGGTAACCATAAGTTTGTTTTTGAAGTCTGTGAGTCTTTTTCTGTCTTGTAAATAAGTTTATTTGTATCATTTTGTAGATTCCACACATAAGTGATATCATATAATATTTGTCTGACATACTTCACTTAGTATGATAATCTCTAGGTCCATGCATGTTGCTGCAAATGGCATTATTTCATTCTTTTTTATGGCTGAGTAATATTCCATTGTATACGTGCACCGTATCTTCTTTATCTGTTCCTCTGTCGATGGAGATTTAGGTTGTGTCCATGTCTTGGCTATCGTAAATAGTGCTGCAATGAACATTTGGGCGCATGTATCTTGTTGAATTATGGTTTTCTCCAGATATATGCCCGCTGAGCCCCACTGTCACCAGGAGGGGGAAGCACATTGCTGGCTCACACCCCTTTGTGACTGTGGGGTGAGTGGAAGCTCAGCTTCTTGCTGGTCCCCATTGACACCAAGGAAGGGGCAGTGGAGTGTCAAGTAACCCCTCTCCTGTCACCTTATTCTGCTTCGTGGGTGCCAGGTGTAAGTGGAGGCTCAGCTTCCCATTGGGTTCACTTCACAAGGGAGTAAAGAGGACAGTGGAATACTGACCAGCCCTACCTCATACCACATCCTTCAGTCTCACTAACACAGGTTGGGATGGGGGCCCAGCTCAGCTCCCCATTAGGCTCAGTTGGTGGGAGTTGGGTGTGAAACAGAATACAGACTAGCCCTGATACACAACACTGCATTCAGTCTCATTGCCGTGAAGTGGGTGTAGAGGTACAGCTCTCACCTGGGCTCCCCTGACACCAAGGATTGGGGGAGATAAAGTGCTCACCAGACCTGGCTCACACTTCCTTTCCTTGTTCAGTCTTACTGATGCTTGGTGAGTAGGAAGGGTCAGCTCCTGCTAGGCCCTGGCAGGGGGCGGTGGGGGGAGTGGAATGCTGACTCGCCCTGCCTCTGTACCTCCTCATTAGGTCTCCCTGTTGTCAGATGGGAGGGTGGAGTTGGAGTCTCAGTCCTTGCTGGGCTGCGGTTACAATCCCCTGGTGAGGAATTGGAGTACAGCCCGCTTCAGTCAGGTGGGGATGGCAGATCAGCTCCCCTCTCACCCTGCCAATACTATTTTGAAAGGGGATCAGAGTGCCACCTCCTTCCGTGGAGCAGGGTATAGAAAATAAGTTCCTTACTCTTTGTCAGCAATACTCCCCCTACCGTTAGATTGGAGAGTTGCCTGCTTTTGCCAAGTGGAGAAGGGAAGAACAGCTCTTTGTTGGGTTTTCAGCACCACTCTGCAGGGAACTAGAACACTGCCTGCTTTGCCAGGGGCAATGGAAGATGAGATCTCTGAATGGCCCTGTCAGTTCTACCAGGTAAGGGATTCAAGGTACTGCAGCTTACTTCTGCTGGGTGGGAGGGTGAGATGAAAGATTGACCTCCTGATGGGCTCTGTTAGAACCATGAGAGAGTGTCTGTATGTTTCTCTGTGGTTTTTCCATTGGTGTCTGGCTGAAGTAGGGCAGACATTGCCTAAAAGGCCTTTTATCTTAGGCCACCATTTTCCCTGTCCTTTATCTAGACTATTCTTGGAATGTATTTTACCTGTGCCTGTTGGCAGTTCTAGGATCGATGCTTCTGGAATGCTCTGTCTGGGGTATATGGGCAGCAATAAGAATACTAGGGGATTAACTGCCATGTTGTTTCTCAAATCCTGAGGTCCCTAATTTTTTTTTGCCTTCTTCCCACCTTGAAGAGTCCTCCTATACTTGTTTATCATGTTATGCCTAGGGTTTTTAAGTTATGGAAAGAGGACCTGGGAGGAATAGGACTCTTCCATCGTTGTCAGAACCAGAAGTCACCATGTGTTAAAGGGGACCTTGTCTACCCTTTCTTAATGCTTTTTACCATAAACTCTTCATTATGTTTAAAACATGTTGGCTAAAATGGTGGGAAGTAAGGAAGAATCCTTCACAGAATGAATCGGATATAGGAAAAAGATGATACACTGGTCAAATACTGCAAAGTCAATTTGGACAAAGCTAGACATGGTCTTATTTACAAATAAAAATTTCACATGCGTTGCAGCGGTGTTCAGGTGTCCTGACGAATTATAAAATGCTTTATGAGGAACCTATGGGTGAGCATTTGCAAATTCTCCTAACGTTTTCTCAGTAACTCTTTTGTCAAAATAGAAGTTAAAAGGTTGAAATGGTTTCTGAACCAAATATCACACCAGATAAATGTAAAATAACTACATAGGCCAACAAGGTGTGTCCTTTATTGCCTGTGATTACTGCAACTACTGCAGCTGGCAGAGATCCATCCCTTTCATGTGGGCAAGTCCAAGATTAATTCTCAATTAGAAATAGAGACTTGATTCAAGGGCAACATTTAACTTGGCATCAGTGTGTCAACATTTCAGCCAATTTAGGTGACCATGAACACTTCAGAGGAAAGAGATTGCTGTTTCATATTAAATACAGAGTGGAGCTTGGAGAGATAAGGTAGTTTGTACTTTTTCGCATTATGTTTCAATTAATTTTGGCAGGTATGTCTTTTGTAGCAACTTTAGGTGTCGAAAAGCTACTTGTGACCCCTCAAGATTTGTCTCTTTCCATGTTAAAGTGACCATCATCTTGGTTTATATTTGATTTGTGAATGAGGTACATAGCTGTCTTATGATGCAAAAGCAATTGTCACTATTTGCAGATCTCACGGTTGAGAGTTTCTTGTGTTAATATATGTAGTTTGATGTCCATTTGCACCGTGTGTAACTGGTTCATGTAGTCGATTAAAATAATAAGCAATGCTTGATCGTGGTTAAAATAAATGCCAAGGATAAATTCTTCTATTAATTAGTGAGAGCTTATCCAAATTAGCATCTATAATTATAAGCTGTTGTTAATTTTTGTTGCGACCTATTAGATATCCTGTCCTAAATCATTAACTCTAGTGTAACTGAGCATTAATGATAGGTGACTTGCTTTTTAAATGGACAGTGGAAGCTCTCATGCAAAACTTATACTAATAAATGCAGATTTTATACTGTTTCACACAGAATCATCGAAAATTCATGTGGAGTTTTAGACTTAGCATAAACAGAAATGTATTAGGTTTTCTTTTATTGAGCCAGACCTTAAAAACCAGACCTGTGTTCCCATGCGGGAAGTCATTGATTCAAGATTTCCTTGCACTCCAACTCATTTTTGTATGGCTTTCTATTTCCTTAAATCACATATATTTCTTTCTATTGCAAACTTTTGATGTATTTCTTAAACTGCTACAGTCTTATGCCTTTGTATAACAAGTGATAATGTACTGTTACTTCTCCTTGATATTGAAAAATCTAGTATCAGTATGTTGCTGTGGAGTCGTTGGAAAGAGAATAAGTGGAGTGCCTAGAAATTACCCCAAGTTTTGATTTTGTGCTCACGTTTTCATTAGTATATGTCATTCTTGAATAGGTTGATTTCTTTGGGGCAGGATTTCTCAATCTCAGCACTTTTTTTTTTTAAATTGAAGTACAGTTGATGTAGTTGACATATCATATTACATAAATTACAGGTGTACAATATAACGGTTCACACTTTTTAAAGGTTATACTCCATTTATAGTTATTATCAACTATTGGCTATATTCCCCATGTTGTACAGTATATCCTTGGAGCTTATTTTATACCTAATAGTTTGTACCTCTTAATCCCCTACCCCTATATTGTCCCTCCCCCCTTTTCTCTCCCCACTGGTAACCACTAGTTTGTTCTCTGTATCTGTGGGTTCAATCTCAGCACTTTTGACATTTTGAACAGGATAATTCTCTGTCATAGGGGCTTTCCTGTACGTTGTAGGATAGTGTCAATCCTGGCCTCTACCTACTAGATAGCAGTAGCAAACCTCCCATCTCTCCATCTCCCTCCAACCCAGTGACAAGCAAATGTGTCTTCAGACATGGCCAAGTGTCCCCTCAGAGGCAAAACCACGCTTCTTTGAGAAAAACTGCTTTAGAGTTTCATCCTTCGCTATTTCCTTATAATTTGCAAGGTATTTTTTTCTTTTTTTGAGGGGTAGAAGGTGTGATGTCAAACCTGTACAGAAAAGACTTGGACTTAAGGTTAGCCATATTTAATTGAGGGAAGTTTATCAAAGCATAAAATAAGAAAATTGGGGACAGAAAGGAAATTCTAAAATTGGCTTATGCAATTTCTAAGGATAGCTGATAAGAATTCTGAATTGGTGACATACTATATTTTGACTTAAAAGATGATCCAAGTTAAAGTTGATTGTTAAAAATGTCTATTTAAAGGAAGTGCATAGAATTGTTAGCATCAGAAATATTGTGCTTAAGAGAGGAGGAGTTTCATTTATATGAAAATAATAGGATATCAGTAAATGGTCGATTTGAAAAGCGAAACAACCTTGCAGAAGTCTCAAAGTGTTTTGAGGTGACATAGAATTTAAGTGTGAGATCAGATAGTTAGAATTTAAAATGTCTGGATCATTTATTAGGGCCTCAAGTTGGTGATCGAAACCATTTGCCGCATTGACAATTGAGAGACATTTGCAGGTGATATTTGACGTTTGTGTGAAAAGTCTGTTATCTGTTCTAGTAAAGGTTTTTGAAAAGGCTTATTACATATTTGTATGATGCTTTTTTTAAAACATTTTTTAAATTCATTTAAAACTTATTTACATACAGCAAAATCTCCTTTTCTTGTGTACACTTCTATTAGTTTTGGTAAATGCATAAAATATCATGCAGCCATAATAGTTATGTAACCACCAACCAATCAACGAATAGAAGAGATATGGAATCTCCAGATATTCTTCTGGTACCCTTTTATAGCCATTGCCGTCTTCCCACCCCCACACCCTGTCAACCTCTGATCTGTTATCTCAGTAAATACCTAGTAGTAGGTTGGCTGGCTCCTATGGTAGGTGTATGCGTAAATTTTTCAGAAATTGCCAAGTTTTCCTCCAAAGCGGCTGTCTCCTTCTGTATTCCCACCAGCGAGATGTGAGATTGTAGTTGCTTTGCTTGCCAGCACTTGATATTGTCGGTCTGTCTACCTACCCATCTACCTACCTGCCTGTACGTAGTTAGCCATTCTTCTGATAGATATTTATTGATATCTCATTGTGGTTTTGATCTGCATTTCCCTGGTGGTCAGTGACATTGAGAGGCTTCTGTGTTTTTCCTCCATGTATCTTCTTCGGTGAAGTATCTGTCCAAAATCTTCCCATTTAAAAAATGTGTTCTTTGATTTCTTACTGGGGACTTTCAGTGGCTTTTTATGTATTCTGCATATAAGCCTTTTGACAGTTGTTTGCTTTCCAAATATTCTCCCAGTCTGTAGCTTGTCTTGCCATTCTTTCAACAATGCCTTTTACAGATCGGAGGTTTTCAGTTCTTTAGGTTATGACTCCTTTTCACAATCTGTTTGCTTTGGTTCAGTTTTCAGAATCCTCAGGTAGTTGCTTTTTGTATTTTGTTCAGGGTTTTTTGGTGGTAATTGTAAGGAAAGATAGGCTGAAGTGGGCTTACTCCATGTTGGTCAGAATCAGAAGACTTGTATGATGCTTTCTAATTTTCAGTATTTCATAAACATTATTTTCTGCCCATTAATAATATTTATGATTGACATCTTCCATGTAAGAAAATAAAAACATCAAAAGCCAATGAGTTAACACCTCACACAGGTCAGAATGGTCATCATCAAAAAGTCTACAAATAAATGCTGGAGATGGCGCGGAGAAAAAGGAACCCTCCTACACAGTTGGTGGGAACGTAAATTGTGCAGTCACTATGGAGAACCGTATTGAGGTTCCTTAAAAAACTAAAAGTAGAGCTACCATATGATCCTGCAATCCCAACCATAGACATATATCTGGAGAAAACCGTAATTCGAAAAGATGCATGCACCCCAGAGTTCACTGCAGCATTATTTACAATAGCCAAGACGTGGAAGCAACCTACATGTCCATCGACAGAGGAATGGATAAAGAAGATATAGTACATATATACAAAGGAATATTACTCAGCCATTAAAAAGAATGAAATAATGCCATTTGCAGCAACATGGGTGGACCTAGAAATTATCACACTAAGTGAAGTAAGCCAGACAGAGACAAATATAGCATATTGCTTATATGGGGAATCTAAAAATAAAAAATACAAATGAACTTATGTACAAAACACAGATAAATCCACAGACGTAGAAAACAAGCTTATGGTTACCAAAGGGGGAAAGGGGAGGAGGAATAAATTAGGAGTTTGGGATTAACATATACACACTACTGTATATAAAATAGATAAACAGCAAGAGCTACTGTATAGCACAGGGAACTATATTCAACATTTTCTAATAACCTACAAGGGAAAAGAATCTGAAAAAGAATATATGTATATGTATATAAATGAATCACTTTGCTATACACCTGAAACTAACACAACATTGTAAATCAAGTATACTTCAATGATAAAATCAAAAGCCATAAGGTTTTTAAAATTCAAAAATAAATAGCCATATGGGAAATAACTAGTGGTCAAAAATACCTGAAACAAGTAAGCCTGAAGATGTTAAGTCCTATTTAATGTGTTTTTTGAGTACAAGCCCCCCAAATGCAAATTGTTTTACTTATGAACCTCATCTTTGTTTTATACACATTCTTTTTAGTATTTTTGGAACTCCTTTCATTAAATTTTCAATTTAAATATTTGCTGGAATATAAGAAAATTGTAAGAACTATATAAATAAAATCTTCAAGAAAACTTGTCTTTTAGCCATACTCAGAAGGAACTTTTTTGTCCAGTAGTCTTTGGTGACACAAAAGCAGATGACTGGAGCAAGGCCACAGTGTACTGAAGGAAAGAGCACGTGTAAAAGTCAGCATTGGCAAATGTATCTTCCCTTTTCACATGCAATACTTGAAAAGAACCTCTGTGGCCATGGCCCTAGTGAACAAGTCAAATCCTCTTGCCTAGAACACTTTACTTTTATGAATGTAAACACCCTTGACATCTGCTATGCACACACCACTTCATGAAAGGTCTTAAGGTGAGCAAAGATGGTGAATTTGTGGCCTCTGTCCCTAAGGAGCTGTACAGAGGAGAAAAGAAACAGTGTGGGGAGGTTGGGTAGAGATTGTTGGAAAATAATTTTTGGATAAAAATGAGATTAAAAAAAAAATCACCGGGCTTCCCTGGTGGCTCAGTGGTTGAGAAGTCCGCCTGCTGATGCAGGGGACGCGGGTTCGTGCCCCAGTCTGAGAGGATCCCGCATGCCGCGGAGCGGCTGGGCCCGTGAGCCATGGCCGCCGAGCCTGCGTGTCCGGAGCCTGTGCTCCGCGACGGGAGAGACCACGGCAGTGAGAGGCCCGCGTACTGCAAAAAAAAAAAAAAATCACCTAAGTTATAGAATCAGCATTTAAAAATTTTTATTTTGATTGAAGTATAGTTGATTTATAATGTGTTAATTACTGCTATACAGCAAATTGACTCGGTTACACATATATATATATCACATTCTTTTTCAGATTCTTTTCCAATACGGTTTATCACAGCATATTGAATATAGTTCCCTGTGCTGTACAGTTGGAACTTGTTGTTCATCCATCCTATATACACTAGTTTACATCTGCTAACTGCAAACTCCCACTCCATCCCTCCCCCACCCCACCTCCCCTTTGGCAACCACCAGTCTGTTCTCTGTCTGTGATAGAATCAATATTTTAGAATACTTAGAAAATAAATACGAACCCAACCAACCTCTCCAGTAACTTTGTTATAATATTAATGTAATTCTCTCTAGTCTCACGTACATATTTTAGATCTAACCATAGCACACCCTTTGTGCATATATAATGTTGTCTACTCCTCCTCTTATTTAAGTTAGCATTGCATCACAATTTATTTCCACATAGCTTCATAGTTTGAGGTAGGTCTTGAGGGAAGTATCAATAATAGAGATTCCTTGAAAGAAGGCAAGCGCTTTTGCTAAAAACAGGACTAGCGTGAGAGTTCAGGAATCTACTACACTCTAGATTTTTTTCTTTTTAAATAATGTTGCAAGTCAGGTACTTGTCCTTATGTCCTGTAAAGATTTGTTCTTAGCGGTGCAGTTTCTCTTAGAGGGACAGGAAAGTGTTTACTTAGTACTTTAGAAAGTAAAAAGTCAATCCACCCACCTATGTCGATTGGTTTCTTACGGAGTCAAGGGTTTTACATGTCATTTTATGAGCTACCCTGTGAAGAAGGTACAGATGAGACCAATGAGGCACAGAGCAGTTGAGGGTATTGAACAGAGGTGAGCAGAACATCACAAGTTATTTGGAACTCAACATATTTTTCTTGGTTGAAAATACGGACTTCGCTGGTAGCACAGTGGTTAAAGATCCTCTTGCCAATGCAGTGGACGCGGGTTTGAGCCCTGGTCTGGGAAGATCCCACATGTTGCGGAGCAACTAAGCCCGTGCGCCACGACTACTGAGCCCATGCTCCGCAACAAGAGAAGTCACCACAATGAGAAGCCCACGCACCACAACGAAGAGTAGCCCCTGCTCGCTGCTAGAGAAAACCCATGCGCAGCAACGAAGACCCAACGGGGCCAAAAATGGAATATAAATAAATAAATTTATTTAAAAAAAAAAAGAAGAAAATATGCCCAGACAGGAAAGAAATGGAAGGTTTGTTCAATACAGGATTAAGACCTGGAACAAAAGCATATGGGCCCCAGCAGAATCTGCTTGAGCGGTCACAGTGCCCAAGGGGAAACAACTCCAAGCGAGTCATTTAACCTCACTCACCTTCGTTCTCTTGTTGGTATAATGCAGTGCTTATGCAAACTCAGTACATGTCAAAAAAAATATCTGCAAGGCATTGTCTAAAACTGACCCTCTGGATTTCTTCCTGCATGCCTGGTTATTATTTATTAAGATGTACTGGGGGCAAGTCTCGAATGGTAGAAAAGATAAAAGGCAGACCTGCAAAGTGACAAAGTGGGGTTGAGCGCAATGCAACAGGAACTCTCCTACTAATCCAGGAGGACTTTACCTGTCAATCAAATCTATATTCATTATTTTTTTTCAAGCTTAATAATGGTTTGTTAACTGAGCCAGCTGGCAGACGTTAGAGCAGTGAGATGAGCTCTTGGGGGCATCTATGACCAGCTGATGACTTCCTGACCAATTTCAGAAGATGCTTTGAAGGATCATAAAGTTTAGTTCCATGTGTATTTTGATGATAGTTGCATCTATATTTAAAGCTTTCTGTCACTGGAAGGACTCTTGGTGTTGTCAGACTGTCTATTGGACGGGATGAGCTGCAACTTCTCAAAATTGAATGTCAATAAGACCAAAGCAATTTTGGTTGATTCATAGCACCAGCTTAAGCATATTCACTTGCACAGATTACATTTGACAGATAGTTACCTTCAGCTGAACTCTGTGGTTCGAAGCTTGGGCGTATTCTTGACAGTGAGCTTAGAGTTGATGCCTAATGTTTATTTCATAGCCTGTTTTACCTTCCCTAATACTGCATGTGTAAATCTATATTTAAATATATTCACAGTAGATGTTCTCGTCTGTCCATTGGTTATCTCTGGACAGAATGCTGTAACGATTCAGGTTCATTATTTGAATAAAAATAACGTGCCTTCACCCAGGTTTAATTTCATTAAGTCAGATGAGTGATGATTAAATGTAAGGAGTCTCCTTGATGAGCAATTGTACCACAGTACCAGGAAAATGCCCAAGCGATGGGAGAATCCTTACATCTCTAATAAGCTTAAAATCTTCAAAGTTTTGTGTGCTTATGAATACCAATAGCATAGGCACACGTTAATTTGTCATATCATTATTCCTTTATCTTCTGTTAGTTATTTAGATCCATGAGTTCTCTTAAAAGCTTAGGTATAGAATGATCCATTTCAAGACCATTTAGCCCTTTAAAGTGAATATAATGTAAATCACATATTCTAAAATACTTGCATTGAACTATAAAACACATATAACCCAATGTATTATAATAGAAAAGCTCTGTTGCCATTTCTGAATATTGAGATTGGGAAAATAATTAAGACTTGGGGTTTTATGTTCGGGAAGAGGTGCATTCTTCATTATGGTATCACATGCTCAACTTCTCAGTTATGTTAAATTCATTAAGATTCTGGTTGGGAAATTTAAGGGACATATAGATCTAATAATCTGAGCCTAAGTCTCCTGTTCTATACAAATAACACTGCAAAGCTCCAGAATCCCTTTATTTGACTAGGTGAATGGCAGTCGTGTTTACATCAGCCCCAAGCTAGTTTGGAAATA
Source organism: Phocoena phocoena (assembly GCF_963924675.1). NCBI lineage: Eukaryota > Metazoa > Chordata > Mammalia > Artiodactyla > Phocoenidae > Phocoena > Phocoena phocoena. The sequence continues at coordinate 172,130,610 of NC_089219.1, forward strand.
GTGATTTCAAAGCAAACATGTTTCACCCATGCAATTCCATTTTCTCTAGAATCTGTGATTGTAAGACATCAAACCATTCAAATTATACAGTTATACGTTTCACAGAGGAGAAAAACTCATGCTGAAAACGGGTAGAATATTTTTCAAAATTATTTTCTCTACATTTGCTGGTATACTTTCTTACTCTTTTTAAAAACTGACAGTCAATTTTTAAATTTTCCTCTTTTACTGACAGCTAGTAAATGTACTGACAGCTGAGAAGAAGATGTAAATGTAAGTCACTATTATTTTGTCCACCTGATGCCTGAGTGTTGGTGGAAATATTTGGCTATATTTTAAAATAAAAACTGAATCATTTCCAGTGGTTCTGAAGGGAAGACGTATAGAAAAACAGTTCTCTGTAAATAAAAATGTGTTTGAGGCAAGATTTTAACGTATTTAGAAATACCATACTTTCCTCATTAGGGATGGGACAAGTATTTGTATTGAAGAAAATAGCCCAGTTATTTAAGGTGTGCATTTACTTTCTGTTCCATTAGCTATAAATCTTCTCAGCATATAAATCTCTTTTAGAAATGAATGGAGGGTATATAAATGGAGAAAAGAAAGCAGGTTAAGAAGTTAATGTCAGATTAAGAATTTCTCCTGCTTAAATATGAGTTAAGATTTAAAATTGTTTTATTGTCATTAGAAAAATCCTACTTAGTAAATTTATCCCTGGAAGAAATGCTATGTAAGTGGGTGAATTAGTAGAAGTAAGTTGGGCCAACCCCAACCAATGCTTTTATCATAATAGGACTGATTCCTTACTTACTTTAAGAAGTGATTTGTCATTTCGCTATGTTGTAAATAACAGCTGAGTTTCCAAGCACAAGGAGATAAATAAATAGTAGTGTCCATTTATTTATAATTTAGATGGTGTTCATCCTTTTTATGGGTCCCAATACTATTTTTTTTTAAATAAATTTACTTATTTTTGGCTGGGTTGGGTCTTCGTTGTTGCGCGCAGGGTTTCTCTAGTTGCGGCGAGCGGGGGCTACTCTTTGTTGGCGGTGCACGGGCTTCTCATTGCGGTGGCTTCCCCTTCTCAAATGCGGTGGCTTGTTGCAGATCATGGTCTCTAGGCACGCGGGCTTCAGTAGTTGCAGCACGTGGGCTCAGTAGTTGTGGCTCACAGGCTCTAGAGCGCAGCCTCAGTGGTTGTGGCGCACAGGCTTAGTTGCTCCGTGCCATGTGAGATCTTCCCGGACCAGGGCTCGAACCTGTGTCCCCTGCATTGGCAGGTGGATTCTTAACCACTGTGCCACCAGGGAAGCCTGGCCTGTAGTTCCTTTTCATTGTTTTATTCTGCTCCATCACTGCTTTTTAAATCCTTATCCTTGTCCTACAGTTATATATAGCTTTGTGAAAATTTGTCATATAAGATTAAAACTGATTTGCCTTTAGATATAGGAGTTCCAATATCCCTTTGATTGTTTGAAGAATACATAGGGGGAGGCAAGGAAAGACCTGCATGATAAGTTACAAAAGACAGGAATTTCCTCACAGAAAAGCAGCAGGAGTTTCCTCGTCAGGAACCTCAGCCAGTGGTGTCCCCAGGTTAGAAGTTGCCATCGGACCGGACCGCAGAGCGTTATGCAGATAAATCGTGGTTCTGGCTTGCCCTCTAATGTCATTCTTTGATTCCTCCCTCTGTTAACATGGCATTAGCATTTTGGTCTGACTGAGAACAAGACCCTGTGCAAATGCCTCATGACGTGTAAAAAGCTGCTTTTATGTGCAAAGCGAGCTGTTTTTCTGTTCACTACGCCCATCATAGAAATTCAGCTTCTGTGCCTTAAATCACCTGGAATTCCTTTGCATTTGCAAGTTCCATTTTAAGTCAAAATATTAAAATACAAAGAGTGGAAATGACTTTTTTCCCCTCCAAACTACAAAACAACAAAGTTAGTTGGTTACCGGCAGCGAGAGTCAAAAGACAGCATAACCCAGACACACAAAGTTAGTGGATTTCCAGTGAAAGATGAAATCCTTGAGGAGGAGATTCTTAAGGGTCACTTTAAAGTGAGCTCTGAAGAAAGGAGAACATTAAAACAATCTCAATTATGGAAAAAGCATCATTTCTTGCCAGACATTTGTTTTCACTGTCTTCTCAAACTGGAGTCACCTTTGGACCCCCTTGCTTTACATAAAAGGTAGATTTTTTTTTTTCCTGAGAAAATAACAGTTATAATTAAACTCACTGAGTTAAATTTATAGAAATTTGTTGATTTTAACTTTAAACAGCCGTGTAACTGGATCTCGGCAGAATGTAGTCAGTCCTGGGCAAGGATTTTTCCCCCTTTCCAATAACGCTATTCCAGGGGAAGCTACTTACAGTGTGACACATGCCTGGTTCTCAGGAGATTCGGACAAAAGAGAAGGTTAGAGGGTCAGGAGAGCCTGGTGCTATTCAACGAGATATTTGAGTCGAATTTCCACACCAGAATTTTGCATCATACGGAATTCAGACAGTGTCAGAGTTGGGGGGAGGGGAGAAAGAGGAAGGGCGGGTAAAGGTGTCCTTGCAGGTTAAAAGTTAAAATAAGGTCCTTTATTTCTGTCTCTGGTGGCACAGGGCCTTAAAGACCCTGTGACACATTTTGGAAGTGTTGCTTTAAAATAGATTTTTACGTTTGAGGATCTGTAAAGGGAACTATTAGGTACTTAATGGATTCTGTGTTTGTCTACTGAAGTCACCACATGGCCAATATCTACCTCATTAATTTGTAAAGTACTTTGGCCCACCTGGAGAGTATGTACTGTATTAAAACCAGTTTTATACCCGGATTCTTCTTGTCTAATAATTATAAAATGTTCAGCATCTGAAGAAAACTGTCTGAATGCCAGAATATTGGTCTTGGAATAATCCATGCAGAAAAAATTTGGTCTCTATTGAAGACTTCTTTCATCAGGTCAGATACACGAGACTCAACTGTGAAAATGGAAAATGGAAACTAAATTTTTAACAATGGATTCCATAGTTTGTTTTGACTGCCAGAATGTTATTGTCATCGGAGTTTACTACTCTACGGCTCAGGAAAAACAAGTTTATGTATTCTGAGTAGTGTCTTTAACCATTTTCCTTGTAACCAGTGTCTTTATCAAGTTGATATGAGTTTTATAAATGTTTTTCATATTCAGATTATTTTTTTTTTGTCTTTTCCAAATTACATGCTATTTACATTCATAGAAGTATGAAGTTTATCCACACTCTGGGTCCTTCATACTTTGGATTGTTTTCTCCTTTATGCAAAGTAATTAAATTACGTTTTTGTCTGTCTTTTTTTTTTTTTTTTTTTTTTGCGGTACGCGGGCCTCTCACTGTCGCGGCCTCTCCCGTTGCGGAGCACAGGCTCCGGACGCGCAGGCTCAGCGGCCATGGCTCACGGGCCCAGCTGCTCCGCAGCATGTGGGATCTTCATGGACCAGGGGTCGAACCCGTATCCCCTGCATCGGCAGGTGGACTCTCAACCACTGCGCCACCAGGGAAGCCCTAAATTACGTTTTTAAAAGGAGTTCCTCCTGCGTTACTTCAAAATCCCTTTACGACCTGTCAGGATTTTCAAGTTGTCCTATGACAAAATTCTCAGAGTCTGAGAAGATAAATGTCAGGGGTGCGGGTAGTGTATTGGTATTTAAGCTCCGCCCACAAAGCTAAAGCATGAACAAAGTCAGGAGCTGTTATTCTTTTTATTTTTATTTATTTATTTATTATTATTTTTAGTTTTTGCGGTACACGGGCCTCTCACTGTTGTGGCCTCTCCCGTTGTGGAGCACAGGCTCTGGACGCGCAGGCTCAGCGGCCATGGCTCACGCACCCAGCCGCTCCGCGGCACGTGGGATCTTCCCGGACCCGGGCACGAACCCGCGTCCCCTGCCTCGGCAGGCGGACCCTCAACCACTGTGCCACCAGGGAAGCCCTGTTATTCTTTTTGATGACTGCTATTCTGTTTGTGACTGCTGTGCGTTTTCATTTATTTTTCAAATTAAACACTATGTAAAAGACACTGTGTAGAGGTTTTGGAAGTGACAAAAATCAACTAAAAAGAGTCTTGGTAAAAGGAACTTAGTAGAGGAGATAAGACGTAAACAGTGGTGACTGTAACACTGATAGAGTGATGAATACGAGTGGTTGTAGTTGTTGAAGTTGCAGTATCTTCTGAAACTTCATGGATCCTGATGAGTTTAACTACAGCCTTGAGTTTCAAAAAGTTCTCAAGAGGCAGAAATGGGGGGAGAATTCTGGGTTTTGTACAGGGACGTGGAAAGGCGCAAAGGTTGGAGTATTCATGTAATGCTTAGAGTGACTGGTCAAGTTTGCCTTGGGTAGATTTTGTGTAAGAACATAGTAAGACGAAAGCCTGAAGGATGTTGGATATCAGATGATGGAAACTTGAGAGAAGTTGGGAATACCATCCAAGAATCAAATGGAAACAAATGGCAGTTTTGAACAAAGAAGGAATCGGGTTAAAACAGTTCTTTATTTTATGTATTGAAGTGTAGTTTATTTACAGTGTTGTGTTAATTTCTGCTGTAAAGCGAAGTGATTCAGTTACACATATATATACACATTCTTTTTTTATATTCTTTCCATTATGGTGTATCGTAGGATATTGAATACAGATCTCTGTGCTATATGGTAGGACCTTGTTGTTTATCCATTCTATATATACCAGTTTGCATCTGCTAACCCCGAACTCCCACTCCATCCCTCCCCCAACCTGGCAGCACAGAGCCACCTTCACCCCAGAATTCCAGTGGAATGTGGAGCAGTTAATCTTGCAGGGTCCAAGAGCCCTGTCATCTTTTGTTACAATTCATGCCCTTCAATTATGTGTCCTCTCCCATGTTCTCGTGCCGTCATTTCTCTGTCCTTTCTTTATTTTCATCTTCAACATTTGGGCAGCATTTTCATTGTACACGCTACTTTACGTACACTTTCAGCCTCTTGGTCAACAGTTCTTCAAAACCCTGGCCTTACAAACACTGATTCTTTCCCTGGAGGCACCCCTCTCCTGTGATTTTTAAGTGGAGGGCACTCATTTCCTCACTTTTCATCCATCTCAGTGCTGGGGGCAGGTGGAGATCTAAAGATTGACATTATTATTTTTTTTAACCTTGCATTGGAAAGAAAGAGTACTTTTAAGCTCATGTTAACTAAGCATCTAACTTTCTTCAACAGCTGCCTCATTTTTGGCCACAGCTGGAATCTGGGGCAACCTCGCCATGAACACAGGAAAATCTCACCCTAACTCTTAGGGTTTCTCAACATCAGCATCATCTTTTTTTTTATTGCAGTATAATTGCTTTACGATGGTGTGTTAGTTTCTGCTTTACAACAAAATGAATCAGTTATATATACACATATGTTCCCATATCTCTTCCCTCTTGCATCTCCCTCCCTCCCACCCTCCCTATCCCACCCCTCTAGGTGATCACAAAGCACCGAGCTGATCTCCCTGTGCCATGTGGCTGCTTCCCACTAGCTATCTACCTTACGTTTGGTAGTGTATATATGTCCATGCCTCTCTCTCGCTTTGTCACAGCTTACAAGACCCAGCATCTTTTGGTCAATGACCGTGTAACCTCATTTTCTCCCCTTTTTACCATCCCACGCACTTAGTCACACCAACAGCCCTCTTTCTGATGTCGTATCTATTGTGAATGGTAACTTTTGGCTACAGACCTAAGTTAAGCCTCTGGACCCTTGTATTCGTCTTTGAATCTATTGAGTCTCTTCTGGATTCACTTCCTCCACTTCTAGCGGAGGCGCCACGAAGAACATGGTTTCACTAGTCTCTTATTACTGCCTATGTATAGACTGCTGGCTAATACTGAAGGAAAAAAAAAAAAAAGAAAAACCAAACAGGTGTGTGGACTGATTTAATGATTTCCAGCTGGAGGTGCTTTCTCAGTGCAGCCTCAGGGTCAATTACAGAGGTGCAGGTTTTGATTCAAAGGGTGTACATAATTTTACTTTTGGTACATATTGACAAATTGCCTTCAGAAAGTGTTTGACTAATGCAGACTCCTATGAAAAGTAAATCAGAGTGCCTGTCCTTTAAATTCTTGCCAATACAGAGAATTATCTATTCCACTTTCCCCAGTCTGATGGGCAAAACAATATTCACGCATTCTTGTTTCATTTTGCATTTCTTACCCTAACTTGTGCACGTCTTACCTTCTCTAGGGCTTATTGACCAGCCGAATATATATTTTTTTCTTCTGAGTAATACCTGTACATTGCTTTCTTGCTTTATTTTTTTAAATAAAGGGGTTTGCTTTTTTGTTGAGTACTAAGAAATCTTAATGTATTAGTAATTGTTTCCCTCTGGTAATTTGGAAGGAATTAAATTTGGTTTCATTTATGCTAGTGATTATTTTAAAAATCCATATGTAAAAATAATTTAAGCCTGTATTTCTCAAGTCATGATTTTCAGACATCAAACTATGTATCAACTCCCATAGGAAAGTAAGGGAGCTATCATACCTTTGCTTTCACGATTCTTTTTTCTCTTCCCACAGTCTAGTTTTTGTTAGTATAAATAAGCATTCTTATCCCAATATATTATAACAAAATCATTATATTGAAATGTTGTTACTTTTATTTCAAGCATTATCATAACAGTTCACAACTGTTATTTAAAAGTAATATGTTTAAATGGATTCAATACTCATTGACCGTCCTTTTGTAACTTACTTATCTAATTTCTTAATTTGAATTAAGCCTTCTCTTTGGTGAGAGTATTTGTTTTCCAAAGGGAACATGGCTGGTGATGTACCTTCTGAATCCTTGTAGAGTTGGGCATATCTTTTTAAGGCCTGTTTTCATGAACAGTGACTTGGATGAGGATGAACTTCTCTTCATCTTCTCTTTCATTTCTGAGCCTTTAATACAACGCATCGTGTTTCCGAAGAGAAATCTGAGACGACCTTGAGAATTATTTTTCACTGTGTGTGTGTCCTGTGTGTGTTGGGGGTGGGGATTTTTATAGGTTTCCTTCTTTATCCTTAAAGTCCCGGGACAAGTAGCATATATCATGGTGTTAATGAATCTTTATTTGTTTTTTTTTGGAATGCAGTAAGCTGTTCTTAGCTGAATGTTCAGAAAACTTTTCTAATCACTAAATGCTGGTTTCTGGTATGTCTTTGTGTTTATATCCTAATTATTTGTTTTTTCAAAACTAACGTTTCTAGTTTCTTCCTTTTATATCCAAGTTAAATAAGAACGTGTATATGCTCTAATGTCCATTCATTCATCAGCGGATTCCGATCACCTCAAGCCTCTTTTATAAGAGCTCTTCTTCTTCCACTCAGGCTCTTTATTTTGGTATTTTCATGGCCAATTGCTTAACTGTATTCACTTTTCATCTCACACACTCCTCCTTGGAGTCCTCATTCACAACCATGATTCGCTCTAGAACTATTTCTATACTCGTGACTATGAAATCTCTAATTCCTAGATTTATATTGTCACAGTGCTGTCAGTGATCTTTCAAAATTCAAGTGTTCTTCTTCTAAGTTTTAAGATGCCTGAGTATGGAGCAAAGATGCTCAATGACTTAGCTCCTACAGCTGCACATCCTCATGTCCTGTAAATCCTCCATGTGTACCTTTCCTTCCAGTGATGCTGAACTCTCGGGTCTTGCCGTGAATCAGTCTTTGTTGCATTTGTATAACCACACACGTTCCTGACTTTGCCAGGACTCCTCTCCCCCCTACTATTTATTCAGCTTAACCCTACTTGTCCTTAACCATTTGGCATCAGATTATTCAGGAAACATTTTCTCATCTCAAACCCTGAATGAGATGTGCTTAATCCTTCTGTGAAATCATCACAATTAACTCAATGCTCTACATTTGTATCCCCAACCAGACCAAGGAACTTTAGATCAAAGACTGTACCATATTTACTGATGTTCCCTTCAGGGCCTGGCATCATGTCTGATTGTGGTCAATTCTCAATAAATATTTTTATGAATGAGTGAATGGAGCGATGAGTGAATGATGGCATCATCCAATGTTGTAATAAAGAGACTTGGAAAATAAGGCAGTCAGTTTGGAAGCTCCTATGATAACACAGATGAGAGGTACTGATGGATTGAATATGCAGCAGGAGAAAACTAAAGGCAAAAGCAGGTTTATGAGGCAAATAAATAGGAAACTGAAAATTTCATTAGTAATTGGGAAGTTTAGAGGAGCAGTAAAGATGACCCCAAAGTTTTGAACAAAGTTCTTCACAACTTGGTTTGCAGGTAGGAGTTAGAAACAGGAGGCTTCCTGAACATTTGGGTTGTGTATTGCAGCTTATTTTCTACTCCCTACCCCATCCTCTCCACCCCTTACCCCTAGTGTTTTCAGTGACTTCCGTCTCCAAAACAACCTTCAGAGTGAAAACTGTTTTCTTTCCAAAATACAAATGTGATTACATGCCTCCTTTGTTTAAATCAACTCTATGCTCACCCTTACTTACACTTTAGAGAATGAATTCTCCTCTGAGCAACTCTTTCAAGACCCTTTACAATGTGCTAGACTGTCCATGTAGCCTCTTGTCCTTCTAAGTATCTTGAGCTTTAACTGCAATGTTTTCTGAGTCTCTGAAAACTATGCTTAATGATCTTCATTCAAGTTCTTCCTGCGTGCCTTCATTCATGGTTCCTTCTGCCTTGTACCTTTCTTCCTCTCCCTCTTAACCCCTAGTTCTTTTGTACACATTTTAATGACCAGCACAAATGCAAATTCCTTTGTAAAAAGCACGCTAAATCCCTTTCCCCTTTTCTCCTCTGTGCTCCTATAGCATTTTTTTCCTATTGGTCATACAACATTTTCTTTATAGGTAGATTTCATTAGACATTTATAGGTAGATTTTGCATTAAGTAGATTTTGAATTTATTGAAGGCAAATACTTTCTTCATTTATGTGTGTCAAGAACATAGAAAAATGCCTGCTGCATGGTGGATGTTTAATATAAATAAATATGTAAACAAATGGAATTGAGTGAGTTTGGTAAAGAATGATGACATTGAGAAAAAAGTGATATATGATAGACTGAAAAGCTCAATATATTTTTTAAATGATGAGGGAACACTTACAACTTTGCTGATTTCTACATAAATCCTCTCATTCTTTATCCTGAACAGAATTCTCTCTCCCATGATTGTTGATCACTTTGTAGTCTCTTCCATTGATGGTGATTGTATAGCTCACTGCTCTCTTTGCTCCAATAAGTTAAAAAAAAAATCATACTATGCTTTAAATTAGTGATTCTCTTTTTTTTCCCTCACGTTTTGTCTCACGCTGAATTCTACAATACCGTTTGCTCTTCACAAATGTACTCACATTCAGCCTTTTCAGAATTCTGTTAAAGCCCAGAAGATAACTGGCATTTCCTTAAAAATAATACACATTTTCTTCACTTTTCATATCAAGGAAAATAAATACACAAACATTGGCTTTCTCTTGCATTCCCTAGAACTCTTTTTTCTTTTGCGTTTGGCATTTTTGATCTTTCTGATTTTTCACGGTTCTGTCTCTGTATTCTGTCTGGTATCAGAAACAGTGTTGCTCCCTAGTAAATATGAGGTAGTGAGAATGACAATCAAACATTTTCAGCTACTTGGAAAGAGATGTTATTTAAACTGTGTGTTCTGAATGATCTTCCCTTTAAATAGAATGAATTTCTTACTCCATTCCTGCCCAATATCTAACCTCTTGCATTTTCTTCTAGGTTGTTTCTTAGCGACTTCCGTAATACCTATCAATTTAGTGTCTTCTGCAGATTTCATGAACAGACTAATTCCTCTTGTGGCTCATCAACGACAGCCTTAAGTAAAATTGGAATTCCTCGCTTAATTCCATAAATATGTAGTTTTAAATGACACGGCTTGAATTCAAATTCATATAAAATGTTATTTCAAGTAAGATTGAGCTTTTAGACCCATGTGGTTCCTCAGTGCCATTATATTTCAGTTTTATTCATTTTGGTTTTGCTCCTTTGCAGTAGCCTCTGCTAAGCTCGTCCATTAAAATAGACAGTCCTTCTAAACTCTGGTTGGAGCGCAAGTGGCATAGCCCCTTGGGGGGGTAAATGTAATTTGTTTGATTGGATACTCAAGCTTTTCAATTGTTTTATCTCCTTAGAGAAACAGAACCTTTCTAGCTTTCAGGTCAATTGGTGTAATGGTTGGATCCAGATGGAGTGACACTTTCTCCCCCTTGTAAGTCTCTGGCTCCTCAGAGAAATCCTTGAGCAATCTGTTGACAACTTGCTGTCATCTAGCTGGTCTCATGGTATAAATGACTTAGACGCTGATTCCGAGGAGCGTGAAAGCCTAATGGTGAAGTGAAATTTTGAGAAGTGTAATGCACTCTCAAGTGCATTAAGGATAAGGTACTTAGGCAGCTCCCCATGTTTATTTTCTTCCAGCGAGTTTTTTTAGGTCTTTGCCGTTTTTTTTTTGGCTAGGGAAAGAAATTGACCATTTAAACGCGCCCAGATACAGTAGCAGCTGATCACCAATGCTGCTATTGGGAGGTAGGGAAAAGAACGCAATGATTAGCACACGTGTTGTAGGAATCTAGGAAAGTAGAAAGCAGATGAAATCGGGTTGGCAGAAGAAACCACAGCCCAAAATACACATAGGAGAGAAAAGTCGTGGCGGATGAGAGAACTGAGTCGTGGGTGTCGTAAGCCTGGAGCTGACAGACTCTGTGGGCAGGAGGATACGTGGGGACGACTGCTGGGGACAGGACTTGGCAGACAGCACCTGGAGTGACCGTCTGGATCAGCTTCTCCCACTTTTCCCCATCAGATGGCATCAGGCAGTGGAGACGGTTGACCTCAGTTTGGAGCGTAGAGTGTGGGCTCTAGGCCAGAAGAAGGCAGGCTGATGCAACCCGGGTGAAAGGGGATCCTTGCAGCGAGAAAATGAGTTGTGCTGCTTACCTGCTCTTGCCCTGTAGTTTTTGGATCTGATCTAGACTGAACAGAAACATGTCCACAGGGAGATCCAACCTCCCCCTAAGAGGAGTTTCAGAGATGGAAACAGAAAGAATGCATGGGGAGAAATCGCAGAGAGTAGAAACAGTTATGTTAAAGTTGCGGAAAGAAATGCTTTCGAGTTTGAAGGGTTTTGTGCTGGTGCTGGGACTAATGCGATGACCTGATTAGAGCTGATGTTATTTTGTGAGTGCGCGTGTGTGCGCGTGTGTATGCATGGATGGGGGATGGGTGCAGAAAGGAAAGAAAAACTGAATCATAAATATATTGAGAGAAAAGTTAATTAAAATATGATAACATGATAGAAAGTTATTAAGTGATTATTTAGGCTGGCTTGTGCATTAAAGGACTCTCTGAGGTGGCAATATATAAGTGAGATCTGAATGGCAATAAGGACTCAGCTAACCCTGCATGCCTTCATCCTGACGACCTGTATTAGAAAAAAAGTCTCAGAAGTCCTAAAATCTCAACCTAAATTGAGTATTTAAACATTATAATTCAAAGGTGAATTTGTGGAAGGTAGAGGTAAACTACTACCTAAGTATACTTAATGGAAAGTTACAGTCATTTACAAACGTCCATTGTTTACAAGTATTAGGAGATAACAAAACACTACTGAAGTATCCTCAGCAGTCAGTATGGCGTGGGAGACAATGGATATTATGCTGATTTTTATATTATCTATTGTAAACTTAGCAATTCTCCCCCAACCTTTCAATTGTTTTACCCTTTAATAGTCACCTTCATTCTTGATTTGCTCTTTCTAAAAATATATTGGAAGCAGAGGTAAACTCATTGTTATTCTCTTTAACAAGTTAAATCAACACGCAAATATTTCTCCCACCGGTTATATTTGTCCTGGGTCTCACGATCCTGGGGCCTGTCAGCCTTTGGAGAAGGTTAATCCAGGCTTTGCAGAAAGAGATGAACTCTATTCCAAATACACCACCAAATTTAGAGGGTTTTTTTTTTTTTGACAGCTGCTGCTTACCTGGGGGAAAATGGTTTGGAAAGAAATATGTAAGAATTGGACTGTATAAATGTGAATTATAAAAAGACAAGTTGAATATTATTTTCAAGAGCACCACTTGAATCTGGTGATCCAATTGCTAATACGAAGTTCTTCAGATGATAATACAAGTGTTCGTTTATTTTGCCCAAATTGATGACACAATCTTAGTGTTTTTTCATTGTGAAGGGGTAAAAGAAAGGAAATTTTGCTGAATGTTCTACATTTGACCCGTAAATAGCTACTTCTGTTTTTAGGGCTGATATAATCCTTACCTTAAAAGAATGCCTATTTGCTGCTGTCATTTTTCTGTCTAAACCGAATTAAATGTGTGTGCTTCTCCATTACTGATTGAAGAAAAAACTGCTTAGACAATTACTGTCTCACCAGGTTTAGGGCAGAGAGCACCCCCTTTAAACAAGGGTCACCATGAAGACCTTGTTCTCAATTCTAGAGCGTCTTCAAAGATAAAGCAATTCACATCAGATTTCATGATCTAGTTCTCTAAAGGAGGTGAAAGAGATTCACATTTTTCCTTTGGCCTAAGATGGCTCTTCTTCGTTTAGTTTATGAGACACATTTTCAATAAATTTTGCTCAGTACTCCTACAGCTGGAAAATAAAACGAAAACAAAAAAAATTAAAAGGACACACAATGGCAGGACGACAGGTACTTGTAGAAAAGCATGCATTTCTTTTAGGAATGTAAAATTAATAATCCATTAATTATTTAATGGAATATTCCACCTTTGTTGATAATTTTAGTAGGAGTAACTCCTGCAGAGAGGAAGCAGGCATTTTACCTCTGTTTTCTTTATACGGCAGGACTCCATTTCAACTTACAAATTACTGCTTAGGATCTTTAAGATAATCAGTTGAATATTGGCATGGAGTTGAGTTTTTGGATTGTACACAGAAATGATTGCCTATATATTCATCTACATATTGAGGGCTGGATTGCTGACCCTCGGACTTTGGGTCAGGAGTGAGTTCACATCTTTGTCTTACTCCCTGAAAGTATAAACAGGAATCCAGCGTCCAACATTTTTGTTGGACGATTTGACCTAGTTATATGCAACTTTATAATTTAAAGAGGTTTAAAAATCTGGAAAAGATTTCGGGAAAAAGTGAGAAAGATGACTTTAAATCCAACACATTGAAAAGAAAATAATTTTAAAAAAGGATTGATCAGTATACATGGAAGGCTTGGGATAACTTATAAGCCTCTTTCCATTTTCTTATTTCTTGCGTTTTCTGTAGTCCTTCCCGCAACTCACTTATTCCCTATCTTCTACCACATCTGCCTTTTGCTAATTTCTATTCATCTTTCAAGTTAGTTTAGTTAATCCTTCAATCCTTAGTTTAGATGAAGCTTCATTCATTCAATGAAGATTTAATAAGTTCCTAATATTTGCTAGTTACCATTCTGGGGAATGAGGGGAGAATAGTGAACAAAATGGTAAAGGAAACAAAGCCAAACCTCTTATTATGGAGTTTAGATTTTAGGCAGGAAAAGGAGACTAAATAAAACAGAAAAATAAATAAAATATGCAGTATGTTTGATGTGGGTAAAGAGAATAGTCTGATAGGGAAGGGGGTTAGCATGGATCGGGCTACAATTTTAGATAGGGTATTAGGAGGGGTTTTGCTAAAATGACAGTTAAGGAAACATCTGAAGGAGATCAGGGAATAAGCCAGCAGGTGTCTGTAGAAGCAACGTCAAGGAGAAGAAATAGAAAATGCAAAGGCTTTGAGGAAAATAGGTGCCTGGAATGTTTGTGGAGGACAGTGTAGCTAGATCAGAGAGCACAGGGGCATACTAATAAAAGATAAGCCAGAGGTAGCAAGGAGACAGATTAGGTAGAAATCTGTAGAACTTTCACTCAGTGTAAAAACCCATTGGTTTACATGTGGTAAATCAGTGAAGTTAGACCACACCTTCACACCATACACAAAAGTAAACACAAAATGGCTTAAAGACTTAAATATAAGACACGACACCATAAAACTCCTAGAAGAGAACGTAGGCAAAACATTCTCTGCCATAAATTGTACCAATATGTTTTCTTAGGTCAGTCTCCCAAGGCAATAGAAATAAAAGCAAAAATAAACAAATGGGACCTAATCAAACTTACATTCTTTTGTACAGCAAAGGAAACCATAAACAAAATGAAAATACAACTTACAGACTGGGAGAAAATCATTGCAAATAACGCAACTGACAAGGGCTTAATTTCCAAAATATATAAACAGCTCATATAACTCAATAACAAAAAAAACCCAGCCCAACTGAAAAATGGGCAGAAGACCTAAATAGACATTTCTCTAAAGAAGACATACAGATGGTCAAGAGGCACATGAAAAGATGCTCAACATTGCTAATTATTAGAGAAATGCAAATCAAAACTACAGTGTGGTACTACTTCACGCTGGTCAGAATGGCCGCCATCAAAAAATTTACAAATAATAAATGCTGGAGAGGGTGTGGAGAAAAAGGAACTGTCCTACACTGTTGGTGGGAATGTAAATTGGTGCAGCCACTATGGAAAGCAGTATGGAGGTTCCTTAAACTAAAAACAGAGTTGTCATATGATCCAGTGATCCCACTTTTGGGCACATATCCCAAGAAAACTCTAATTTTGAAGACACACGCACCCCAGTGTTCATAGCAGTACTATTTACAATAGCCAAGACATGGAAGCAACCTAAATGTCCATTGACAGGTGAATGGATAAAGAAGATGTGGCATATATACACAATGGAATACTACTCAGGCATAAAAAAGAATGAAATAATGCCATTTGCAGCAACATGGATGGACCTGGAGATTACCATACTAGGTGAAGGAAGTCAGAAAGACAAATACCATATGATATCACTTATACATGGAATCTAAAATATACAAATGAACTTATTTACAAAACAGAAACAGACTCATAGACATAGAAAACAAATTTATGGTTACCAAAGGGGAAAGGGGGTGAGGGAGGGATAAATTTGGAGTTTGGGATTAGTGGATAGAAGCTACTATATATATAAAATATAGAACAAGGTCCTACTGTGTAGCACAGGGAACCATATTCAATATCCTGTAATAAACCATAATGGGAAAAATATGAAAAAGAATATATATATATATAATATATGTCTAACTGAATCACTTTGCTGTACACCAGAAACTAACACAACATTGTAAATCAACCATACTTCAATTGAAAAAAAAAAACCATTTACAGTCTTTTGCAAAAGAGTGACATAATCGGCTTTTGTTTTGTCAAGAATCCTTGGGCCTCTGTCTTGAGAATATACTGAAGCGGAACACAGAATGAATCTGGGAGGCCAGTTAGGAGGCCATTGCAAAAATCTAGGGAAGAGAGGGCTTGGGCTGGTGTTGTAGTGAGAGAGGTGGTGAGCAGTGAGTGGATTCTGGTTATATTTTGAAAGGAGGGCCTCTGGATTTGCTGATGGAATGGGTGAGAGGCATGAAGGAAAGAGAGAAGTTGGGGAGGACCCTAAGGATTTTGGGCTGAGCAACTGGAGGAAGGGAATTGCAATGTTCCAAGGTGGGGAAGGCTGTGGAAGAATCAGGTTTGGGGCAGAGATGTTCTTGAATGATCTAATACTCTTCCAAGAAGAGTTGTTGAATAGAAAGATGGGTAATGATCTAATACTCTTCCAAGAAGAGTTGTTGAATAGAAAGATGGGTATAGGGTCTAGATTAGAAGAAGTCTGAGTTAGAGATAATCATTTGGGAGTCATCAACCTAACGATGGTATTTAAAGAATTGAGGCAAGGTGATGTTATCAAGGGAGTACTTACTTATAAGCAGAAAGGAGAAGAGATCGAAAGACTGAATCCTGGGGCACTTCAACATTTACAGGTCCAAGAGGATCCATTGAAGGAGACTGAGAGAAGCAGCCTGAGGGGAAAGGGGAATATTATGAGAGTCTGATGTACAGGCAGTCAAATGACAGAGGTATTTCAAGGAGGGGGGAATGATCAGCTCTGTCAGTGCCACTGATGGTTCAAGTAAGTTGGAAACTAGGAATTTACTGTTTGCTTTTAGCTTCATGGAACTCATTGGTGACCGTGATAGGGGAGTTGTGGTGATGCAGGTGGCATCAAAATGTTGATGTGTTCGAGCTTGAGTGGCTGGAGGAATGCTTTCATGGAGAGAGTAGCCTGGCACAGGTGTCAGGACCTAAGTGTGATGAAGAGGTCTCTGGGGTTGTGTGTCTGGTCATGGCAACTGGATTTTGGTTATGTATAAGAGAATCAAATAAGTATGTTTATTGAAGATAATGGGAGCCAGGTTTCTCCCTTTCAGAGAAGGGAGTTGCAAATATGAAAAGAGAAATTAGAATGAACCTTAGAGTATTGGATCAGAATTGAACTTATCAGTGTAATCCCATTTCATGTATGTATGTGTGTGCATATATATATATATATATATATATATATATGCACACACATAGATAGACATAGAAATACTATATAAGTCAATGTGTAGGTGTCTGTATCGCTCTAATCTATCTTTCTATCTTCGTATTCTCTACCTCTGTCCACTAAGAGGGAGTGGGAGGGCGTGGGAGTAATAGGATGAGTATACAGCACTGATTCTTTGTTCCTAAAACCACTTGTCACTTAAGGAACGAGAATTCCTTGGAGAAATGGTTGATTTCAGGGCCAGGCCAGGGAAGTATGGGTCACTCATTGTCTAAACATGGAACAGCTTGAGCACTGAAATACATATTGAGCACATTTACTATATTCCACTGAATAACATAAGGATTCATGAGTCCATACAGATACAGTTAAGTAAATTCAGGCAATGAAAGCTTAATAAAGAACAGGATATCTGCCCAAAGTGTCTGCTCACAGAAGGCTTATTAATTGCAAAGAGAAATTTTGTTTTTTTACATAAAGAAGCCTGGCAGATACCAACTTAATCCAAAAGATTAAAGTTAACATCATCAGTAATGGAACAACTAGAAATTATGTAACACGTAAGATGTAATAAGATGATCTCTGAGTCACCTGGATCTACTCAGGAGGAAACAGACAAATTCAGATTGAGAGGCGGTCTACAAAATAGCTAGACTGTAGTCTTCAACAGTGTTAAGATCGTGATAGTCAAGGAAAGAGTGAAGAACTGTTCTAGATCAAAGGAGACCTGAGAGTTGTGACAACTAAATTCAACGTGTGACCCTGGACTGGGTTTGTAATCTACAAAGGACATTTTGGGAACTATTGGCAAAACTTGAATGGTGTCTGAGGATAAGGTGATAAGGATGTGTCAGTGTTAATTTCCTGATTTTGATGGTTGTATTATGATTATTTGGGAGAATATCTTTTATTCTTTTTGGTACCAAATGCATTACTGTATTTGGGGATAATGGGTAAATCAGTCAGCAACTTAATCTCAAATGTTTCAGAAAAAACTTCTTGTACTGTTCCTGCTACTTTCCTGTAATATTGAGGGGGTTTTTTTTGTTTGTTTTTTTGTAAGTAATAAAAACCAGAAACTACTAATTGAGACTAGGAAATAGGAAAAGATAAACTGGGCAAAGCAAGTATAGGCAGCTCATAGGAATTCCACTACAGTGGGAAAAAGAGAAATGGGGAAGTATTTGGAGGAGAAGACTTCTAAGATTATTTTTCTCTTTCTCATCTTTGTCCCTAAGCACTTTATTCATGTTTATTTTATTACATTTTCCCACCTGGCATTGAAAATATTTTTATATGCCAGTTTCCATTACAGAATACAAACTCCTTGAAGAAAAGGTCTGTGTTTTATATATGCTTTATATGTAGCATAACACTTAGCATATTATAATGTACTCATTGAATATTCAAACAACTGAAACATTTTCAAAAAAACTATGGTTTTAAATGAAGGGTGTGATGAACAGTTTTCTTCCTAAACATGGAAGACAAAATAAGAAGTTGACTTTTTAAGTAGGGGAATTTGTAGGCATAACAAATAAACAACTTCCAGATTTGGGGATATAAAATGCTGAAAAGGTTACTAAGTATTTTAAAACTAATTCTAATAATCTTTTCAAAGTCATCTGTTCCATATGGATTACATAGAAAAAAGAACTAATGGTGCATTGAGATAATTAAGAGCGTAGAACATTGTGATCATCTCTGTACCAAATGTGAAATTGTGCATGAAATGTTCCTAGACAGTATCTACAGAAAATGGGCTGGCTCTATTCCCATTCCCTAGGAAATCAATAGTAAATCAAACCATTGGCAGATTTCTCTATTTTATATATATGTGTGTGTGTGTGTGTGTGTGTGTGTGTGTGTGTATGTGTGTGTCTGTGTAAATTAATAGCTTTTTTTTGAAGTGAAGAGAGTGATTTAATAGTTTCGGAAGAAGTGGCCATGAGGGTTTTACATCTACTCAAGATAGGACAAAGAAAACTACTTAGATTCCTATGTTAAATTTCTAGAGATTAATTAAGTTGGAGGCTTGTTCTTAGGAGGTTGCAGTATATGGAGAGAGAACTTTAATGGATATCAAGGGTGAGTAGTAAATCCAAAGCATCATACTTAGGGTGAAAATGTAGTACACTTAGGCATGGATCACTTCCAGGGCCTGGCTTGTCTGAGTTACTCAGAGAGGAAAAAACAAAAGTCTGTATGTAGGCGACAGGGGTCTGGTGGGGAGGGGGTGGGGGGATGAACGGGGCAGGGAGGAAGGGAGAAGGGGCCAGGGAGAGGAGTGTTGAAATGAAATGTATGAGCTCATGGGAAGTGAAAAAAAGAAACAAAAACAAGCAAGAAAATCTTGAGGAATATTGCTGTGTCTGAAGTCATTTCCCTGTAGCCATCTTTCATACAAAGAGAATGAGATGTAAGATGTTATCAGTAAATCAGACCAGTAGTGGGAACGCAGGCACATTGCAAGTACTTGTGGGCAACTCATGTGGTTAATTTCTACCAAACCAACCTTCCATGAACAGTTACCTAACTCTTTTTTTCATGTTGTTTGTATAAACATAGCATAGAAAATATTTAATAGACTGGCGTATTTATTCATAATTATATGATTCCATAAAAAAACATGTTAGTAAATAAGGTCACTTTACAAAGGTGAAGAATCCCTGTACGATGTATTTTATCTGTTAGAAAATGGTGCCTTTTCTTATTGCTTACAGTTGCAGAAGAGTGCAGATTGTGTTGGTGGTTTTGTTTTTGGAGTATCTATCAGTCAGTCAATCAATTAGTATTTATTGAGCTTCTGCCCAGCATGTAGGGCATGCTCATCAAATTTGCAAATGACACAAATCTTGGAGGATGTTAAATACATTGAGTGACAGACATAGCATCCAAAAAGATTTTTACAGCCTGGAGCAATGGGCTGAATCTAACAAGATGAAATATAATGTGGATAAATATAAATTCCTGTCCTTTGGTCCAAAAAACTAACTGCCTATGTATAGGATGGAGTAGATATGCTTTAACAGTGATGTAAGTTAAAAAAAAAAAAAAAAGACTTAGTGTCTTAGTGACTAGTCAGCTCAACTTAATTTGTCAGTTTTAGTTGTATGATGTCATGAAATCTAGCATGCAGTTTTGGATTATATTAAGGTGATAATCTTATTTCAGTTTGGCGGGAGACCACATGTAGAGATTGTAGTATTTCTGGAGCCACATTTTAAGAAGAGAGAGACCCAGAACCATGTCATATTTAGAACACCACAGAAACTAAACACGTTTATCTGGAAGAAGACTTAGGAGAAAAATGATATGTGTGGACTCTCGTGTGGAAAAGGGATTGGATTTTTTGCACGTGGTCTCAATAATTAGAGCTGGGGCCTACAAATTGAAGTTATAAGGAGATATCTTTCAGTTCAATCATTTATAATAGTAAAAGCTGTTCAAAGAAGAAAGGGTTCCCAAAGTCTGCAGAAGCAGAATACTGGAGTAGGTAAACCTCAGTGCCCTCATTTTGGGGATAGTAACACGGTAGAGGGGCAATCTGAGAGCCCAGTGAGATACTATAAGTAAAGCACTCAGCGCACTGCCTGGCAAATGGCAAGTGATTATATAGCTCCTTGGAGTTGTTACTCTTCTTATTATGGGAGGTGTTGATACAAAGCCTGAATCATCGCTGTGTTGAGTTAAAGTCAAGAAACTCAATGGGTGGGTCTGATACACTAGATGGTGGTTATTTCTAAATGCTCTCTGGGTGCAATCTCTGAAACCAGTTGTTCTTCTATGTGACTTTGAAGAGTGTAACCTTTTTTTAAAAAAAATTCTCTGTGATTCCATTTCATTACTTGCAGATAATGCCAAACCTGCCTTGGGCTGTTGTAAGGATAAAAAAATGAATATATATATAATTTAGAACAATGCTTGACATGCTAGTTTTTCAATAAATGAGAGCACTTTTATAATGCTGAAGTATTCAACAAAGGATCGTTGTAGGATACAGGACTTGAGATATATGTTTTGAAAAATATTAAAAATTTAGGTAAATGAAAAGCAGTAGCAAGGTTATTCCCATATGGAAATAGCTTGAATAAAACATGGAGATGGAATTAAGCATTGTGGGATCATCAGACAGTAAAGAAACCTCACCAGTTAGGTGAGGTTGGCTACTGGTGACCAGTTAGAAATTAAAGTGGATGGAATGAGTGAGGGAAAACCTCGGAAGACCTTTGGTTTGGGACGGTAAGCAGAGTGGCATTCCACATGCTTTCAGGTAGGGGATGAAACATACATGTGATATTTTAAAATAACCTTATGAAGTTTTCAGAATAAATTGCCTTCCTTATGCTTAAAAATTATAGATGGAATAGTTGAATCTTTTATGCAAATCCTTCTTTATCCTAGAAATAGAAATTCTATTTCAGGGCAATTTCTATTTCAGAAAGTCCAAAACACTTTCTCCTCCATAAAGTTTTCCCTTCAGATTCATATCACAGTGGTTTTCTTTTTTGTTTGAAATCCTTAGCATTCAGAATGTTTTTTGTATTTGTATCATCCATCATCATCTGAGAGTGAATCTGAATTCACGATCTGTTGCCAGGTCACTTTGTGTTAAATCTATGAAAAAGGTGTTTTTCAAAAGGCTTAAAATGATTTTGTTTTAAAATGAGACCCATCACATTAATGAAACTGATATTCTTGGGAGGCTTATAAGTTGGTTCTAGGAAGACAAGTCCCACGGAGAAGGTCCAAAAGTAGTTTATACACCACACATTCATGGATGAAGGTGTAACTTCTCAAAGCAACTCCGTAAAAAAAAGACAACACCGCATTAACTGCACGAAGATTCAGTACCTAAGTAAAAAACAACCGTCATCATTTGTAGTGACTCAGACACTATTTAGTACGCTAAAATTACCCTGTTGTTTCATACATACAAGCTCCTTGAGAAAAAGTACAGTGATTTTATTTTCTTGGTGTAACTCATAGTGCCGCTGTGGGCGCTGGGTTAATGCCGTATTGAATTAAATTTAAATTAGGAGGATATTGGCAACAGGAAAACTATAGAACTATTTCTCCAATGAGGAAGTCAGCATAGGTACTCTGCCTTTTTGTTTCCCAACCTGAATCAGCAGTTTTTTGTTTTCCTTTTTCTTTGTTGTTGTTCCTGGTGGTGGTGGCCTACAGGAGTAGCATAGCAACAGACATTTGGCGTTTCAGTGGAACAAGCGATTGTTGACAGTTACAAGGTGAACTTGGGTGTATGTTTTCCCTTGGTAGCTTCTCAGCAATTGTGTGACCTTCTGGAATTCTGAATTATGCTCCTCTCTAATCAGGCATGAGAATGGTTAGGAATTCTACCTTTTTAAGTCTACTACACTCTTGTGCTCAAAGGAACGAGTACAGCCTATCCCAGGGACACCAAATTTGGCTCCCCCAAACAATGGCTAAAATAACATTTGAAACCCTGAGAGAATGAAGGCTGGAGAATGACTTGCTCCCCTGTATCTTCTTTCCAAAATGTTTTTGGACGTCTTATGAAGGCGTTTAAGGCTTTTTCTACAGCTGCTATTGGTTTTGCCAATTCATTCCTTCAAGCCACACCAATAAACACGTACAAACTCCTCTAATCCTCAGAGAGGTGGAGAAAAAGAGAGGTGGGAAGGGCACTGTAGGAGAAGGCTTTCTTTTCACAGGTGAGAAATTCTGTCGTGTATATTCCTATTCCCCTAAATAACTGGCAAGGGGATTATCACGGTGAGCTACTGCAAAGAACCACCATCACGGTTACAGTTGCAGTGTGACGGGGCCCCAAACCTGAACTGCAAAGTAGCGTAGAGGATCCTGGAATATAAAACACGGTACAGAACACCAAAGAGGATTTAATCTTATTTATAAAAAGGTGGTTGCAGGGGGTGTCACAAACAGGCGACAGTGACTCGGGATCATCATTAATCATGTTTTAAGGACCAGCAAAGTGAAAACATTCTTCCGGAATTCACTGCAGTGACACTGAATCCTTCTACTAAGCAAATATGTGATGAGTTGATAAAAAGAAAAGAAAAAAGAAAGAAAGGCCCTGAACTCTTGACTACAGATATAATACAGTGAATACAGAAAATCAAAAGCATGCTTTCTATCTGACTCAAAATAAAGGTGCACTTAAACTTGTAAAAGACAACATTTTTATTTGAATGATATGACAGAAGTGTCACAGGATGTTACCTGCTGTAAAGAAAGCCAAAGAATTATTACCTTTATTAGACCAGTGGCACCGAGCTTTAGCCATACATTTCTAACTTCTGTCCCTCTACAGAGACAATTTTCTTTTCTTAAATAAACTGTCATGCTAGTGTTAATATATTGTTGGCTCTCTCATGCTCTGAGAATACTGCTGATATAAAACATGTATATGTTAGATTGGTAATAGTATCTTTAGTGTAGCTGACTAGAACAAATGTGTTTCCCTCATGGCTGTGCTAATGTGATAAAGGAAAATTGGCTGTTCATCAGCTTTTGGCCGGGTAAAGACAGTAGAGATGGAGCCACATTCTTTTTTATGCATTAATACCATCGAGAACTTCTCACGAGTTATATTTCATGTGCCTGCATGTTGCGCAAAGATGTTGTAAAACGTGAGATAATGCTACAAATAACAAAGTAGAAAAGCCTGTATCTTTTATAATGATAACAGTCAAACACCAAATGACAGTAACAGGTTGTAAAAAATGGGATGCAAAAAAACCCCACAGTGACAGTGTATATCCAGGTCTGTGAGGAGCTAGTGTGTGATTTTAGGTCTTTATGTTAAAGCTTCGTTTTATAATTAAGTAAAATGCAACACAGGGTCAGTGAGTTTAGGAAAGAACATGAAAGCAGGTTTTAAATGAAAGCAGGTTGGGTAGAGTGGATAAAAGCCATATTGAATAAGTTTTTCAATAAATTATGATGCTAATTTCTAGGTGTGTGTGTGTGTGTGTGTATGCTTTTTTTTTTGTTTTGAGAAGCAGTTTGAAAGGAGTTCACTCGTATGATTTAAATATATCAGAGGCTGGTTATTTTTGTCAATTTTTGTAAGGCTATTTTAATAAAATTTCATTTTGAATGCTATGATTTGATATTTTTAAATGAAAATGTTAGCATCTGACCTTCAACTACAAGGCATTAAATTTCAGTGAAGTAATCTGCATAAAAGTTTGATTGAATTGACTGTTCAGGGATCAACACAGACAAAAATTTCATAACTTTTTACGGTGTAATCCAGGGGTGGTCAGACTACACTCACGGGACAAATCTGGCTGGTTACCTGTTTTTATAAAAGTTTTGCTGGAACACATCCGTGCCCATTCACATACATGTTATCTCTGGCTGCTTTCCTATTACAGCAGAGTTGAGCAGTTGTGACCTGGACCGTTTGGACCACAAAACCAAATCACTTGGCAAACAAATAAAAAATATTTTTCCTCTGGCTGTTTACTGAAAAAGTTTGTTTACCCCTGATGTAGAGCATTGTTAGGTTGCCTGATGAATTAGCCTAGAACACGATTGGCAGTTTTTTACGTTATTCTGTATTAGAGAAGTATAGATGAAAATTACCGACTAGATACCATCACCTAAGAAAGTAAATGTTTACAAGGAGCTTTTTGTACTAGCAACCTAAATTGAATTATATCCATATGTAATGCATTTTTGGTATATCTGGTTTTGAATATTTTTGCCCTTTGTGTTCATTTGTTTGTTTCCAAATACGACTGTAACAAATCTAACTAGTAGCTAAAGAAACAACATGTCTCCAAAAACACTTATAAAGGCATGACAGTCAGAGTTGTTAAATATATGGGACAAACAGTATGTTGTTAAATATGTGGGACAAACAGTTATGCATACCCGTGAATACCCTGGTAGACATGACCCCAGCACAAAACTATAACATATAGGTTTATATCTAGATATACAAACACAAGACATATTATTGAGCCACTAAAATAAAATTCCAGTCTTTCCAGCTGAGGGAAGTGGAGAAGTAGGAAATTAACTTGAGAAAACCTGCTGAAGTGTAGTTATTATAAAATAAAAGGTTATGCAATCAAAATAATAACGGTGATAATTTCTTACAGGTACATCAGACAAAAATCAGTTTCTTCGTCAATGGTTTGGAAGAGGATAATACAGCTTTTGATGCAAGAACTCTAAGTGGTTCAATTACAGATTTTGCCTCTGGTACTATGCAAATAGGACAGAGCTTAAATGGTAAGAGTCCGACTTCAGAAAATTATTTATTTTATCCAATTACACTGTTTCTTAAAAATTGTGTCAAAAATAATATTTTAAAATACCCAGGTGTCATTGTTTCCTAGCGCTGCTGTAACAGCTTAATTAAGCTGGGTGGCAGCTTAATTAAGCAGATTTCGTCCTCTGGTGGTTCTGGAGGGTAGAAGTCTGAAATCAAGGATTCAGCATTGGTTTCTTCTGCAGGTTCTGAGGGGAGAATTCATTCCATGCCTCTCTCTTTCTGGTGGCTTCTGGCGATACTTAGTGTTTCTTAACTTGTAGCTGTATAACTTCAATCTTTGCTTCCATCTTCACCTGGCCTTTTCCCCTTCTCTTTTCAGGACACTTGTGACCAGATTTAGGACCCACTCTAACCCAGTATTGTCTTGTCTCAAGATCCTTAATTACATCAGCAAAGACCCTTTTTCCAAATAAACTCACAGTTGCAGGTTGCAGGTAGTCTTATCTTTTGGAGGCCATTATTCAACCCACTATATCAGGGAATCTTTAAAATTAGAATGTCTCTATCGTTTATTTTTAAAGTAAGAATACTATGTAATAAACTATATATTTTTTAAATTTATTTTTTATTGAAGTAAAGTTGAATTACAATGTTGTGTTAATTTCTACTGTATAGCAAAGTGACTCAGTTACACATATATATACATACTTTTTTATATATTCTTTTCCATTATGGTTTATCACAGGATATTGAATATAGTTCCCTGTGCTCTACAGTAGGACCTTGTTGTTTATCCATTCTATATATACCAGTTTGCATCTGCTAGTCCCAAACTCCCACTCCTACCCTCTCCCACTCCCCTCCCCCTTGGCAACCACCAGTCTATTCTCTATGTCCGTGGTTTTGCTTCCATTTCATAGATAGGTTCATTTGTGTCATATTTTAGATTCCACATACAAGTGATATATGGTATTTGTCTTTCTCTTTCTGACTTCACTTAGTTTGATAATCTCTAGTTGCATCCATGTTGCTGCAAATGGCATTATTTTGTTCTTTTTTATGGCTGAGTAGTATTCCATTGTTTATATGTACCACATCTTTATCCATTCATCTATTGATGGACATCTAGGCTATTTCCATGTCTTGGCTATTGTGAATAGTGCTGCTATGAACATAAGGGTGGATGTATCTTTTTGAATTATAATCTTGTCTGGATATATGCCCAGGGGTGGGATTGTTGGATCATATGGTAATTCTATTTTTAGTTTTCTGAGGAACCTCCATACTGTTTTCCACAGTGGCTGCACCAACTTCCATTCCCACCAGCAGTGTAGGAGGGTTTCCTTTTCTCCACACTCTCTCCAGCATTTGTTATCTGTAGACTTTTTAATGGTGGTCATTCTGACCATTGTGAGGTGGGACCTCATTGTAGTTTTGATTTGCTTTTCTCTAATAATTAGCAATGTTGAGCATCTTTTCGTGTGCCTCCTGGCCACCTGTATTTCTTCTTAAACTATATTTTCTTTCTCTTTTTTTTCAGGTTTGTATTTTATTGTATGGCTATTGTTAAAGTAGGACTTAGAGTATTAGACAGAAACTGGAAAATAATAGTCAACATGGAATAAACTGGATTAATGGTGTTCATATCTTCCCACCCTAAAAATGGGCCATGTAGGTTAAGAAGATAATATGCATCACATCCTGAAAAGAGCAGAAGTTGTATTTAGACTTCTCTTGAAATAACTATCACAGTGGTCGATAAAATTGTCTACACTTTAAAATGGGAATGTGAATTATATTATTAAAAAATGCTCATTATAAGAAAATCCATACAACACAGAACTCTATAAAATAGGAAGCATTTTCCTTTTTTGACCTTCATCGATAGATATAGTTAACTTTGTTATACCCTTCCATCATTTTTGTACATATAGCTAGAGATATGGTTATAAATATAATAATTTTCCAAAAATGAAATTGTCATACATATGCTTTCTCTGAGCCCTCTAAAAATAAATACTTCCGCTCCAAATGTTATGAGGAACATATCAGTATGCCTTCTCATTTAAAATGGCTGCATTGTGCACAATTGTATAGCTGTAACCAAAACTTTTTAAACAAGATTGTATTGATGAGCATTTAGGTTATTTCTACTATTTCAATATTATTAGCAGTTATTTGATAGAAAACACTAAATATATATATATCCATATATTATATGTGTGTCTATAGCTCTCATGCCTATACGCATATACATATATATGTGTTTGAACAATTGCCTGTGCAGTTCCCTAAGACCTTTTACTTTGGCGTCAATTTCCCTGATTTCAAATCCCGTCTCTCTACTTACTAGCCCCGTGACCTGGAATAACTTTTTAATGGCTCTAAACTGTAGTTACGTCCAATTTAAAATCTTGATGATGATGATATTACAGTCCCATTGTGAGGATCAAATGAGGCTATGTCATAAAAAGCACTACTGTTTTTCCAGCATCTGGTACCTAGTAGTTGCTTCATATTTGTGGAATGAATGAATACTGTACCTTGTATATACGAACTCATATTGATATGTAATACTATGATTAGTATTATAATTATTTCCCTAACATGAATCAATAGAAGTTAAATAGGTTTAAATATATGGTCATTTAAAAATTTTAATACATCTGAGATTGATTACCCTAAAGCTTAACAACAGATAATCTCCAGAAAGGTTGTGAAAATTTACAACCTCACTTAAAAATACAGGTAAGTATCTGCCTCCTTAAACAGTAACTGACCTTACAAATTATCCTTGTTTTTTTTTTCACTTTTGTCATTCCTCTCATTGAAAAATGTTTTTGTACACTGCCTTAGAATTATTTGGCCATTAGTGAGGTTCACTGGCTTTCCACATATGTCTTGATAATTTGCATTTCATTTGTTAATTCCTCATACATGTTGTGTGTCTATATAGTCTGGAATTTCTTACTTGTAAAAGCTCATTAATGCTAAGAATATTATGTTACACACGGTTTCGTTAGTTTTTAGATAGTCTGATAACTTTGCGTTATAGAAATTTAAAAATATTGTAAGTTGTTAATAAAGGCAAAACATGCATGTAACATAATGCATAAATATTAAGGGGGTACAGCTTTATAAAATTTTAATCCTATGTAATTCTCATCCAGAATGAGATCATCGAACATTTCTTGTATTAAAGACTCCTAGTGAATACCGACTCTAAAGGGAAACAAGAATAGTGTTAGTAAGGACCTCTATTGGCATAGATTAGTGTTGCCTATCCTTGAATTCTCATGTAAATTAAATCATGCAGTAGGTACTCTTTTGTGTCTAATTCCTTTTCTAAGCACTATGCCTGTAAGATTTATCTATATTGTGTGTTGCTATTTCTTTAAGCTTTAGGAAATACTTCTTTACTTTTTCAAAGTGGGTATTCTACCCAAAGATATTTGAGAATTTCGGCGATCCATGTCCTACCAACACTGAGTATTGTCATATGTTATTGTTGTTTGCCATTCTGGTGGCTGTATGGTACATTTCTTGATGATTTTGGATGTTGAGAACATTTTCACGTGCTTCTTGGTCATGGCTATGCTCTTTTGTGAAATACCTATTTACGTTTTTGCCTATTTTTAGTTGGATAGTTTGTCTTTTTATTGCTTACAGGAGCTCTTCAGTATTTTGAATATGAGTTCTTTGACAGATACCTGGACTTCAAATATCACCTTCTGGGTTATGGCGTATACTATCATTTTCCTTTGATCAACAGATATTCTTAATTTTAGTGAAGTCCAGTTTACTAACTTTTCTTTCAAACTTAATACTTTTCATGTCCTGTTTAGAATATCTTTGCAAATCCTGAAAGAATAAA
Source organism: Phocoena phocoena (assembly GCF_963924675.1). NCBI lineage: Eukaryota > Metazoa > Chordata > Mammalia > Artiodactyla > Phocoenidae > Phocoena > Phocoena phocoena. The sequence continues at coordinate 172,159,212 of NC_089219.1, forward strand.
GTGTAGGAGAACACCATGAAGACCATAAAGATGTTCCCTTACACTTAATCATTTTCATCACTTCTCTACTACTTTGCAGTGGTAACTTTTTCACAAATTATGTATCTGTTATGTGAAGATGGGTTTGTTCCTGAGCTCACTGTTTTGTTTCAATGGCATGTTTGCCCATACTTATCATTAAAGCATTTAGTTTTCATTATTGTAGCTTCATAAAAGTCTTAATATTTAGAAATATTTAATTTCTCCAACTTTTTTTTTCTTTCAAGATTGTCTTGGCTATTATATGAATTCTAGAAGGAGATTTTCATTTTTCATAAAATTTTGAGGGAATTTAAATCCTTAACTCAATTTTGGGAGAATAGACAGCTATAGAATATCAAGTCTTCCAATCCATGAACATCATATACTCCTTACTTTCTCCCAGCAATGTTTTTAGTTTTCTGTATAGCATCTCATTCATATTTGTAAGACTTAGTCCTGTGTATCTGTTGGTCCTTTTATTCATGTAATTTTACTTCAATTGTTTTGGAACTTTATTCTCTAATTTTCTTTCTGTTATATAAAATGCCATCAATTTTTATATTGACCTTAAGTCCAATGACCTTGCTAAATTTTAATTCTTATAGTTATACAGTCCTATCATATATACATAGTAGGCACTCAAATCTTTTCAGATGTTTGCAATAAAGGAATAAGTAGTCATGGCTTTGGAGTTGTCACATAGATATTTATGGGTGCTGTTATTAATAATTTTGAAACAATGTAAAATTTTAATTTCCCCCCATGACCTGAGTTATCTAGTTTAAAGAAAAAAGTTTATATTTTTAATTTTCAAAAAACATTCTAAAACACTGTGGTTAAATTTCCAGGCTCTGGGGTCAGATAAATTTAGGGTTGAATTCAATTTAGTTGTGTATTTTTGGTCAAAATATGTATCCCTTTTAAGTCTTAGGTTTCTAATCTATTAAATAATGTTTTAATAAATGATTCATGGGAAAATTATAAGAATTATATGAGACTGTGTATGTGTAGTATGTACTGCTTGTCATATTGTAAATGTTAATAAGTGACAACTATTATTAACCTCTTTGAACATCTATTTTCTTCTTGTGAAGCAGAGATAACAATTACTTTCCATAGAATTGTTGAGAGATCCAAAGAAACATGACTCTATTATTTTAATTTGTATATTCTTTTAGATCAAGCTAAACTTACGTGAAGAAGTAATATTTTAAGGAACCAATATATTTAGAAGCTTGGTTTGAGTAATTAGTATATTGAAAAATTTTTAAAGTACTCTGCCTGCAGAAATTCTTAATAACACATTACATCTTGTGAGCCTTATTTCAATATTTACCTCCCATTAGCACTTCTAAAAGTGTTTTATTGCCCCAAATGTTGCTCAGAGTAGTAGACAGTGCCATAAATTTGTCCACTCTGCACTGTGGGGTTGAAATGATTTGCTCCTATTCTATTTCAGTATAATAAATGTTGAATTAATGCTTCCAAAGGACTGTGTGGACTGAAAATGATATTTGTTTTTAAACTGCAAAAAAGTTGATTCAACTTCTGATTGGAAAACACATCATTGGAAAAGGGTTTATTTCCAATGTTACTTAGTTTTTATTACAGTTTTTCTCCTTAAGCTCTGAGCATCGGAGAACTACAGGAGGAAAGAATATTTTAAAATAATTTTTATCTTTTTTCCCATCAATTTATAGGTACGGTTGTACCTACTGTATCTTTTCTCTAATTAGAGATGGCAGATAGACTGGCTCATTACTTCTGCCTAATGAGGCAGGCTCCATGCCACCTCTCTAATCAGAAAAGAGATAGGTACAGAATGTTCCCACAGACTTATTATAAATCATTTTCTTTCTCTCACTTGCTCCTTTTTGCAATAAAAAAAATTAAGTCCCTGTCCTCCATACTTTTGTCCACATCCAAGATGGTTTCATTCAGGAGAGGTAATTGTGCAAGAGATTACTGCGAGCTGAATTAAAGGTGCTCTCATGCAGCACCTGGCTGGCTGTCTCTGCTTTGGAACAGATACTACCTCAAACACGGGCATATCAAACGAAGGCCTTTAGGAAATCAAGATGGCTTTTCTTACTTCTCTGGTTAGGCTTAATTGGTTTCTTTGGTTCTGTACCCAGGAAGCAATGACTTTTCACATGAGTATTGGCCGCTAGAGAGCCTTTTCTTTGAGTCTCATTTCTAACTAGCATAACTTTCTAGAAAAATATGTTGCCAATGACACTTTCTGTTGCTGCAAGCCTTGTCTTTGCCTCACCTAGGAAATTCATCAGTGGACCAGATGAATGCTTTTTCCTGAGCCCTGTATCCGTACTAATGGGATATGTATACGTATAATGTGTACATATTAACGTGGTACTCTGATTTGCTTGGACTGATTTCTAAATATACAAACAGAAACACCTTAGGCCATCCATATCAACCAATATGTATCTGTTTCTTTTTAGAATATTTTCTTCCAGTTGTGTGTGTATTTCAGTGCCTCCAGTTGGGCGTAAAACCTAGAGGAGTTGTGGTAACAGACATGTAATTGTAAGCAATCTCTAACGTCACTGTGATAATGAACTATAATAGCCCTCCACATTGTGGATTTAAAAATACAAAATCATGTGAATCAAAACTTTCCCGAGCTACTTCTGAATTCATTTATCAACAGAATTCTAATTTCCTTTTAAATGTGGGCATCTCTACATGATGCATTTTAAAGTGTGTAGCACATTCTTAAGAAGGTAATTGGTCATTAAGAAATCAGTGGATGTTTGTTATGTAGCTGTGAAAGTGAAAATACAGGGAACAAAACGATAATCATCTGAAGCTGATGCCAGCTTCCCTTCCCTTCATGTTTCCTACCGTGTGTTGTATCTTAATTCACCTGCTTGTTCTTTCTGGAGTTGGAATACTTTTCTTTCTACTAGTGTCCCAAAGGTTAACATTTCTAACTTCAGCGAGGGTATAGAAAGTCAGCTTTCCTTTTAGTTTCGTTGAGATTATGCTTAAATTTTTCTGAGAGAATTTTTTGGGGGGGAATTAGATAAAAAGACAAGAAATAGAAAAGTATAGAAATGGATGGATTAAGACAGGTAAATGGAATGGAAGAAGAGTATAGGAACAAGGTATATAAAGGTATAGAGCAGTTTAATTAAAGATGAAATTGGTTTTCAGAGCATTGCAGAAGAGATATCTAGCAATGCTATCAGGACAAGTGGCCCACTATGGTACAAAAATAAAAAGATAATTTAAATGTGTACCTTACAACCATATTAACTAAAAACTGCAGATGAGTTAAAATTTATTAAAATGTGAAATGTGTAATCATGACGTAGTAGAGGACAGTAAAGGCAAATGTTTCCATAATCCTGGCATATTGAAAGATTTTTATTAGCATACCATGGCCAGAAACACTAAAGGAAAAATATTGAAACATCTGACTAATAAAATGAGAATTTAAAATTCAAACAATGCTTATCATTTTGTACTCAGTTTGGCAAGGAATAAAAAGAGAGAATGCTAGTGTTGGAAAGAGTTTGTGATAACCTGGCAAGCTATGAAAAGTAAAAATGTGGAAGTTACATCATCCAAGTATTCTCCTTCCAGGGCCTATATCTCAAGAATACCATTAAACAAGGCCCTAAGTATGTACACAAAAATGTTCATTGCAGAATGACTTAAAGTGGCAAATAATTGGGACCAGTTAAAAACTTCAAAAGGGAATTGCTTAAACAGATGATAGTTTATACTTAACAATGAAAAAATGTGTACCATTAAGAGAAATAGAATGTCTGTTGGTAGAGACTTGGCAACAGGTTCATGATGTGTTATTACATGAGAAAAGCATGAGTGTGAGGTACACTATACTCTAACATGAGTTGAAGAAATACAAATCTTCACTGGATATTAAACTCATTGTACATAGAGATTATTGTTGTTATAATAATTAGTGCCTGAGAAACAAGGCATGAAATTTAGAGTCGGACAGTTTTTGGTTTGAATCTGGCTCTGCTTCTTAGAAGCCAATGACTTTGGCAAAGAATTGAGCTTCTCAATCCAATTTCCTCATTTGTTTCCTCATATGTAACATGTGTTTTAGATAGAGTTTTCAAAGCAAGTATAAAACTTATGAATAATGTATACTTAGTTCGTGTTTGGTACTCAATGAAACTTTGCTATTATAAATATTAATGTTATAATAATTTAGATATTAAGTTTATTGACTTTGTGAAAGTTAAATATTTAAAAATAATGGTCATGGACTACATTTAATTTTTTGGCTGAAAAGCAAAATTTTCTTAGAGCGAGGAAGAAAAAAATGTTCAATTTAGGGCAATGATGTACTAGATGTTTAAAACTGCTGTATTTTGTGTAGGAAGGTCCCATGAAATAATTTCTTTCTCTCTTCAAAGATTAGTCCTCTCTGGTACTCTTCATTGTTTCTTACAAATCCTGAATTATACCTGGTGTTATTTCTTTTTAGTCTGAAGAATTTCCTTTTTCATTGCTTATAATTCAGTCAGTGGGAAACAAATTCCCTCAGCTTTTATGAAAAATGTCTTTAATTTGTCTTTGCTTTTGAAAGATATTTTCACTGGCTGTAGAATTCTACATAGCTAATTGTAATTTTTTCCATCACTTTAAAGATTGTTGTTTCATTGTCTACTTGCTTTCATTGTTTCATTGTTTCATTGTTTCTTGCCATCATTCATATCGGTGTTCCTTTGTAAGGTATATGCCGTTTTTCTCTTGTTGCTTAAAATTTTCTCTTTTATGTTAATAGTTTAAGTTATGCCTGGATATAGTTTTCATAGTATTTATCCTGGTTGAGGTTTGCTCAGATTCTTGAATGTATAAGTTGAGGTTTTCACTACTTTTGGAAGTTCTGATGATTATCTCTTTAAACTTTTCTTGCTTTTCCTTTTTCTTTTCATTCCACATTCTTTCTCCTCTTACTCTGGGACTTTAATTACACTCATGTTAGAGCACAGATAGTATCTCACAGATCTTGAGCACAGTTTTTACTTGTTTGCTTGTTTTTGTTTTCCCTACTCTTTTTTTATTCTTAGTGTTTCTCTTTGGATACTTTCTATTGATTTGTCTTGATAGTCACTGATTATTTTCTCTCGTGTATCTAGGCTGCCGTTAAGCTTATCTAGAAAATTCTTCATTTTTTAACAGCACACTTTTCGTTTCCAGTATTTCCATTTGGCTCCTTTTTTAGGATCCATCTCTCTGCTCCTGTTTCCCATCTTTTCACATGTATTGTCACCATTTCCACTAGATCTTTTAGTATTTTTACCATAGATATTTTCAAATCCCTATTTGATAATTCCAACATCCGGGCCATGTCTATTGACTATTTCCTTTTTTATGATGGGCCACATTTTCTTGCTGTTTCATGTGTCTTTAAATGTTTTTATTGTTTACCAGACATTTCGTATAAGGGGACAGAAGAGAGAGAAGTAAATAATAGTGACCAGAGAAAAGAGCACTGCTGGGTCTATCAAGCCTCTAGAGTATGTGTGTTAGTGGAGGGTCGGAGGATGGTGGGAGGATAACAGCATCAAACTGATTTGAAGTTGACCTGGATGTGAGCTTTATTTCAGTTTTAATATAATTTAGTTCACCACTGGTTTCAGATATTTGAGGCTAGAATCAGGATGGACTCAGACTCTGTGGTTGGTACTCTTTGGGATTTGTCATCCCAGCCTACGTGGGGCTGCTTTCTTCTTACTCTGTAACTGATTCTGCTACTTCTCACCTCTCTGTTAGGGTTGAGAGCAGATGTCAGTCTCAGTTCTCCTGTGAAAGGCTTGTTACTTTCTAGAATTTAATTTATTCGGATTTCTCTGTGTCCTCTACTTTCTGATGGGTTAAAAATGATTTTATAGCTTATCTGGCTTATTTTGATAGCAAAGTGATGGTCTCTTGCAACTTTCTACATCTGAAGCAGAAGTGAAAGTCCAACTATTATTGTAACACTTGATATAACATTTTCTTTCTTTGACCAACTCTGTACCTTAACTCTGCAGCTCTCTTGGTCCTTAACTATTGCTGGTCTCAGGTATTTTGGCCAAGGAAGGTACCTATTACTTAGCCCAAAAGATTATTTTAGTAGAATTCGAGAATTGACTTGATAGTTACACCTTCTCATTTTTCCTGGAGATTTTTGGCTTTTGTGGGCCTTAAGCTTATGTCTGTTTGTTTTTCAATTTTACATCAGTTATCTTTGGTTTGCCTGAAATCTACTCACTGCCAATATTTAAACCTGAAACATATTGAGGATTCTGAATTTTTGTTGTTAGACGATCTCAACTTGTGATCATGTGACTTCTACTGAGCAATATTTTTACTTTTTATTTCAGTGCCTCTTAGCAGTTCCCTTTGTCAAGAAGCAGTCTTTTCATCACTTCATCTAGCATATAAACTTCTTGCATTTCCTTTTTCTGTCTGATATACACTTGTATTTATCACCTTGTACTCTCTGGTACCCTGAATCAGGTCATCTTTCAACCTCTCTGGGACCTTCAATCAATTGATCTGAACAACTTTTCACTGTTCCCCACTCCCTTGATGTGTATTATTCCCTTGTTAGTCAGCTTAAGTTTCATGGTCAAATATTATAATCACTTTCTTACACACACCGTGACTCTCCTGCCTTTTTTTTTTTTTTTTCACTTTCTAGTATTATCTTGGCAACACCACAGTACCGGTTAAATGTACCCAATCAGGATGCCTGGTCTCCCTTAAGTTTATGATCATAAACCTCATATGTGCCCTGGATGCTGCCCTGCAACCATTCCATATTTCTCTCGTCCGTGCAGTTTCCCCGTCTTATGACAACTATGTACATAATTTGTTCTCTTCTCAAACTTACTCCTTATCCTCTAAGTTGATATTACCTCCTCTTTCACTAGGAAAATGAAAAGAAATCATAAAAGAATGTCTATAGATTCACACTGCTATATTTACCCACCTCTGTCTTACGATCGATCTTATCCAGGAAATTTTCCCAGCCTTTTCCCCACTTACTCCTATATTGTAAAGTCTTCTCTTTAAATGGGACTTTCAAAGATAAGTTGTTATTTTTCCATTAAAAACACTTTCTTGACCCCGATTTCCTCCACCAGCCCGCTGTTTCATTTCCTTGTTCCTCTTTTTAAGCAAAACTCCCCCAAAGTATTGTCAGTGATAGTTGTCTTGAATTCCTCTTTTCCAGTTCTACCGACTACTGTCAGGCTTTAGCTCATCACCACAGTTAAACTAATTGACCTTCATTTCATAAATCTAATAGTTCATTTCAATAATTTATGTGACCCATCAACATCATTTAATAGAGTTGAGATCACTCCTTCCTCCTTGATAGACTTTCTTCACTTGGCATCTAAGACTGCATCATCTCCCGGTTTGCCTTTGAATTTCTAGTTGCTACTTATCACTTTGATTCCTAGTTCCTCTTTATCTATTACTTGACTTCTTAATATTGGTATTCCAGGCCTTACACCCTGACTTTGTTTCCAAGTCTATATACACACTCACTCCCTTAAAGATCACCTCTAGTCTCATAGCTTTAAATACCATCTGAATGACTTGACTTCCAAACTGGGATCTACCCATCGCCCTCCCCATAGGCCTCTTTCCTAAACTCCAGAATGCTATATACATCAGACTATCCAAAATCTCCATTTGGAGGCTTAATTTATACCTCAAAATTAAGCTTATTTTTTCCTACATTGAAATCCTGGTGTTTAGACCTCTCTCTTTGACTCACACAGTTTCTCCCATAGCCTTCCCCATCTCAGGTGAGGGCAACTATTTTTCCACTACTTCAGAGCAAAAGATTTGGAGTCATCCTTGCCAGTTCTCTTTCTCTCCCGTTTGATATCTCAAGTGTCAGAAAAAATCCTGCTGATCATACTTTCAAAATATATCCAGTTTGATTCCTTCTTACCAGCTCCACTGCAGTCATTCCCATCCAAGTCATGATCGTTGTTCTTACTGGATTGTTGTTGCACAGTCTTTCAACTGCTTGCACTCTGGCCCTCCACTTTATTCTCAACACAGAAGCCAGAGTTTCTCTGTTAAAAATGAGTCAGATCATATTACGTCTCTGTTCAAAATGCTCTATTACTTCCCTGCCTCCCCAGCATGAAAGCCACCATTTTTACAATGGCCTCTAAGACCTACATGATCTGTTTTCACATATTATACGTTACTTATTATTGTTGTATGTATCTGTTTACCCCTCTAGAATATAAGTCTTATGAAGGCAGAGATTTTTTTGTTTGCATTGTTGACTGATATATCCCAAGAGCCTAGAAGATTGCCTGTCCCACGGTAGCTATTCAATATTTGCTGAATACATAAATGGACGGCAGGATCTGAAAGATAGAATATAATGGGTACAAGTCTTTACAGCTTCAATCAGTTTGTCAGCCTCATCTCTTTGGCAATGTTACAGAAGTGATGCCTTATGAACTAGGTTTGTGAGAATAGAAAATGTTACAGAGAAGTAGTTGAGCAGCCATTGTGACTAAAGGAGAAGAAAGACTCAAAGATGTTTCCTAGATATACCAGTATAGAGGGAAATAAGGAAGTTGTGGTTGTGTGCGTGCATGCTTGTGAGGTGGGGAGAGAGGGAGGGAGAAGAGGAGAAGGTTAATGGAGCAGAGGGGAAGAGAGAAGGAAGAGGGGACAGAGTAAGTTTAGGGGAATGAGTTTTAAATTATTTATTTGAGATAGTAAAGAATTATCCAAGTGGAAATGGCAAAAGGTCATTTGGGACAAGAGAGTGGATTTGAGGATTGATTTAAGGACTAATGATATGCAGATAAGAATATTCCTCATAGAGGTCATTTTTGAAGCTCTAGAAGCAGGTGAAATTCTTGAAGGACAGAAATGTAGAAAAAAGAGTATTGAGCTATAGATAGAAGGTTGGGAAATGGAGATATGGAAGAGAGGCAGCTGAGGGGGTACAGATGTGGCCTGGAAGGATTAGGATTTAGAAGACAGATATTGAAAAATTCACGAAGCTCTTCAATAATATCAAGCAGCTGAATATCAAGGAGAATGAGAAGTTATAAAACTGAAAATGATACCTAGGGTGGCCATCAAGAATGCACTTTCAGTCTAATGATGATGGTTGAAAAGGGACTGTAGATAATTTTAAAATGAGACTGGATGGTGAAGGACAGAAGGCCTTGAGTGCAGATAACTGTAGAAGGCTGGGTCTGAAGAGAAGGAAAGCGATTGGCTAAAGTTGGCATAGTACAAACTGCTGTTCTCTAGTGGTTGATTATTACTTTTGAGTATTTTGCGGTCATCTGTTAATTCTTCAGGATAACACCTTGCCTTTCACTGATCTTAACTACTGATTCTGGAGGTGAGTTTTCAGACTTCAAGGAGTTTTATAATAGTGTATGTATCGTGTAATTGTATAAAATGCCTGTATTAATCGTATATGACTCTATATGGAATGCTTGTGCTTTTTGTTATTGTTGTCTGCAACGATACTGTTATTTAGAACTTTATTTTCCTTTTTATCGTTCCATGACAGCTGGAGTGTATTCTTTCTTTTTGCTATTGATACCTAAAAGCAACATTAACAATGACAAAAACAGAAAACACATTCTAAATTTTCTGGCACAAAATCCTTACCATTGTGAGCATTAAAAAATAAATGAACAAGCTCCTTTGACTCTCCATTCTAGAGCCAGCATAGTTTGAAGTTCTAGATTTTTATGATTTGTTTTTGTAATTTGTTTCAGAGTGAAATGTTTTCCTTTGTGTCACACTGACTAGAGATCAGATAATTAACCTAACCCCATCATGCATAATTTTAATTTCAATTTAAACTTTTGATAGAAATGAGGAAAAGCCATTATCTGAGTCTTTGTGGAATGGACACAGATTTGTTTTCTGTTCTACTGCATTGGCAGTTTGTTTCTTACCTATATCAGTCTATTAATGGTATTGTCAAAATGCTCAGTCTTTAAGCTTTGTTATTTTCAAAAATGAAGATTCTCTACCAAATGTTAAATAGATAGCTAGTGGGAAGCAGCTGCATAGCACAGGGAGATCAGCTTGGTGCTTTGTGACCACCTAGAGGGGTGGGATAGGGAGGGTGGGAGGGAGGCACAGAGGGAGGGGATATGGGGACATATGTATACATATAGCTGATTCACTTCGTTATACAGCAGAAACTAACAAAACATTGTAAAGCAATTATACTCCAATAAAGAGGTTAAAAAAATAAAACAATAAAAAAAAGTTATAAAAAAATGAAAATTCTCAGTTTGATATTATACCAGATATTTTTTCCAAAAATTTACAGTAATTATCTTTAATTCTTTTAGCCTGTAGGTGGGTACCTCTATTTAAAAGCAACTATGCCAATCACTATACTTCTAGTTCCAATTCTAAAATTTTTTTCGTTCACAAGGACAGATCTAGTCTTAATAACTTGTTGCTATTTCCTTTTATTTGACTTGAGCATTTTTAGTAACATCTAACTTTCTAAAATAATTTAGAAATTTTTCCTTACATCAGTGGTTTTTTCCAGGTAATGGAGATTTATGACCTTGAAATATCAAAATGTACTTAAACAATTTTTAAAGATTCTTGAAGATCCCCCATCCTATTCTGTATTTACAATTATCATTCTCATGTCTTTTTTATACCTTTATTATAAGGTTGAGCCATATAAAATTGCCATTCTTACAGACTAAAAATTGTCAGATATTAACTATTTCAACCTAATATGCTTATAAGTACACTTAAATAATATACATGCTATTGTCTTCATGTTAAAATTTACATAAGTGGCTTTATAGTGTATTTTCACCTTGGCTTTTTCATAAAAATAGTTTTTGAGAATTTAAAATTTTGAGATCTGGTTCATTCATTTTAGCTGCCCTATTAATATTCCATTTTATGAATAAAAGTATATGTTATGTGTTAATTCCCATGTTAAGAATTTTTTTATATAATTTAGGAAATTTCATAGTTAACATATTGTATGTTTCTTCTTGTACACATTTGTTTTACTTCTTCCTTTCTCATCTGGAAGCCTTTTCTTTTTCTTGCTTAATTGCCCTGGAGGCTAATACCTCCAGAACAATATTTACTAGAAGTGGTAAATGTGGATGTTGGTGTCTTGTTCCTGATCATAGGGGGAGAGTAGTGTTTTGCCTTCAAGTGTGATGTTAGCTGTTGATTTTTATAAATTCCCTTTCTCAGGTGAGGAATTTCTATTTTTTCAATGTTTTTTGTTTTTATAGTGAAAGAATGTTGGAATTTGACAAATGCTTTTTTCTGCACCTATGGATATGATCATTTGTTTTTGTCCTTTATTCTATCATATTGTTCATTATTTGGTTTTCACATGTTGAACCCACCTTGAATCTTTAGGATAAATCCCAGTTGCTTGTGGTGTATAATCCTTTATTTATGATGTTAAATTTGGTTTACTAGTATTTTATGAAGATTTTTTTGATCTGTAACTTTCTTTACTTGTAATGTCTTTATTGGTTTTGGTATCAGAGTAAGATAACTTCATAGAATTATTTGGGAAATGTTTCTACTTTTTCCGTTTTTTGGAAGAGTTTGTGAAGGATTGACATTGTTCCTCTCTTAAATGTTTATAAGAATTCAGTGAAGACATTGATCCTGGATTTTCTTTGTGGAAAAATTTTTTTTACTAAATTAATCTTTTTTATTATCACTCTATCCAGAATGTCTATTTCTTCTTTTTTCATTCACTATCAATTTTCTTTGTTTTTATTGTTTCTACTTCCAGTTTTATTGAAATATAATAGACGTACAGCACTGTATAAGTTTAAGGTACACAACATAATGATTTGATTTACATACATCATGAAGTGATTATCACAATAATTTTAGTGAACGTCCATCATGTCATACAGATATGAAAGAAAAGAAATAGAAAAAAAGTTTTTTCTTCTGATGAGAACTCTTGAGATTTACTCTCTTAACAGCTTTTTTATATGACATACAACAGTGTTAATTATATTTATAATGTTGTACATTACATCACTAGTACTTATTTATCTTATAACTGGAAGTTCATACTTTTTGACTGTCTGCATCCACTTCCCCATCCCTCCACCCCATCTCCACCTCTGGTAACCACAAATATGATCTCTTTTTCTGTAAGTTTGTTTGTTATTTTTTTTAAAGTATAATAGACCTATAGCACTATGTTAGTTCCTGTTACACAGCAAATTAATTCAAAATTTCTGTGTATTTCAAACTGATCACTGCAATAAATCAGTTACCGTATGTCACCATGCAAAGATATTACATAGTTATTAACTATATTCCCCACACTGTACATTTCATACCTGTGACTCATTTATTTTGCAACTGGAATTTTGTAACTCTTAATCTTCTGCACTTATTTCTTTCCTTCTCCTTCCCCCTCTCATCACTGGCAAACCCCTATTTGTTATCTGTATCTATAACTCCGTTTATGTTTTATTATGTTCACTTGTTTTGTTTCTTTAGATTTCACATTTAAGTGAAATCATACATTATTAGCCTTTCTCTGTCTGACTTACTTCACTAAGCATAATACCCTCTAAGTCTATCCATGTCGTTACAAATGACAGGATTTTATTTGTGTGTGTGTGTGTGTGTGTGTGTGTGTGTATGTACACAACATATTCTTTATCCATTCGTCTATTGATGCACACTTTGGTTGCTTCCATATCTTGGCTATTGTAAATAATGCTACAATGAATATAGACGTGCATACATCTTTTCTAATTGGTGTTTATGCTTCTTTGGATAAATACTGAGGAGTGGTATTGCTAGATCATATGGTAGTTCTATTTTTAATCTTTTGAGAAATCTCCATACTGTTTTCCATAGTGGCTGCACCAATTTACATTCCCACCAACAGTGCACATGGGTTCTCCTTTTCTCCACATCCTTGCGAACACTTGTTATTTGTTGCCTTTTTGATAATAGTTTTTATGACAGGTGTGAGGTAATATCTCATTGTGGTTTTGATTTGCATTTCCCTGATGATTAGTGATGTTGAGCATCTTTTCATCTGCCTGTTGGCCATCTGTGTATGTGTATCTTCCTTGGAAAAATGTTTATTTTGATTCTCTGCCCATTTTTCAGTCAGGTTGTTTGTTCTTTTGTTGTTGAATTCTATGAGTTCTTTATATATTTTTTGATATTAACCACTTATCAAATATATAATTTGCAAATACCTTCTCCCATTCCCTAGGTGGCCTTTTCGTTTTACTGATAGTTTCCTGCTCTGTGAAAAACTTTTTAGTTTGATATAGTCCTGTTTATTTTTGCTTTTGTTTCCCCTACCCAAGGAGACATATCCAGAAACATACTATGAAGACCAATGTCAAAGAGCAAATACCTATGTTTTCTTCTAGAAGTTTTATGGTCTTAGGTCTTACATTTTAATCCATTTTGAATTTATTTTTGTGCGTAATGTGACAGTAGTCCACTTTGATTCTTCTGCATCTAGCTGTCCAGTTTTCCCAGCACCATTTGTCAAAGAGACTGTCTTTTTCCCATTGTATATTATTGCCTCCTCCTTTTTCATAGAGTAATTGCCCATATAAGTCCATTTTCACTGGGCTTTCTATGCTGTTCCATTGATCTATGTGTCTGTTTTGGTGCCAGTATTATACTGTTTTGGTTACTGTAGCTTTGCAGTGTAGTTTGCATTCAGGGAGCATGACACCTCTGGGTCTTTCTCAAGAATGTTTTAGCTATTCAAGGTCTTTTGTGTTTCCATACAAACTTTAGAATTATTTGTTCTATTTCTGTGAAAAATGCCACTGGTATTTTGACAGGGATTGCATTGAATCTGTACATTGTTTGGGTAGTATGGTCATTTTAACATTGTTAGTGTATAGATATGCAACAGATTTCTGTATATTAATTTTGTAACCTGCATCTTTACTGAATTCATTGATAAGCTCTGGTAGTTTTTTGGTGATGATGTCTATTTCTTCTTGAGTCAGTTTCAGTAATTTGTATCTTTCTAGAAATTGGTCTGTGTGATCTGGATTATCTAATTTTAGCATAAATTGTTCATGGGATTCTCTTATAATCTTTTTATATCTGTAAGGTCAGTTGTAATGTCCCCTCTTTCATTCCTGATATTAATAATTTGAGTCTTCTTTTTTCTTTGTCCGTCTAGCTGAAGATTTGTCAAATATGTTGACCTTTTCAAAAAACCAATTTTTGATTTTGCTTGTTTTCCCTTTATTTCATTTGTGTCTAATCTTTATAACTTCCTTCCTTTGGATTGCTTTAGATTGTGTTTCCTTTCTTCTTTCTAGTTTCTTAAGGTAGAAGATTAGGCTATTGATTTGATAACTTTCTTCTTTAATATAGATGATTATAGCTATACATTTCCCTTTAAGCAGTGTTTTACCTGAAACTCATGAAGTGTGATACGTTTTATATTCATTTTTATTTGTCTCAAGGGTTTCCTGGTTTTCTTGTAATTTCCTCTTTGACCTATTGGTTATTGGGAATGTGTTTGGTTATAGTTTATGTGATTTATATGTATTTTTTTTTTGCTATTTTTTAGCTTTCAAACTGTTTCTTTGAGCTTGTCTCTTATAGAAAATATATAGTTGAATCATATTTGTGGTTTGTTTTTCCATTCTTCCAATATCTCATTTTTTTATTGGGGTATTTAAACCATTTACATTTCATGCAATTAGTGATAAGATGGTTACCTCTGTAATGTCACTTTGCTGTTTGTTTTCTGTCTTATGTCTTTTTTGTTCCTCTATTTCTCCATTACTCTTTTCTTTTGTGTTAAATAAATGTTTTTGAGTTTACCATTTTAATCCCCTTGCCATTTCTTTTACTATATATTTTTTATTTTATTAGTAGGTTCTCAGGTTATCACAATTACATCTTAACTTATAATAACCTAGTTTGAATTAATACCAACTTAATTTCAATAGTATACAAAAACTCTGTGCCTATATTTTGTTTGTTTTCCTCCCCCTTGTTATTGTCATTCAAATTGTGTTATTAGATGCCCATCAACACAGATTTATAATTATTGCTTTATTCAATTCTCTCTTTTTTTTTTTTTTAGCAAAGAACACATCTAGTTTTTATTTTTTTATTTTTATTTTTTTAAACATCTTTATTGGGGTATAATTGCTTTACAATGGTGTGTTAGTTTCTGCTTTATAACAAAGTGAATCAGTTATACATATACATATGTTCCCATATGTCTTCCCTCTTGCGTGTCCCTCCCTCCCACTCTCCCTATCCCACCCCTCCAGGCTGTCACAAAGCACCGAGCTAATATCCCTGTGCCTTGTGGCTGCTTCCCCCTAGCTATCTACCTTACTACGTTTGTTAGTGTGTATATGTCCATGACTCTCTCTCTCCCTGTCAAAGCTCACCCTTCCCCCTCCCCATATCCTCAAGTCCGTTCTCCAGTAGGTCTGCGTCTTTATTCCTGTCTTACCCCTAGGTTCTTCATGACATTTTTATCCCTTAAATTCCATATATATGTGTTAGCATACGGTATTTGTCTTTTTCTTTCTGACTTACTTCACTCTGTATGACAGACTCTAGGTCTATCCATCTCATTACAAATAGCTCAATTTCATTTCTTTTTAAGGCTGAGTAATATTCCATTGTGTATATGTGCCACATCTTCTTTATCCATTCATCCGATGATGGGCGCTTAGGTTGTTTCCATCTCCGGGCTATTGTAAATAGAGCTGCAATGAACATTTTGGTACATGACTCTTTTTGAATTTTGGTTTTCTCAGGGTATATGCCCAGTAGTGGGATTGCTGGATCATATGGTAATTCTATTTGTAGTTTTTTAAGGAACCTCCATACTGTTCTCCATAGTGACTGAACCAATTCACATTCCCACCAGCAGTGCAAGAGTGTTCCCTTTCCTCCACACCCTCTCCAGCATTTATTGTTTCTAGATTTTTTGATGATGGCCATTCTGACTGGTGTGAGATGATATCTCATTGTAGTTTTGATTTGCATTTCTCTAATGATTAATGATGTTGAGCATTCTTTCATGTGTTTGTTGGCATTCTGTATATCTTCTTTGGAGAAATGTCTATTTAGGTCTTCTGCCCATTTTTGGATTGGCTTGTTTGTTTTTTTGTTATTGAGCTGCATGAGCTGCTTGTAAATTTTGGAGATTAATCCTTTGTCAGTTGCTTCATTTGCAAATCTTTTCTCCCATTCTGGGGGTTGTCTTTTGGTCTTGATTACAGTTTCCTTTGCTGTGCAAAAGCTTTGAAGTTTCATTAGGTCCCATTTGTTTATTTTTGTTTTTATTTCCCTTACTCTAGGAGGTGGGTCAGAAAGGATCTTGCTGTGATTTATGTCATAGAGTGTTCTGCCTATGTTTTCCTCTAAGAGTTTGATAGTTTCTGGCCTTACATTTAGGTCTTTAATCCATTTTGAGCTTATTTTTGTGTATGGTGTTAGGGAGTGATCTAATCTCATACTTTTACATGTACCTGTCCAGTTTTCCCAGCACCATTTACTGAAGAGGTTGTCCTTTCTCCACTGTACATTGCTGCCACCTTTATCAAAGATAAGGTGTCCATATGTGCGTGGGTTTATCTCTGGGCTTTCTATCCTGTTCCATTGATCTGTATTTCTGTTTTTGTGCCAGTACCATACTGTCTTGATTACTCTAGCTTTGTAGTATAGTCTGAAGTCAGGGAGCCTGATTCCTCCAGCTCCTTTTTTCGTTCTCAAGATTGCTTTGGCTATTCGGGGTCTTTTGTGTTTCCATACAAATTGTGAAATTTTTTGTTCTAGTTCTGTGGAAAATGCCAGTGGTAGTTTGATAGGGATTGCATTGAATCTGTAGATTGCTTTGGGTAGTAGAGTCATTTTCACAATGTTGATTCTTCCCATCCAAGAACATGGTATATCTCTCCATCTATTTGTATCGTCTTTAATTTCTTTCATCAGTGTCTTCTAATTTTCTGCATACAGGTCTTTCGTCTCCTTAGGTAGGTTTATTCCTAGATATTTTATTCTTTTTGTTGCAATGGTAAATGGGAGTGTTTTCTTAATTTCACTTTCAGATTTTTCATCATTAGTATATAGGAATGCCAGAGATTTCTGTGGATTAATTTTGTATCTTGCTACTTTACCAAATTCATTGATTAGCTCTAGTAGTTTTCTGGTAGCATCTTTAGGATTCTCTATGTATAGTATCATGTCATCTGCAAACAGTGACAGCTTTACTTCTTCTTTTCCAATTTGGATTCCTTTTATTTCCTTTTCTTCTCTGATTGCTGTGGCTAAAACTTCCAAAACTATGTTGAATAAGAGTGGTGAGAGTGGGCAACCTTGTCTTGTTCCTGATCTTAGTGGAAATGCTTTCAGGTTTTCACCATTGAGGATGATGTTTGCTGTGGGCTTGTCATATATGGCCTTTATTATGTTGAGGAAAGTTCCCTCTATGCCTACTTTCTGCAGGGTTTTTATCATAAATGGGTGTTGAATTTTGTCAAA
The DNA here is from genome assembly GCF_963924675.1 of Phocoena phocoena. NCBI lineage: Eukaryota > Metazoa > Chordata > Mammalia > Artiodactyla > Phocoenidae > Phocoena > Phocoena phocoena. The sequence goes on from NC_089219.1 coordinate 172,176,774, forward strand.
AGCTTTCTCTGCATCTATTGAGATGATCATATGGTTTTTCTCCTTCAATTTGTTAATATGGTTTATCACATTGATAGATTTGCGTATATTGAAGAATCCTTGCATTCCTGGAATAAACCCCACTTGATCATGGTGTATGATCCTTTTAATGTGCTGTTGGATTCTGTTTGCTAGTATTTTGTTGAGGATTTTTGCATCTATGTTCATCAGTGATATTGGCCTGTAGTTTTCTTTCTTTGTGACATCCTTGTCTGGTTTTGGTAACAAGGTGATGGTGGCCTCGTAGAAGGAATTTGGGAGTGTTCCTCCCTCTGCTATATTTTGGAAGAGTTCGAGAAGGATAGGTGTTAGCTCTTCTCTAAATGTTTGATAGAATTCACCTGTGAAGCCATCTGGTCCTGGGCTTTTGTTTGTTGGAAGATTTTTAATCACAGTTTCAATTTCAGTGCTTGTGATTGGTCTGTTCATATTTTCTATTTCTTCTGATTCAGTCTTGGCAGGTTGTGCATTTCTAAGAATTTGTCCATTTCTTCCAGATTGTCCATTTTATTGGCATAGAGTTGCTTGTAGTAATCTCTCATGATTTTTTTTATTTCTGCAGTGTCAGTTGTTACTTCTCCTTTCTCATTTCTAATTCAATTCTCTTTTTAATCAGGATAAAAAGAATCATAAATGAAATATTTATATTATCTTTTATATTTATTGTGTAGTTACTTTATTTATTTATTTATTTTTGCGGTACACAGGCCTCTCACTGTTGTGGCCTTTCCCATTGTGGAGCACAGGCTCCAGACGCGCAGGCTCTGCAGCCATGACTCACGGGCCCAGCCGCTCCGCGGCATGTGGGATCTCCCTGGACCAGGGCTTGAACTCGTGTCCCCTGCATTGGCAGGCGGACTCTCAACCACTGCACCACCAGGGAAGCCACTATGTAGTTACTTTTAAAAGTGCTCTTTATTTCTCTACGGGCATTAGAACTATTGTCTACTGTTCTTTCAGCCTAAAGACTTCCTTTAGTACTTCTTGTAAATTAGGTCTATAAGTCATAAATTCTCTCAGTTTTTGTTTACCTTGGAATGTCTTAATTTGTCCTGCATTTTTAAAGAATAGTTTTACAGGAAAGAGAATTTTTGTTGACAGTCATTTTTTCTTTCGGTGCTTTAAATATGTCATCTCCCTACCTTCTATCCGCCATGGTTTCTCATGAGAAATCTGTTGTTAATCTTACTGAAGATTCATTGTATGAGATGGATAATTTCTCTCTCACTGCTTTCATAATTTTCTCTTTTTATTTAAGCAGTTTGATTATGATATACCTAGGTACAGATCTCTGAATTTATCCTTCTTGAAGTTCATTGAGTTTCTTGGATGTGTAGATTATGGTTTTCATCAAATTTGAGGAGGTTTAGTGATTATTTCCTTTAAATATTCTTCCTGCTCCTTTCTTTACCTCTTCTCTGGGATCACTATTAGGCTTATGTTTGTACACTTGATGGGGATCCCACAGGTCCATGAGGTTCTGTTTAGTTCTTTGTATTTTTTTCTTTCTATTCTTCAGACTAGATAATCTCAGTTGACTTTTAAGATTCTTTTTTCTACCCATTTGTACCTGTTTTTGAGCTCCTTTAGTGAATTCTTCGTTTTATAACTTCTGTCTCTTTACTCATCTTCTCTATTTGCTGAGGCATCATTCTCATACTTTCCTTTAGTTCTCTAGATATGGTTTCCCTTAGTTTTTTGAACATATTTAAATAGTTGATTTGAAGTATTTATCTAGTAAGTTTAATGTATGGGATTTTAATTGGCCCAGTTTCTATGGCCACTTCCCCCCAACTGTGTATCAGCCATGCTTTCTTGTTTCTTTGCATGTGTCATAATTTTTTTGTTGAAAACTGGACATTTTAAATAATATAGTGTAGCAAATATAGAAATCAGAGTCTTTTTCTCCTCAGGATTTTTTTTGCTGCTGTTCGTTTGCTTAGTGACTTTCCTAAGCAAGTTACATAAAATATATTTTTTTGTCATATGTGGTCATTAAAATCTCTGTCCAGTTAGCTTAGTGCTGAGCTAATAATGGAACAGAGAATTTCATAAATTCCTAGAGCCAATAACTTTTTTTAGCCTTTTTTGAGGGCTCTGTTAGTGTGTTGCAGCATACCTTTAACATTCAGTCAGACAGATGAGCACTCTTCTTTAGTCACCATTTGCTGCTTGAGCAGAACCACAAGGTCAAAAGGAGGTGAGAGTTTAGGTTCTTCTCAGATGTCTCTTGGGAATGCACATGTCCCTGTGTGTACACACATCCCTTTGCATGATCATGGCCTTCTAGATTTCTGGGAATATGTTGGAGCTTTGCAAAGCTGCTTATGGACATGTCATTTCTCAGCTTTCCTTTTACCTTTTTTTGTTTGTTTGTTGTTTTCCCCAGCTGTTATTGCTGCCTTAGGCAACTGTAGTGTTAAGCGGTTGCCACTGGTTATTTTCAACAAACATCCTAAAGAAATGACCATTTCCACTGGGCAAACTCTGAGTCAGTATAAGCCATACTTGTGGGAATTTTAGAGTACCGCTAGACAGATTAAGTAATGACAGTTTTCTGAGGTTGGGGCTTTGAAAGAGCTCCAGTCCCATTCTCATTCCTCCAGTGGATGCTAGGCTGCTGTTTTTCACTGTGATTGTAGAATATCCAATTTCAAGGTTAACTGCTGAGAGATAGAGGAGGATGGGAATAGAGAAAGTTAAAATGCCACAAAACATGATATTCTTACTATTATTCACCCATGGGGGGAAAAACACTCCCTGGATTGTTGCAAATCTTTGGTCAATTTCCATCATTTTAGAAAACTGGATTTGACATTCTTTGCTAGTGTTATCATTGCTTTTATGGCAGAATTTTCAGTTGTTCTTACTCTGCCATTCCTGATGACATCCTGTAATTTATTTCATCATTATCTTGCACTTTTATCAACAGACATTGCCATGCTTTATTAGATTTATAACTAGTATTTCATGTTTTGGGGCTAATATAAATGTTACTTTAAAAAGTTTCATTTCCAGTGTTTCATCACTAGTGTATAGAAATTGAATTGATTTTTATACATTCAAGTTGTATCTCATAAAATTGCTAAATTTCTTTATTACTTCTAGTAGCTTTTGTGTAAATTCACTGGGATTTCCTAGGAGACAATTATATTACCCATGAAGAGCGGCAAATTCTTTTCTTCCTTTCCAATTGTTGTGACGCTTTAAAAAATTAGCCTTAGAGCAAAACTGTTTTTATCTTGATTTATATATTAGGTTATTTACTCAGAGTTTTCCTATTTAACTAATTTTGCTGTGCCACCAATCATAATGTGGCTGTACTGCTTCTTACCAGTGATTACATATTTTCTTTTTTTTTTTTTTTTTTTTTTTATGCGTTACGCGGGCCTCTCACTGTTGTGGCCTCTCCCGTTGCGGAGGACAGGCTCCGGACGCGCAGGCCCAGCGGCCATGGCTCACGGGCCCAGCCGCTCCGCGGCATGTGGGATCCTCCCAGACCGGGGCACGAACCCGTGTCCCCTGCATCGGCAGGCGGACTCTCAACCACTGCGCCACCAGGGAAGCCCGATTACATATTTTCTAAATAGACAACTGTGAGGGCTTTCTGGTATGAGTCATACCTATTTACTTGATCAATTTATATAATTTAGACCTGTCTTTACCATATGAATATTTTTCAAAGAAGAATCTCTTTATGAAACGTTTATTCCACTGAATATCTGTTGCCAAAAAGTTGGCAACTAGCAAAAAAAATGAGTCAAATTCACTCTTAAGACTATGTCCTTGAAATATTTTATGATATTCTCCCCCAAAGTCAAATCATAATTCTCCTGTTTGGAGTGGATGATTCACATTAACTCTAGGTCTTTAGAGAACTTTTTTACCTTTAAAAATTCTCTTCAAATATGAATTCTGTGGTAGAAGATGTGATTGTTTTATGTTCAGATTCCAAAATTTAAAACTAAAATGGTTTTTAAAGGTCATAAAGCCTAGGCCTTTTATTTTATAGGTGGTAAAATAGATTTCATAATCCCTCTGCAGCAAAGCTTCCCTTTAACTATTACTAAAATATAGGAAGAGAATTCAAATTTATCAGTATTGAGATGTACACCTCCACTTCTATACCCTCTTCTGACTACCATTGTCTTTCTCTTAGATGACTGTAATAGCCTTACTGGTCTCACTGCTTCTACTCTTGTCATCCTATATTCTACTTTTTATATATATATATAATTTTCTCAGGGCTTCTGATTTTTTTTTTTTTTTTGGCTGTGTTGGGTCTTCATTGCTGCGCGAGGGCTTTTCTCTATTTGCTGCGAGTGGGGGCTACTCTTCGTTGCGGTGCGCGGGCTTCTCATTGCAGTGGCTTCTCTTGTTACAGAGCACAGGCTCTAGGTACATGGGCTTCAGTAGTTGTGGCTCACGGGCTCTAGAGAGCAGACTCGGTAGTTGTGGCGCACAGGCTGATTTGCTCTGTGGCATGTGGGATCTTCCTGGACCAGGGCTCAAACTGGTGTTCCCTGCATTGGCAGGCGGATTCTTAACCACTGCGCCACCAGGGAAGCCCCCTATATTCTACTTTTAACACTTTGGAATAAACTAGAGTTCATGTCACTCTCTACTCTGAACTCTCCAGTGACTTCCTCTTTCATATACAATAAAAACTGAAGTCCTTACAATAGGCTACAGGGCTTTTCACAATTTGAACCCAATTCCCACCCCCACCCCCCACTGCCCTACCCCTGGCAGCCAGTTACTTGTCTGACCTAATCTTCCAATAGCCTCACTTCTCTTATTCTGCCCCAGGATGCTGGCTTCTTGCAGTTCTTCTCATATGCCAAGCATACTGCCTTAGGTCTGTGCACTCAGTGACTGCTGTCTGGAATATTTTGCCCCGATTTATATATATGATTGCTCCCTTTCCACTGTCATACCGTGTTCTCAATGAGACCTCTCTTTAACATACTATCCAAATTAAAGTCCAGCCATGCTCTCCAAGCTGCTCTTATATTTTCCCATTTTTCATAGCATTTAACTTGTTTCAATATACTACATAAATTACTTGTGATATTAATCTAGTTGCCTGAATGCAAGCTCCATAAAAGCAGGTTTCTTTTGTTTGTTTGTTAGTTTGTTTGAGTTTCTTTTGTGCCTGTTTTGTTAACTGATGTATTCCTGAAACCCATGAAAGTTCCTGGCATGTAAACGGTTCCCAGTAAACATTTGTTGAGTCAATGAATGCATAAAAGAATTAATCCAACCTGATAATTTAAAGCCATGATTCTGTTTTGATTTGCATTTCTCTGAGAATTAGTGAGGTTGAGCATTTTTTCATGTGTTTGTTGGCCATGTGTATGTCTTCTTTAGAGAAATGTCTATTTAGATCTTCTGCCCATTTTTTGATTGGGTTGTTTATTTTTTTGATATTGAGCTGCATGAACTGTTTGTATATTTTGGAGATTAATTCTTTGTCAGTTGCTTCATTTGTAAATATTTTCTCCCATTCTGAGGGTTCTCTTTTCATCTGTTTATGGTTACCTATCCTGTACAAAAGCTTTTAAGTTTAATTAGGTCCCATTTGTTTATTTTTGTTTTTATTCTCATTACTCTAGGAGGTAGGTCAAAAAAGATTTTGAGGGCTTCCCTGGTGGCGCAGTGGTTGAGAGTCCGCCTGCCGATGCAGGGGACGCGGGTTCGTGCCCCGGTCCGGGAGGATCCCACATGCTGCGGAGCGGCTGGGCCTGTGAGCCATGGCCGCTGAGCCTGCGCTCTGCAACGGGAGAGGCCACAACAGTGAGAGGCCCGTGTAACGCAAAAAAAAAAAAAAAAAAAAAAAAGATTTTGAGGTGATTTATGTCAAAGAGTGTTGTGCCTATGTTTTCCTCTAAGAGTTTTGTAGTGTATGGACTTACATTTAGGTCTTTAATCCATTTTGGGTTTATTTTTGTGTATGGCATTAGGGAGGGTTCTAATTTCATTCTTTTACACGTAGCTGTCCAGTTTTCCCAGCACCACTTACTGAACAGGCTGTCTTTTCTCCATTGTATATTCTTGCCTCCTTTGTCATAGATTGGAAAATCAAAACTACTATGTGGTATAACCTCACACCAGTCAGAATGGCCATCATCAAAAAATCTTCAAACAATAAATGCTGGAGAGGGTGTGGAGAAAAGGGAACCTTCATGCACTGTTGATGGGAGTGTAAATTGACACAGCCACTTTGGAGAACAGTATGGAGGTTCCTTAGAAAACTAAAAGTAGAATTACCAAATGACCCAGCAATCCCATTACTGGGCATATACCCAGAGAACACCACAATTCAAAAAGACACATGCACCCCAGTGTTCATTGCAACACTACTTACAATAGCTAGGACATGGAAGCAACCTAAATGTCCATCAACAGAAGAATGGATAAAGAAGATGTGGTATGCTATGAGACTAGATATCAATTACAGGAAAAAATCTGTAAAAAATACAAATAATGGAGGCTAAACAATACATTACTTAATAACCAAGAGATCACTGAAGAAATCAAAGAGGAAGTCAAAAAATGCTTAGAAACAAATGACAATGAAAACACGATGACCCAAAATCTACAGAATGCAGCAAAAGCTGTTCTAAAAGGGAAGTTTATAGCAGTACAAGCCTACCTCAGGAAACAAAAACCACCTCAAATAAACCACCTTACTTTACACCTAAAGCAATTAGTGAAAGAAGAACAAAATAAAACCCAAAGTTTGCAGAAGGAAAGAAATCATAAAGATCAGATCAGAAATAAATGAAAAAGAAATGAAGGAAACGATAGCAAAGATCAATAAAACTAAAAGCTGGTTCTTTGAGAAGATAAAATTCATAAACCATTAGCCAGACTCATCAAGAAAAAAAGGGAGAAGACTCAAATCAATAGAATTAGAAATGAAAAAGGAGAAGTAACATATGACACTGCAGAAATACAAAGGATCGTGAGAGATTACTACAAGCAACTATATGCCAATAAAGTGGACAGCCTGGAAGAAATGGACAAATTCTTAGAAAAGCACAACCTTCTGAGACTGAACCAGGAAGAAATAGAAAATATAAACAGACCAATCACAAGCACTGAAATTGAGACTGTGATTAAAAATCATCCAACAAACAAAAGGCCAGGACCAGGTGGCTTCACAGGTGAATTCTATCAAACATTTAGAGAAGAGCTAAGACCTATCTTTGTCAAACTCTTCCAAAAAATTGCAGAGGGAGGAACACTCCCAAACTCATTCTATGAGATCACGATCACCCTGATACCAAAACCAGACAAAGATGTCACAAAGAAAGAAAACTACAGACCAATATCACTGCTGAACATAGATGCAAAAATCCTCAACAAAATACTAGCAAACAGAATCCAACAACACATTAAAACGATCATACACCATGATCAAGTGGTGTTTATCCCAGAATTGCAAGGATTCTTCAATATATGCAAATCAATCAATGTGATACACCATATTAACAAATTGAAGGAGAAAAACCATATGATCATCTCAATAGATGCAGAAAAAGCTTTTGACAAAATTCAACACCCATTTATGATAAAAACCCTCCAGAAAGTAGACATAGAGGGAACTTACCTCAACATAAAAAGGCCATATATGACAAACCCACAGCCAACATCATTCTCAGTGGTGAACAACTGAAAGCCTTTCCACTAAGATCAGGAACAAGGCAAGCCTGCCCACTCTAACCACTATTACTCAGCATAATTTTGGAAGTTTTAGCCACAGCAATCAGAGAAGAAAAATAAATAAAAGGAATCCAAATTGGAAAAGAAGAAGTAAAGCTGTCACTGTTGGCAGATGACATGATACTATACATAGAGAATTCTAAAGACTCTACCAGAAAACTACTAGAGCTAATCAATGAATTTGGTAAAGTAGCAGGATACAAAATTAATGCACAGGAATCTCTTGCATTCCTATACACTAATGATGAAAAATCAGAAAGAAATTAAGGAAACACTCCCATTTACCATTGCAACAAAAAGACTCAAATACCTAGGATTAAGCCTCCCTAAGGAGACAAAAGACCTGTGTGCAGAAAACTATAAGACACCGATGAAAGAAATTAAAGATGACACAAACAGATGGAGAGATATACCATGTTCTTGGATTGGAAGAATCAACATTGGGAAAATGACTAAACTACCCAAAGCAATCTAAAGATTCAATGCAATCCCTATCAAACTACCAATGGCATTTTCCACAGAACTAGAACAAAAAATTTCACAGTTAGTATGGAAACACAAAAGACTCTGAATAGCCAAAGCAATCTGGAGAAAGAAAAACGGAGTTGGAAGAATCAGGCTCCCTGACTGCAGACTGTACTACAAAGCTAGAGTAATCAAGACAGTATGGTACTGGCACAAAAACAGAAAGATAGATCAATGGAACAAGATAGAAAGCCCAGAGATAAACCCATGCACATATGGTCACCTTATTTTTGATAAAGGAGGCAAGAATATACCATGGAAAAAAGACCTCTTCAATAAGTGGTGTTGGGAAAACTGGACAGCTACATGTAAAAGAATGAAATTAGAACACTCCCTAACACCATACACAAAAATAAACTCAAAATGGATTAAAAACCTAAATGTAAGGCCAGACACTATCAAACTCTTAGAGGAAAGCATAGGCAGAACACTCTATGACATAAATCACAGCAAGATCCTTTTTGACCCACCTCCTAGAGAAATGGAAATAAAAACAAAAATAAACAAATGGAACCTAATGAAACTTAAAAGCTTTTGAACAGCAAAGGAAAACATAAACAAGAAGAAAAGACAACCCTCAGAATGGAAGAAAATATGTGCAAATGAAGCAACTGACAAATGATTAATCTCTAAAATTTACAAGCGGCTCAAGCAGCTCAATATCAAAAAAACAAACAACCCAATCCAAAAATGGGCAGAAGACCTAAATAGACTTTTCTCCAAACAAGGTACAGATAGCCAACAAACACATGAAAGAATGCTCAACATTGCTAACCATTAGAGAAATGCAAATCAAAACTACAACGAGGTATCACCTCACGCCAGTCAGAATGGCCATCATCAAAATATCTACAAACAATAAATGTTGGAGAGGGTGTGGAGAAAAGGACACTCTCTTGCACTGGTGGTGGGAATGTAAATTGATACAGCCACTGTGGAGAACAGTATGGAGTTTCCTTAAAAAACTACCATACGACCCAGCAATTCCACTACTGGGCATATACCCTGAGAACACCATAATTCAAGAAGAGTCATATACCACAATGTTCATTGCGGCACTATCTACAATAGCCAGGACATGGAAGCAACCTAAGTGTCCATCAACCAATGAATGGATGAAGAAGATGTGGCACATTGGCACATATATACAGTGGAATATTATTCAGCCACAAAAAGCAATGAAATTGAGTTATTTGTAGTGAGGTGGATGGACCTAGAGTCTGTCATACAGAGTGAAGTAAGTCAGAAAGAGAAAAACAAATACCATATGCTAACACATATATATGGAATCTAAAAAAAAAAAAACAAAAAAACAAAAAATGGTTCTGAAGAATCTAGGGGCAGCATAGGAATAAAGACACAGATGTAGAGAATGGACTTGAGGACATGGGGAGGTGGAAGGGTAAGCTGGGATGAAGTGAGAGAGTGGCATGGACTTATATATACTGCCAAATGTAAAATAGATAGCTAGTGGGAAGCAGCTCCATAGCACATGGAGATCAGCTCAGTGCTTTGTGACCACCTAGAGGGGTGGGATAGGGAAGGTGGGAGGGAGTCGCAAGAGGTAGGAGACATGGGGTTTATATATATATGTATACCTGATTCACTTTTTGTTATAAAGGAGAAACTAACATACCATTGTAAAACAATTATACTCCAATAAAGATGTTAAAAAAAAAAAAGATGTGGTACATGTATACAATGGAATATTTCTCAGCCATAAAAAGGAATGAAATTGGGTCATTTGTCAAGACATGGATGGATCTAGAGACTTTCATACAGAGTGAAGTAAGTCAGAAAGAGAAAAATATTGTATGTTAACACATATATGTGGAATCTAGAAAAATTGTATAGATGATCATATTTGCAAAGCAGAAATAAGAGACACAGACGTAGAGAACAAATGTATGGATACCAAGGGTGTAAGGAGGGAGTGGGAGGAATTGGGAGATTGGGATTGACATATATACACTCTTGATACTAAGTATAAATTAGATAACTCATGAGAACCTACTGTATAGCACAGGGAACTCTACTCAGTGCTCTGTGGTTACCTAAATGGGAAGGAAATCCAAAAAAGAGGGGATATATGTATACATATGGATGATTCATTTTGCTGAACAGCAGAAACTAACACAACATTGTAAAGCAACGATACGCCAATAAAATTAATTAAAAAAAACAACAACGTGATTCAGGCTTTGACAAAATCACAGTGTTCAACAGTTTTGCCTTCAGTTATATTAGGGCTTTCAAAACCAGAAGTCATTATCCCTTATTCATTGTGATCTGTATTTTCTGGGTACTTTGAATTAAAATATTCCCTAGAGGTTGTATATATAACATTTTAGACTTTTTTATATGCTACGAACATAAATTAGGTAATGTGGAATACATGTTGCCACTATTTTTTTGTCTTTGATAACTCATTATGTTAACAACCATAGGAAATGATGACCAAACTGGTTTCCTGGGCCTCCATAACAAAATACCACAAATTGGGTGGCTTATAACAATAGAAATTTATTGTCTTACAGTTCTAGAGGCTGTAAGTCCAAAATCAAGGTGTTAACAGGGCCATGTTCTCTCTGAAACCTCAAGGGGCGCATCCTTCTTTGTCTTTAATTAACTTCTGGTGGTGGCTGCCAGTCCTTGGTATTCCATGTTCTTTAGCTCTGTCACTCTAATCCCTGCCTTTGTTGTCACATGGCCTTCTCCCTGTGTGAATGTGTTTTTATTAGTATTTTCCTCTTCTTATAAGGACATTAGTCAGATTAGGGCCCACCCTAATGACATCACCTTAATGATATCTGCAAAGACCCTGTTTCCAAAGAAGGTCATGTTCATAGGTACTGGGGGATAAGACTTCAGCATGTAATTTGGGAAGGGCACCATTCAACCCATAACCATAATTTTTTTATTTGGGGGGTGTTTCTTGATGGCATAGCATTGCTTCGAGTCTGATGGGAAACTTCCTGTTGCTTCATTAGTCAGTGCTGCCAAAAGCAGCACCAGTGTTTATCTCTATTGTGTCCCCAGGCAGCACTGAAGTGAATACTATGGTTGTTTCAAATAGCCTGCTGCCTCACTTCTACTGCACTCTTCTTTTACTTAATCCGAGGCCCACTACCTTGACTCCTCTCTTTTTTCTGGTCTATTACCTCTCACCCTGTTTCACTTTCCTGTTCTCTTAAGTACTGTGGTGCATTATTTCTTCTATATTACTGGAATCTTACCTTCTTGTTCTCCTTGTGTGATATACTGTACCTGAAAACCCTCAACCCTGGCTACCTCTAATCGTTTGATATTTCTCTTGAGTTGTCAGCATGTTTGGGGAAATCACTTAGCTTTCAGATTCGTGCCATTGTAAAGTTACAGTCTCTGATTTCAGATGACCCTCAAAATACTTCTTGAGGATCCGTGTATTTTTCCCTGGTCAACCTTCTCACTCATTTTGTATAGCGTTCATTATACATCTTTATTACAGGTATAAATACCGCTATTCCTCCTTGTTTCCCTCCTTCATTAGTAAATAATTTTTGAACAGTTTTACCCTTTGCCAGGAAACTTGGCTATGAGCTCGGGATAGAACAGCAGATAAGACCAATTATTACTTTGTGTGTCTTTCTAGGGAAGACTTTTACATTTCATAAGCATGGTAGAGAAGTAAATAGGCATTTGTAGAACAGAATCAGAAGTGCAGAGTGCCACAGGAACATATAGGATCCTGCTGGGCCACAGAAAGTTTCCCAAAGGAAATATTTCAAAGCTGATTAAGGGCTGGGATAGAGCAGAAACGTTGAAGTAGAGGCGAAATCATGTGCAAAACCTCAGGGCTGAGACACCTTGGTCCTTGTGGAGTACTACAGGTAGTCTGTAGACCTGCACCATATGGCATATGAAGGATGCTGGAGGAGAAGGGTTGGGTGTGAGTGGGGTAGGTGAAGGTGAAGAAATAAATAGGGGACAGATCCAACTTCCTTCATTCCAGGCAGACATTACCTCTTCCTCAGAAAGAAAATTCATACCATGAGGAGTGATTTTCCTGTTCGTCTTCCCTACTCTTCAAACAAAACCACAGTGACTTAAATGTATTCACACCTGTTCTTCCTGTCTTTCCTCTATGTCCAAGAAAGGTGTATCCTTCATTATATCATTTCCTACCTTGCTTAGCTTCAGCTCTTTGATCCAGGGCAATTTACCAAATTTCCTGGATGGCCAGTTTGTCAAATGAACTGTGCATAATGTTTTCTTTTCACTAATTATAAATTTTAAAGCAATTTGTATTGGAAATCTAAAGATTTCTATGACATTTTAATAGAGTGGGTTTTTTTGGTTTATTGTTGTTATTTCTTCATAACACTGCTTTAAGTAATAATTAGTTTGCACTTGCCTCAATTGCCTATTTCTCGACAAAGGGTAGAGGAACTTTCCTAACAGGAATGTCAGAGCATTAGGCTTCATTGAGCATTGTTTTCTTTGGGCTTTGGGTTGTGAGGTGTGTGGAAAACAGAGGCAGAGAAGTGGAGAGGGGGCCTACGGATATACTTTTTCTTAGAATGTATCAATTGGAAACCTTTAGATTCATGAAGAAATATTCATATATGAAATATTGTTATTTTCTTAACTACAGCCTTTAATATAATCATAAGAAAGATAAAATACACACTCACACAAACTCACACATAGACACTTACTCTTTTTATGCCCCTGAGTCCCATCTTTCTTTGCTCACATCTGCTGCTTCTGAGATCAGCGTCTCAGACTATTTGGTGTGCTAATTCTACTCTACATCTTTTATTCATCTGCCATAACCTCACTCTGCCCCAGGTTCCTCCGAAGCACCACCAAAAAACTGCAGCAAAGATAGATCAGACATCCCTTAAAACTCTATTATTAAGATAAAATTAAAAAATAGAATTGTTAAAAAAACACATTTAAGGAAATAGTCATTTGGTGATTGGCCATTGCTCCAGGTTTAATTTAAAAAACACAAGTTACTGAATTAGCATTGTACTTTAGAACATATCATTGTTGTGTCCCCATGATTTAAACTCTAGCTAGAATTTTACCATTTTCATTGTTTTTCTCATTATTAAAAACAAAAAATACCTTAACTTTCTTGCATTTTTCTATGCCTACTCTCCCTGGGCTTATCTGTTAGTACATCCTAAATAAATATTTGGTGAATTAATAAAATAATGTGTGTTTTAAAGTTGATATATACACACCTTGAAAGGTCACCTAATTCAAAGCAGATTGGGCTCTGAACCTGACTTGTCTTAGAAAAATTCTCATGAGGTGATGGAATTTTGAGACTGAGCTAGGATGCCACTGATACATGTGAATAACTCAGAATTCATGAATAGGAGGTTTTCAATTTATCCTCACTTACTGGAGATTTTGTAGATGAGGCATTAATCTTAGTTTGGAGAAGACACAAGCTGATGCCCTGGAGCTTGGGGATAGAACAGGTGGAATGGAAAAGTGGGGAGTCTTGTTCTTGGTAACGTGAATGCTCTGAAAATCAGGATGCAAAACAGATGACAATCACATTTAGGGCTGATGAGATGATAGATTTATAGGTTTATAAACTACAGAGAAATTTGATTTGGGGAAGATATTCTGGATAGAGATCATAAGTTGGGTCAGTAAATAGGCTGGCCAAAATATTAACTGACTTAAGTCCTATAATGTATATCAAGATAACTATGATTATTATTGTTATTCACTTGTAATTAGCAAAATATATATTGGTCTGTAAGAATTTGAAAGGACTGTGATATAAACATAAAAGTTTTCTAAACTATAGACCAATTACTAGTTAGGAGATTGAAACAGTAAAAAAAGGTCAGCAAAAAAGCCCAGGACCAAATGACTTCACTGGTGAATTCTACAAAGCATTCAAAGAAGATTTAATACCTAGTCTTCTCAAATGCTTCTTTGATGAACATGGAGGCAAAAATCCTGAACAAAATATTAGCAAACTGAATCCAACAAGACATTAAAAGGATCATACACCATGATCAAGTGGGATTTATTCCAAGGATGTAAGGATGGTTCAATATCCACAAATCAATTGAGGTGATAAATCACATCAGCAAAATGAAGGATAAAAGCCATATGATCATCTCAATAAATGTAGAAAAAGCATTTGACAAAATTCAACATTAATTTATGACAAAAACTCTCAGCAAAGTGGGTACACTGGGGGTGTAGCTCGGCATAATAAAGGCCATGTATGACAAACCCACAGCTAACAATGGTGAAAAATATGAAGGCTTTTCCTGTAAGATCAGGAATAAGACAGGGATGCCCTCTCACTACTTCTATTCAACATTGTATTGGAATTCCTGTCCACAGCAATTAGCAAGAAATAAGAAACAAAAGGAATCCAAATCAGAAAGAAAGAAGGAAAACTGTTCCTATTGCAAATGACATATATAGAAAACCCTAAAGACTCCCCCCAAAACCTGTTAGAACTAATAAGTAAGGTAAGTTGCAAGATATAAAATCAATATACAAAAATCTGTTGCATTTCTATGCACAAATAATGAACCATGAGAAAGAGAAATTAAGAAAACAATCATATTTACAGTTGCATTGAAAAAAGGAATAGGGTCTTCCTTCTTGGTGCAGTGGATAAGAATCCACCTGCCAATGCAGGGGACATGGGTTCGATCCCTGGTCCAGGAAGATCCCACATGGTGCGGAGCAACTGGGCCTGTGCGCCACAACTACTGAGCCCATGTACCACAACTACTGAAGCCCGCACACCTGGAGCCTGTGCTCTGCAACAAGAGAAGCCACTGCAATGAAAAGCCTATGCACCACAATGAAGAGTAGCCCCCGCTCACCACAATTAGAGAAAGCCCATGCACAGCAATGAAGACCTAATGCAGCCATAAATAAACAAACAACAATTTTTTTAACAGGAATAAATTTAACCAAGGAGGTGAAAGACCTGTACACTAAAAACTATAGGACACTGCTGAATGAAAATGAAGACACAAATAAATGGAAAGATATTTCTTATTCATAGATTGGAAGAACTGATAATCCTAAAATGTCCATATTATCCAAAACAACCTATAAGTTCAATGAAATTCCTTTCAAAACGCCAAGGGCATATTTTATAGAACTAGGCCAAATAATTCTAAAAGTTGTAGGAAACCGCAGAGATCCTGAATTGCCAAAATAATCTTCAGAAAGGAGAACAAAGCTGGAAGTACCATTCTCCGTGATTTCAAACTCTACTACAAAGCTCTATTAATCAAAACTGTATGGTGTTGGCACAAAAACAAATACACAGATCAGTGGGACAGAACTGAGAGCACAAGAATAAATCCACATGTATGTGGACAATTAATCTCCAACAAAGGAGAAAGAACATACAAGAGAAAGGATAGTCTCTTTCCAGTTGGGAGAATTGGACATGTAAAATGATGAAACTAGATGACTATCTTATGCCATACACAAAATTAACTCAAAATGGATTAAAGACACCATAATATTCCTAGAAAAAACATAAGCAGTAACCTTGCTGACATCCGATTTAGCAATGTTTTTGTGGATCTGACTCCAAAGTCAAGGGAAACAAAAGCAAAAATAAACAAATTGGGCTACATCAAATTAAAAAGCTTATGCACAGTGAAGGAAACCATCATCAAAACGAAAAGGCAGCCTACTGAATGGGAGAAGATATTTGCAAATGATATATCTGATAACGGGTTAATATCCAAAATATATAAAGAACTCATACAACAACAAAAGAATGAACAACCCAATTAAAAAGTAGGTAGTGGATATGAATAGACATTTTCCCAAAGACATACAGATGGCGAACAGGCACACATGAAATGATGTTCAACATCACTAATTATTAGGGAAATGCAAAACAAAACTGTAATGAGATATCACCTCATACATGTTAGAATGGCTGTTATCAAAATGATAAGAAATAACAACTGTGGAGAGGAGGTGGAGAAAAGGGAACCTTTTTCTGAGTTGGTGAGATTGTAAATTGGTGCAACCACTATGGAAATCAGTATGGAAATTCCTCAAAAAATTAAGATTAGAACTACCATATGACCCAGCTATTCCACTTCTAAGTATTATTTGAAGATAATGAAAACATTAATTTGAAAAGATGTGTGTGCCCCTATGTTCTCTGTAACATTATTTACGATAACCAAGATGTGGAAACTACCTGTGTACCTGTTTCCATCAATTGATGAATGGATAAATAAGATGTGTGGTGTGTGTGTGACATTCTTTTTATTAGTCTACATAGTCAAGAGATGCCTATATATATATATATATATATATATATACACACAATATATATATATATATGCATGTATATATATAATGGAATACTACTCAGCCATAAAAAAGAATGAAATCCATCCTTGTGGCAACAAGGATGAGCCTTGAAGGTATTATGCTAAGTGAAATAAGTCAGAAGGAGAAAGACAAATACTGTATAATTTCACTCATATGTGGAATCTAAAGAAACCAAAACAAATGCACAAATAAAAACAAACCCATCAATGCAGAGAACAGTTTAGTGGTTACCAGAGTGGAAGGTGGTTAGGAGTGGGTGAAACTGATGAAGTGTGTCAACTCATATGGTGATGGATGGTAATTAGACCTGTGGTTGTGACCACTTTGTACTGTATACAGATGGTGAATTATAGTGCTGTACACCTGAAACTAATGTAATAAAAAAGTTTCATAGCTTTAAAAGAATTTCACTTGAACATTTGTCAACCATTGCTTGGTAGACTTCTCATATTATATACATATATGTATTTTGCAGGTTTAGAGCAATTTGTTGGAAGAATGCAAGATTTTCGATTATACCAAGTGGCGCTTACAAACAGGTAAGCAGATCGTAAAACTTTATACCTGAAGTGTAAAGGTAAATGATAAATTCATTTAAGTAAGAGTATCATGAAGATTACAGCATTTTCCATCTTTACAGTATTTGGGAAACATCATTTAATTGATGTTTACAGTGTTTGCTGTGGCTTAGTCTATGGTTGTTATTCACTAGTGCTACTCTATTGGGTAACTCCTCATAATATAAAATTGATCAAATTCTGTACAAAGGATTTCTTCTAAGAAAACTAGACTTTTGAACAAGTTGTATTATAGAATTTGGGATACATTTGTTTAAATGTTCTGTATGAAGTTGTTTCTGATACTTAAGAAACTGCTATACTTCACTCTGTATGATAATCTCTAGGTCCATCCACATCTCTACAAATGACCTTTTTATGGCTGAATAATATTCCATTGTATATATGTACCACATCTGTATCTATTCATCTGCTGATGGGCATTTAGGTTGCTTCCATGACCTGGCTATTGTAAATAGTGCTGCAGTGAACATTGGGGTGCATGTGTCTTTTTGAATTATGGTTTTCTCTGGGTATATGCCCAGTAGTGGGATGGCTGGGTCGTATGGTAATTCTATTTTTAGTTTTTTAAGGAACCTCCATACTGTTCTCCATAGTGGCTGTATCAATTTACATTCCTACCAGCAGTGCTAGAGTGTTCCCTTTTCTCCACACCCTCTCCAGCATTTGTTGTTTGTAGATTTTCTGATAATGCCCATTCTAACTGGTGTGAGGTGATACCTCATTGTAGTTTTGATTTGCATTTCTCTAATAATTAGTGATGTTGAGCAGCTTTTCATGTGCTTCCTGGCCATCTGTATGTCTTCTTTGGAGAAATGTCTATTTAGGTCTTCTGCCCATTTTTGGATTGGGTTGTTTGTTTCTTTTAATATTGAGCTGCATGGGCTGTTTATATATTTTGGAGATTAATCCTTTGTCCATTGATTCATCTGCAAATATTTTCTTCCATTCTGCAGGTTTTCTTTTCATCTTGTTTATAGTTTCCTTTGCTGTGCAAAAGCTTTTAAGTTTCATACAGAGTGAAGTAGGTCAGAAAGAGAAAAACAAATATCATATATTAATGCATATATTTGGAATCTAGAAAAATGGTACAGATGAACCAGTTTGCAAGGCAGAAATAGAGACACAGATGTAGAGTACAAACATATGGACACCAAGGGGGGAAAGCGGGGTGGAAGGGTGGTGGTGGTGGGATGAACTGGGATATTGAGATTGACATATATACACTAATATGTATAAAATAGATAACTAATAAGAACCTGCTGTATAAAAATAAATAAAATTCAAATTAAAAAAAGAAACTTCTATATCTGCCTTTTAAAATTGCTTTGCTGAATTTGTAAGTGCTAGAGAATGTAGAACAATGGAAATGATTAATTATTTTGATATATGGAAAGATCTCAAGAGACTGGGCTATTAGGCTTGGAGACAAAAAGAGTGAGTAATTTGAAGTATTGTTATATATTTCCAGTGAACAAATAATTACGTAGACTTGGACTATATTTAATGAAGTATTTCCTCATCTTGAGAATAGGTGGGAAATCTTTCTTTCTTAGGCATTTTTCAAGACATGTAGGCTTCCATTCTGTTCAGAAGGTTCAAGTGAAATTCTGCCTGAGACATCCTCTGAAGTTTGTTTCCCAAGTTATGATTTGATGACATAATAGTAAATTGTTGTACGGATGAGTTGCTCTTATTCACTTCAAAAAGAAGACTGTTTATTCCTATTTCTTTAAGGGAAATGTAGATTAGAATGGTGAATTTCCAAATGACAGGACTAGCTCTTATAAAGTTGAAAAGCATTGCTCTTGTGGTGCTGCAGTGGTCAGTGGTATGTCCATTAGCAATATACACATTTTTTTATTTGTCTATATGATCTAGACATGCCTAAATGTAGGATGCTGTACCACTGAAACACAGTCTTGGGGAGATTTACTGCCACTAGCCTCACCATCTTTTAGATCACCTTTGTCTAAAATTCTGATGAGCAGCATTGCAAATAAAGATTTCCCTGAGATAAAGGTCTTACTGGATGGTCACTTTTGGCCCCATGCAACATGTGATATCAATTGAAAACTATGAATGAGATTTAAAGAAGAAGGCGTGCCTTTATGCAATTTAGTGAATGAAAAAGCTTCCTACCTCCTCCATTGCCTTCGGTGGGGTTGGAGAGAAGTCTAGTCTCTCTACTTAGACCTGGGTTGCTGGTGTTGGCCTATCTGAAATGTCTGGAAGGGTGCTATGTGGAAGAATGCCTATAAATAGAATGATGGATTCTGCTCTAGATCAGTATATTGCCCTTAATGGAAAAATTAAATATATCTGCCTGAAACTGGCGTTCTTCTTTGACTGTTGGCAGTGGCGATATGATCTGAAGCCACTGAAGCATCTTAGGGTGCCAGAATCTGTACTGATGACTCACAGGAAACCATTGACAAATGGTCTTGGCCTCGGTCCCTTTGCCTAAAACAGCAGCAGATAAAGTGATACTTATTTTCTTACTTCTTTCCCATGGATAAATGAGAGACCCTATCTATAACTCTCATTATTTTCAGTACATTATTGTTCGCTGTCAGTGGTAAGTCGGCTTAACAACCTAAGTTAATGTTGCCTTTCTTTTTATTACAAATAGGCCCAGTAAAATACTATATCTTAATAAATATCTTGATAATCAGTCAAGGACTTGTTCATGCTTCTTGATGTACAAAGTTAACACTTAAGAAAGTACTGTTTTTACACAGAGAATAGACTTGTGGTTGCCAAGCGGGGTGGGGGAGGGATGGAGTGGGAGTTTGGGGTTAGCAGATGCAAACTGGTATATTTAGAATGGATAAACAACAAGGTCCTGCTGTATAGCACAGGGAACTATATTCAATATCCTGTGATAAACCATAATGGAAAAGAATATAAAAAAGAATGTATGTACATGTATAACTGAATCACTTTGCTGTACAGCAGAAATTAACACGACATTGTAACCAACTATACTTTATAAAATGTACTGATGTATGAGTATGTTTATTTGGCCAGGAATGACTCTGTTTTTATGTTCTGTTTAGAAAATGATTAAAGCTAAATGGCTGCAAATCAAAACAAAATAGCGATAGACATTGGTAACACCTCTTAGAAGATCTGTCACTGTTGAGCTATTGGTCCTTACCGTCTGCCTCTTGACTCCCACAGAGAGATTCAGGAAGTTTTCTCTGGAGATCTGCCCAGATTGCATACCCAGTCACATTGCCGTTGCCCTGGCAGCCACCCTCGGGTTCCTCGTTTGGAACAGCGGTACTGTGTTCCTAATGATGCAGAAGACACAACCAATAATAGGGTGTTACGGCTGAATCCTGAAGCCCATCCTCTTTCTTTTGTCAATGATAACAATATCGGTACTTCGTGGCTTTCCCATGTGTTTACAGACATGACCCAACTTAATCAAGGAGTGACTATTTCAATAGATTTGGAAAATGGACAGTATCAGGTAATTTGAAACAGTGGGATGTGTGTTAGTTTCCCGCGGTGGCTTCAACAAATGACCACAGATTGAATGGCTTTACACAACAGAAATTTCTTATAATTCTGAATATCAGTAGTGTGAAATCAAGGTGTTGACAGGGCCATGCTCCTTCTAAAGACCCTGGGGAAGAATCCTTCTTTGCCTTTCCCAGGTTCTGGTGGCTCCTGGCATTACTTGGTTCATGGCAGCATAACTCCAACCTCTACTTCCTTTTTTCATGGCCCTCTTCCTTGTTTCTGGGTGTATGTCAGTTCTTTCTCTTTCTTCTCTCATGAGGACCATCCTACACCCAGGATTATCTCCCCTTGAGACCCTTAACTTAATTACATCTGCAAAGATCCTATTTTCAAATAAGGTCACATTCACAAGTACCAAGAGTTAGTACTTGAACACATCTATTTGGGGACACAATTCAACTATAAAGTGAAAACTGAATTAGGCAACTGACCATTACCTTACTAAAGTAGTGTATTATAATGTATGAAATAAAAATATTTCAAAGAAGGTATGTAGGACCTAATATTTTAGAGAAAAATTAGAGATTTGTGTCAAAATTATATGAAATATTGAAACATCTTTTCAATATTAAGTAGCACAAATTAATAAAAACTGAGGTCCTTATTGTAAATTACTACTTAAGAAGAAATATATAACAATTATTTCATATAAGTAATGTTCCTTTTTCATCTTTATAACAAACTTAATAATTCCACCTTAATTTATAAAATTCTTGAGAAGAGGGACATATCTGCAATTATAGAATGTGTGGCCTTTACTATATGGCTATGAAATTTCTGGATATCTAATAAATATTTGGTAATTATCATTATAAGGAAGTAAGTTATTATATTTGAATCTAACAATTCCATGATTTATACTGATGGGTCAAACTTAAAACTTCAGTGACAATAATTAACATCCATTTTCAGGTGTTTTACATCATCATTCAGTTCTCTAGTCCACAACCAACAGCAGTAAGGATTCAAAGGAAGAAAGACAACAGCCTAGACTGGGAGGATTGGCAGTATTTTGCTAGAAATTGCAGCACTTTCGGAATGAAAAACAATGGAGAATTGGAAAATTCTGATTCTGTCAACTGTCTTCAGCTTCCCAAGTATGAATATTTTTAAATGATTGTCTTTGAATGTATTTAGGAGTTAATTTTAAGAGACTAATGAGCAGTAGTAACCTACATATAAGCTAACCAGGTTGGTAGAGACTTCCTTCTACCACCAACTTTTTTAAGGCAGATTTTTCTAGGACTCCTCCCTAAATTGAGTTTTAAACAATGTTTAAAATTCTTGTAAAACGTTAGAGTATCTCTTGCTTACAGTCTCACTTGTGCTTTAAAATTGATTTTCAGATTGTCTACCAAGTTATCCTATATTAATAGGATTTTTATTATGTCCTCAAGGAAATGTTTTACTATATTTTTCTGTAATGCTCTTATATTGTTTGTATATGAAATATATGGAATATGTTTGTTCTCCCAGCATGAAGAATTTAAGCTATTATTAATATTGTGTTGTGATTTTTGTTTTGTCAAAAATATGAATATCTTATGATTTCAAATTTCATCAACAGTTTTACTCCATATTCCCGTGCTAATGTCACCTTTAGCATCCTAACACCTGGACCAAATCATCGTCCTGGATACAATAATTTCTATAATACCCCATCTCTTCAAGAGTTTGTAAAGGCCACACAAGTACGACTTCATTTCCATGGACAGTACCATACAACTGAGGCTTCTGTCAGCCCCAGACACAGATACTACGGGGTCAATGAAATCACCATCACTGGAAGGTAGTGTTCATTACCAAGGTTTCGAGTGTGCTTTTCATTATGAATATTGTTTCTAATTAGACTTTTGTCATACTTATTTTAAAATACATTAACTAAAATTTCAGAGCAAGCCAGATTCTAATCTTCATGTACTGAATTGGTTTCATACTCTTAAGATTTTGCGGGGAGATTTGTATGCGAGTCTTTGCTGTACATAATATCACATTATTAAAAAATCAATTTTCAAAAGCTGTTTGGTTTAGAAGTTATACTATGAATCCAACTGAGAAAATATTTACCAAATATTTTGCTTGGTTTGTTCTGGAATATAATTTTCAAGTATTCTTGAAATCAAAGAGCAGGAGCTAGATTTAGAGTTACAACTATAGTACCAGCTAGTTTATAAGTGTTGGGCTTGGTCTCCCTGAGTCCACAATTCACAGTTTTATGAGGAATATCTGTTTTCCTTTAAAGGAAAGATCTCATATACTCTAAGTAATTTATAGATACCTGATCTAATTGAGAACAAATTTAAACAAATGAATAGCTGGAGAACTAGGAGGCAGCATACTCCCTAGTATGGAAATTGTGCATATATAGACAATATTTAAAATTGGTTTGTGCTGGAAGAATGATATATCTTGTGAATAAAGAACGTCTTTCAAAACAGATCAGAATATCAACATGTAAGTGTTATTTTTTAAGTCATAGCACAATGAAAAAATAATACTATTAAATTTTCACCCTCTAATTTTGGGGAAAAAATTGGAATTTGTTAACTTTATTTTCCAGTTTATTCTGAACTGTATAGTCTTAACTGTGTTTTCAGTAGTTTCAGTAAATGCCTTTTCTTGGCAGGTTTGTCACATGGTTAATATAGGTGTAAACAACCCAAGATGGGCTTGAAAATTACCTTCATGGTCAATGTGGTTTGGATATTAATGACGATCCTTCCCGTACTTAAGTTAATTTAAAACTGTTATGAATGTATACATGATTAAAGAGAAACTAATTTTTGTGTTAACACATTTGTCTCCCTTGTTGGATTCACATAGTGGAGATGTACATATATATATATATATATATATATATATGTAGGTCTTTAAATATATTCATGATTGAGCTGGTGTTTCTAAGGAGTTGTCTGACGCTCATGTTCACAGGTGTCAGTGCTGTGGTCATGCTGATAACTGTGACACGAAAAGCCAGCCCTATAGATGCCTCTGCTCTCGGGAAAGTTTCACTGAAGGACTTCATGTGAGTTCTCTGTTTATGCATGGGAATCTCAAAAAAGAGGGGTTGGGATGTTGAATATAAATTTCTTAAACTTGATTTGGTCTAATTTCTGGGTATGAATAAAAGTAAATTGATATGAACTTAAAATGTTAATTATTTCAGAAAACTTTCTCATAAAGAAAAATTAAAGCCATCAATAAATTTGAAAATTTCATTTAAAAATACTCTAAGAGGGAAATAACAACTAATACTAAACCCTGAGATTTTCTTTTCCCTTTCTTTTTTCATCTTTGTTTCATCAGCATTATCATGTTTATCATATTTTATAAAACAATTTTTAAGGTATCTGAATAGATGGCACTAAAAAAAAAAAAGGGTCACGTTACTAGACCTAAAGGGTAAATTTGTGCAAAGGTACATAGAGAGATCTTTATGTACTTGCATCAATCAAGTTTAATTCATTACTGATAGCAGGAATTTTAAGTAGTTAATTTGAAAATCGACAGTAAAGTTACTTAGAAATTACATTATTTTAGCTTGTCTATGATCATCAGGGTAAGTTTCATAGTCGAAGTGGAAATTTAGCTACATCTTTAGGAATAAGAGGTAAATGAAAAAAATTTGAGAGCGATTTGTTAGAAATATTCAGCATAAACATCAGTAACAGCTCATATGAAAGAGGGTTACAGCAGCAGTAACAATCATACCAAAAATAAAAGTTAAGAGTATGGAGTCTTCAGTAAATGGTGTTTGAAACAATTGGCTGCCAATTTGTAAGAAAATAAAGTTCGAGGCCTACCTCATGGCATGTACAAAAATCTAGGCGCTTAAAGAATTAAGTGTAAAAATAACTTTAAATTTATTAAAATAACGATTAGAACAGTATTTCTAAATCTCAGGTGGGGGGGTCTATATAAGTGTAGCATATGAAATAAAGAAGTATATCAGGAGTCATGAAAAAATATTGACATATTTTTTCATATAAATATTTAAAATTCTTTATAGTGTAAGGACTAAAATAACTATAGTGTAATGATAAGTGATGGGGCTGATAGAAAATATTTACATCGTGTTAACAGATAAAGATTTGAGAGCCCTCTAAAAAGGCAAAACGCACTATTCTTCTACAACTACTGCTTACACTTCTGACACCAGATGCATGGGGTTTTTCTACACAAAGCAATTCACTTCTCTGTGGACACCAACTGGGTGTCCTACAATTTAATTCAATTCTGACACTAACTGGAAGTATCACAGACCCCATGGGTTTAGAGGTCAGTCCCACCAGAGGAGCTCTCACTTTAGATGCCAGCTGCAAGTAGTCGGTCCCCAGGTTAACTACAACTTCGGTCTGACTTAGCTGCAAATTGGGAGCTCCCCAATCCCCTTTTTGGTTTGATAATTTACTAGAATGGCTCACAAAACTCAAGTAAATACTTTACTTATTAGATGACCATTTATTATAAAAGGATGCAACTCAGGAACAGCCCAGATGGAAGGGATGCATAGGGAAGGTAAGGAGGAAGGGGCGCAGAGCTTACGTGTCCTCTCTGACCATGCCACCCTCCCAGCAAGCACCTCAATGTGTTTATCAATCTGTGGGCTCTCTGAACCTCTTCAGCCAGAGTTCTTATGGAAGCTTCATTATGCATGATTGATTAAATCATTGGCCATTGGTGATTGAACTTGACCTCTAGGCCCTCTCCCTCCCTGGAGATCCAGAGTTGGGGCTGAAAGTTCCAACCCTCTAACCCTGGCGACCAGCCCCTGTTCTTAGGGTGTTTCCAAAAATCACCTCATTAAAATAAACTCAGGTGGGGTTGAAAGGGACTTGTTATGAGTAAAAAAAGATGCTCTTTTACCTTTTTGTTCTGGAGCTATTTTAGGAACTGGGGACAAAAACCAAATATTATAACAAGATAATGTCCCTATCATTCTTATCAGTTAGGAAATTACGAGAGTTTTAGGAGCTGTGTGCCAGAGCCCAAAAATATAATATATTTTATTATGTCACAAACCCTAATACACAAAAACACTTTAAGAATAATTAGAAAAATAATAATAATGAGCAAATATGTTAACAAGTAATTTACAAAGAAGAACTGACAATTTTCAACAAACATATGAAAGTTTACCCAACCTCAGTTTTAATTAGAAAATTGCAAATTATAATAAAATATTGTTTTTAACCTATCAAATTAGCAAAAAGTTTCAAAACTGGTAACATTTAGGTTTGTGAGAATGTGAACTTTTTATATATCATTGATGGAACTACCAATTGGTACAAAAATTTTGGAGGGTAATTTGGCCATATGTATATTAAAGTAAAGTTGTATATACAATGAGTTACACTATGTAGTTGTCATTCTAAAAAGCAATTCTGCATTGACAAGAGTATGGAATGGTTGTATCTGTATCTGTGGTTACATAAACATGGGATTATAGGTTAGTGTATTTTAGCTTTTAAAATAATAGCACTGCCTCTGGACTCCTGTATGACTTGTGAGCTTCCTTGCCTCCTAGATCTTTCCCTGACTTGTTTCGTTAGTCACTTCACTTCTCTGTGTAGTTGGTTTTAGAATTTCATGGAATACCTTGTTCTTTTAAAACCATCTGTAAAGGATTTGGCAAACTCCATTTCTGTCGTCTGAGATTCTTAATCTAATTTGTTTTTGACTACAACATTAGTGCATATAGTTCAATGGCAAGAATATTATCTAAAATGCAGGCTTCCTCTGGCACATTTAGGATGTAATGCTGATCTTCAGTTTCAACTCATGGTCTTTGATTTGGTTACAGCCACCTTTCTTTCTATGTGCTCAAACCAAAACTTTCATGTTCTAATTCAGAGGCCCCTTTCAACTTTTTCTCCAGATCATTGCTTTATACTGCTGATCTATTTATTTATATATTTAGTCTTCCCCATTAGTTGATAATCCCTCTGAAAAAAGGAATCTTCTACAGTTTTTGGATATCTAACACTGGAGGCTTTGAGTTTGATTTGATTAGTATATCATGAAAACAAATCTTTTGAAAAAGCATTGATTTTAATGTTTCATTGTATGGCTTATCATGTTGTCGCAGAAAGGAAATTAATTGGATTAACTTGATTGACTCACTCTTCATTCAGCCATAATTGTGTGTTTAAATTTTGGGGATTTTGATTTGTTCTTGATTTTAAAGTGACATTTATTTGGTTTTTCTTAGTGTCTTCTCCTTTTAATCCTTTAAGATAGACACTTCTTTCCTGGCAGTCAGTGATTTTTTTCATTAACCTCACCCTTCCTCTCCAAACCTATTAATTACCTAACTAAAAAATGCTCTGGGATGAATTGAATAGGGCACTTTGATCTGAATCTGTCTAGTAAATGCAAACCGAGGACTGGCTAATACATTCATTTGATATGTTGTTATCTGAGCTTCTCTCGCTTTATTTTGACTAGTTAGTTCCTCTCCTCCGCCCTCACCCCCATCTCTCTTCCTCTCCATGCCTCATTCCATTTTTTCCTTTTTCTCTCTCTTTAACTGCTCACGGTTAAGTGATTGATATTTTAAGATTCTTGCATGATTTCATGCTTCCCCTTAAAAATAGAGCCATTAAATGTATCACGGCTTATGATTGGTTTCAGAAGTCAAGTTGGGATTTTCAGACTTGGTCTCAGGTGGTGACTGTTGGATTATGAACTAGTGAAATAATTAACTATAATTTAGGTTGAGAATATGTTTTAATGCTTCTTGTTTCGACACTAAGTGCCTTTTGAAAACAAAAGTTTCAAAGTTGACTTTTCTGTTATTTTCCTCCTGTCATATTTTGATAATTTATGAATGTAGCCATAAATAAAAAAGCAACAAATATCATTCACTTACCAAAGTTTGGCAAATGCAGCTGAAGGGAAAAAATAGACGGTTAAGTTGAATGATTTCTCAGTCTTATGATATTTTCAACCGTGTGTTGAAAATAAAAAATGATTTTATAATGCATTCATAGCATGAGCTTCTCTTTTGTTATCATTCTAGATATTTTAATACATGTGGGACTTAGGTATCTGAAAAAGTTGTCTTAAAATAACTTGAAAATATATTTAATCAAATGCTTTTCACGTTGTTCCAGTTTTTAAAATAATAAGTTTTGGTATATAAGCCATTCATATCCTATTGGAACCAATGTTCTTTTTAAAGATCTGGACATAATCCAAAAAGAATGTTTTCAATTTCACAGTATTATGCTAGCCATTAATAATATTACTCAATAAACAGGGCTTTTGTGAATTATATTACAGCCATTTGGTAAACAGATGAAAACGTAAGATTTGAGAATATGCCAGTTCTGGGCAATTGTCAGTCCTATGAGAAAGTGTTTTTAGCGGAGGTGAAAATGAATGAAGTCGGGGGAAAGGAATGGAATGGTGAATTCAGAAGCAAGTTCATATGTGGAGCCATTCTAGAGAATTTTCTGTATGAAACATTCTTTAGTTGTTTATAAAGTTGATGTTAGGAGCTGGTGGTCCTCAGGTGGGAACAGTGTTTAAACAGTTTTTTCTTTAATTTCCAACAAAAGTTTTCGCTTTTCTTTCTTTCTTTTTTTTTTTTTGAGTTCTCTTAATTAGAAAGTAGTCCAATACTATGCCCATGTTCCCCATGGCAACAGTTGGCTAACTCAGGGTAGCAATTACCATCTTCAGAACATTATCACTGTTCAGTTGCTGCTAAATTTACCACTGTCCTTAGCTTTATATCTAGGTGACCTCATCCACGTTAACTACCTGTCTTCAGACACTTTTAAACTTCTGAACCCTAAAAAACAAAACTCACTAATACTGACACTTACACTAGTAGCCAGAATACATGATTAATTATTTTGGGTATAGCTGGATTGGCAGTCTATTTCATAGCTCCTATTTATTTTGTGCATTCATAAAATTATAAAACTAACACATAACCAAAAACAACTCAAGAAAATCTATTACCAAAAACACCACTGACTCTAAGATGAACTTCAAGGCACACTTACTTTTTCTTAAACATTCTGTGAAACCTAAAGCATTTATCTTCAGGAGGCTGACTGACTCTCCTCAGTGCTGTTGGACTGGGAACTCTGACATATTTTGGTATGGTATTGGCAATTTTAAGGCTTTGACTTTAATGTATTATGTATGCAATAAATAAGAATGGCATATTTCATTAATAGAGAATAATTTTTGCGTACTGCCACATTTCTTCCCTCCAAATGACTGAAGCAGTGAGTAATTAATTTACTGATCCATTTTAGGATCAATCTATGGAAAAACAAATCCCAATAGACTGGATGCTATTCAAAAACTTTTGAGCAGAGTTGAATGATTTAAAGTAGATTTCAGGATTACATGGCATTGAACTTACATGGATCATATGATTGTTGATACTGTTTTAAAATGAGTAATTTTATTTTATTTGGATAATTATTTTCATTTATGTATTTTTAACTTAAATAATTTTTTGAGATAATTGTAAATTCATATACTAGTGTAAGAAATAATACAAAGAGGTTTCTTGTCCCCTTTACCAAATATGACTCATGGGAACATCTTGCAGAACTACTGTTTTTCCTTTTTAAATCAACTTTCTTGAAGTATAATTTGAGTACAATAGAGTATACCCATTTAAAATTGTATAGTTTGGGGCTTCCCTGGTGGCGCAGCAGTTGAGAGTCCGCCTGCCAATGCAGGGGACACGGGTTCATGCCCCGGTCCGGGAAGATCCCACATGCCGCGGAGCGGCTGGGCCCGTGAGCCGTGGCCGCTGAGCCTGCACGTCCGGAGGCTGTGCTCCGCAACGAGAGAGGCCACAGCAGTGAGAGGCCTGCGTACCGCAAAAAAAAAAAAAAAAAAAGTATAGTTTGATGAGTTTTGGCAAATGTATCCCCTCATGTAATAACCACCACGATCAAGATATAGAATGTTTTCCTCTCCCCACTCTTTTGTGTTCCTTCATAGTCAATGTCTCCTCCCAAACCTCAATCCCAGGAAACCACCAATCTGTTCAATGTCACTGTAGATTAATTTTGCCTGTTCTAAAATTTCATATCATGGAGTTATTCAATATGTGTTATTTTGGTACATAGGCTTTGTCGACCTAAAGAATGCACAACATGAGAGTTGTGAGTTAAGTTTTATTTGAGGCAAAATGAGGACTGCAGCCTGGGAGACAGCATCCCAGATAGCTCTGAGAAACTGCTCCAAAGAGGTAGGCAGGTAGGTCAGTATATGTGTGATTTTGGTGAAGGGGGAGTACATGCAGTCGAGCACATATTGTTTTGCAGAAGGTTTCTGCTAGTCACGAGGAGCAGACATCACCATGAAAGATTTTACTGCTTTTCTAGATATGAGGAGATACAAGAATTGGGCTCATAAAATTGGCTCCTGAAAATACCTATCTGAAGACCTGTTCTACCCATTTTTCCCAGAGCACAGAGTGCCTCATTGCTGTTCTCCACCTGAGCTCCTTTCAGGGGGGTGTTGAAAGTCAGCAGCTGCAGCAGCACATAATTTAATCCTTGTGGAGGTAGATGGCCAGTGCCCATGGCAAGGGCCAATTTGTCATTGACAGCTTCTACATCCCATCCCCACAACTCCTTTGTACTTTATAGATCATTTCCTAACTAGTCGTATTATTAGCTTTATTGTAATAAAGTACCTCTGGTCCACCTGCTCAGGAAGTCCATTATAACTATCAAAAAATATGTGTTAAGATCATGGCAGAATACAACCTAGGAATTGGAAGCTTGTATATGGAACTAACTAGTCTATGTCAACTAACATGGTGGCATAGCTACAATATAGGTCTTACTTCTTTTCTCCTCCTGTCTGGCACTTTCTTTACCTGGTCTAAGAGTTCAAGTATTGATAGAATCTAGCTTTAAGAAAAGTGTTACCCATTGAAACTTGCATCCTTAGAATTTTTCATTTTCTTTTAATAGCTGCATGCACCTTTCAAGGGCTCTGGGCCAAGAATGATGCGCTGACCACTGCCTCTGCCAAGCACGGGCACTTTGTTGGCTACTTAACTAGTCTTTCATCATCGTGTGACATCATTGTCTGCAGGGGTGGTCAGGCATTCACAGAGCAATTTATTAGGAACCATGAATACTTCCTTTATTCTGTGGCTCTGATTTGTGACCCTTTTATAACATTAATCATTGATTTTATGAATTTTAACTAAAATCACACCATCAGTATGCATTTTTGTTAGTATTATAAATAGCAGAGCCAGCTTAAAGCATTTTATATAATAAACTTTCCTACCATTCAATAATTTGAATGGTGCCAGCGTCACACTCTACATTGCTTTTTATGTAAATGGATATTTCCTGTTATTTGAGAGAGTGTATTCCTTTAGAGCACTGAAGTCCAGA
Organism: Phocoena phocoena; assembly: GCF_963924675.1. Classification (NCBI taxonomy): domain Eukaryota; kingdom Metazoa; phylum Chordata; class Mammalia; order Artiodactyla; family Phocoenidae; genus Phocoena; species Phocoena phocoena. Next base: position 172,207,915 of record NC_089219.1, read on the forward strand.
AGTATGAGTCATCATGACTAACTTGTGTCATATTTTTATTACACATCAAACTTTATGACTTCTTATGTTTTCTTTTTGCTCACAGAAATTTTTTTACTGTAAATGTATTTCATTTTATATGATAGTTTTGTAACACTAATGAATTAATTCATTTTCATGTAACTAGCATTCTGGCAGTTAGTATTATAGAATCTCCATTAGATGTACATTTAGTGAGTCAAGGTCAAGAATTTCATTTCCTATCTTACACGTGGATGATATTATTAATCTTTGAAAAACACTTATACTTGTTTCCCTGAGATAGGTATATACATAAATGTCTTTAAAATGCAAGTTTAATACGTGAAAAAGAGGTTAGGATCAAAGGGGGATAGATTGAGACAGCTTTATAGAAGAAGTAAATAGAGATGATGAACATATACAAATGAAGAAATATGATATCTAAGGGGATAAGGGTAAATAATTGTCCAAAGCTGAGGAATGGCATGATTCTTCTGAATCCTAAGTAGACTATGAAAAAAATACATAGGTAAGATATAATGAATCTGATGATCATCAAAGACCAAGAGTGGATACTAAAAAGTAACCAGAGAAAAAGATAAATTACTTATAGATCTGAATTTATAAGAAACTGTGACATTGGATATCTCAATCCACAATAGAAGCCAGAAGACAGTGGAATAGTGCAATACCTCTGAATTCCAAAGAGAAAGTAACCAACAAACCTAGAATTGTATTTGTAGCTGAACTATCAATTAACAACAAGGGAGAAAAAATACATTTTTGTCTAACAAAAATTTATCAACTTTATCACCAGTAGATTCACTAAAAGAATTTTTAAAGGCTGTACTTCATAAAGAAATATAATGATTTCAGAAAAAAAGGCCTGATGTGCAAGAAGGAATTATAAGCAAGTGAACCAGTAAATATATATAAGCTGTATTAAATAATAATATTGTTTAATAATGATATATTTAATAATAAATGTAAACTCTATTAATAATAGCATTATAGATGGTGGAGTGTATAAAATAGCAAGATACTCCTAAAATGGACATTAAAATACAATTAAGGGAAAGGAAAATATTCGACTCCAGCCCCCTCTAGTCATCCTGCTGTGTCTAAGGGGTCAGACTGAGGGACTGTTACACACTCATTAAAAGCCTGAGACCTAATTATAGGGCTATTGAACACTTCTCCACACCCCACACCTTAGACCACATCACTAAAGGCGTACTTTTATGGAGTTCCTTTAATCCAGTACATAATGTACAGTTTTCAAAAAAAAATTAAAAGGCATACTAAAAGACCAAAAGTACAGTTTAAAGAGACAGAGCAAACTTCAGATCCAGATTCAGATATAGTAGAAATGTTGGAATTATCAGATTGGGAAGTTAAAACAACTATAATTAATATGCTACAGGTTCTAATGGGAAAATGATATAATATACAAGAACAGATGGGTAATGTAAGCAGAAAGATGGAAATTCTAAAAAAAAAAAAAATGCTAGAGATCAGAAACACTATAACAGGAATGAAGGATGTCTTTGATGGATTCATTAGTAGACTGGACACGGCTAAAGAAAGAATCTCTGAGCTTGAGAATATGTCAATAGAAACTTCCAAAACTGAATAGCAAAGAGAAAAATTATTTTAAAAAAGAAGAATATCTAAGAACTGTGGGACAATTACAAAAGGTATAATATATGCATAATGGAAATACTAGAAAGAGAAGAAAGAAATGGAAAAGAAGAAGCAATAATGACTGAGAATTTCCCAAATGAATGTCAGACACCAAACCAATAGTCCCAAAAGCCTGAGAACACCAAGCAAAATAAATTCCAAAAATTTACACCCAGGTATATCATATTCAAACCACAGGAAATCAAAGATAAAGAAAAAATCTGAAAAGAAATCAGAAAAAAAAAAAACACCTAACCTATAGAGGAATAAAGATAAGAATTACTTCTGACGTCTCAGAAACCATGCACACAAGGAAAATTAAATATTTCAAGTGTTGAGAGACACAACCCACCAACCTAGAATTCTGTAACTTGCAAAATTATCCTTCGAAAGTGAAGGAGAAGTGAAAACTTTCTCAAACAAAATTGAGGGAATTTGTTGTCAGTAGACTTGTTTGCAAGAAATTCTTCAGAGAGTTCTTCAGAGAACAAAGAAGTTCTTCAGAGAGAAGGAGAATGATATAGATCAGAAGCTTGGATCTACATAAAGAAAGGAAGTGACTTAGAGATGAAATAAGTGAAGATAAAATAAAACACTTGTTTTTCTTATTTTAATTGATCTAAAAGATAAAAATTTGTTCAAAATAATTGCACGATATGTTGGATTGGCCAAAAAGTTCGTTCGGATTTTTCAGTAAGATGGAAAACCTGGATGAACTTTTTGGCCAACTCCATACTTGATGATTATAGCTTATGTATTAGTGAATCAAGTGGCAGCAGTGATACAAGGGACAGAAAGGATCCAGGGGTGCTTTGTTTTGTTAAAGTACTTATTCCACCCATGAAGTGGTGTAGTGTTATTTGAAAGTGGACTTAGATTAGTTGTAAATTATTGTAAATTAGTTGGAAATGCATATTACAAACTCTAGGACATCCACTTTTTTTTTTTTTTTTTTTTGTGGTATGCGGGCCTCTCACTGTTGTGGCCTCTCCCGTTGCGGAGCACAGGCTCCGGATGCGCAGGCTCGGCGGCCATGGCTCACGGGCCCAGCCGCTTCGCGGCATGTGGGATCCTCCCGGACCAGGGCACGAACCCGTGTCCCCTGCATTGGCAGGCAGACTCCCAACCACTGCGCCACCAGGGAAGCCCGGCATCCACTTTTTTAAAAAGTAAAAAAAAAAAAAAAAAAAGGATAATTGATATGCTGAGAAAAGAGAGCAAATGGAATCACATCAAATGCACAGTGAAAACAACAAAAGGCAGAAAGAGTGGAAGACAAAAATAGAATCAAAGAATGAGGGCAATGAATAGAAAAGAGAAACAGATACAGTAGGCATTACTCCAAATATGTCAGTAATTACTTTAAACATCAATGGCCTAAACATCAATTAAAAAAGTTTGTCAGAGAGGATCAAAAACATGACACAACTATACATTGTCTACAAGAAACCCACATTAAATATAAAGACACATATAGATTACAAGTAAAGGAATGGAGAAAGATATATCATGTTAACACTAATCAAACGAACACTAGAGTAAATACTGAAATATTAATTTCAGACAGAGCACAGTTAAGAGTAAGGAAAATTATTAGTGATAAGATGGGGTATTACATAGTGGTAAAAGGGTCAGATCTACAAGGAGACATAACAATCATTAATGTGCTTGTGCCGAAGAACAGAGCATCAAAGTACACAAGGCAGAAACTGGTAGAAGAGGAAGTACAAATAGATGAAGTCACTGTCATAGTTAGAGTCTTCAGCACCCCCTCTCTCAGAAATGGGCAGATCCAGTAGGCAGAAGATCTGTAAGGGCATCGTTGAATTCAACAACACTTTCAATCAACTGCATATATAATTGAACACCTGTAGATTACTTTGTCCAACAATTGCAGAATATGCATTCTTCTCAAGCTCACTTGGAACATTCACTAGATTAACCACATTCTGGGCCATAAAACGCACCTGAACAACCTTAAAAGAAATCATACAATGTGTGCTCTCAGACCACTTGGTTCCAACTGTGGGAGGATATTTTATAAGTGTATATAGGAGTACATATTTTGGTGGATCAGACTAATAGGAATATCCAAGGCAAAACCTACCAAATGATGTGTATGGTGGAAACATCATTGAAAAATATTTAAAAGACCTAAATTATTGGAGAAGCACACCATGCTCATGTAGAGGAAGATTTAATATAACAGATGTCAGTTCTCCCCAATCATAATATAAATTCAGTTTAATTCTAATCAAAATATTACAACAGATTTTTTTTCTGTGACTTCACAAACTTATTCTAGCATAAAGATGATTAGAGGAGTGAAAACAGTGGAAATAAATTTGGGGAAGATAGTGGTAGGGTCTTGCCCTTCGCAATAATGTCTTATTATGAAGATAAATAACATTTTTCCCTTGGACTTTTGGGCACATGAAGCACAAACTAACAAAGGAAGAAATTGGTAAATGTGGCTATGTTAAAATTAGAAACTTCTAATCATCAAAAGCTACCTTTTTAAGAAAAGAAAGAAAAACTACAGACTAGCAGATGATATTGGCAACACAATGCATATAACAAAGGGAACTTTTAAATCATACAAACTAATTGAAAAACTTAGTAAAATAAGGAATGGGTAATTCACAGAAGAGGCCAGAAGTGGCAACTTAAATGGTCAATCTACATATGAAAACATCTGAACCTTTACTGGTTGTTGATAAAGTAACCAAAACTATGAGATAACGGTTTATTACCCATGAGGTTGGTAAAGATGAAAAAATCTGAAAATTTCAGATGCTGACAAAGATGTGAATTACGTACTGAGCACTGATACGCCACTGATGGGAAGGTGCCACCACTGTGGAAAAACAATTTGCAAATATTTAAATGAAATACAGCAGTGGATATGAATGAATATAAGTATTGTGTCAACATTGGACTTCTCGAACAATGGAGTGCAAAAAGCTTGTTTTAGAATAATACATACAGTATACCATTTATGTAAAATTAAAACCACGTAGAACAATACTATGTTACACGTGATACAAAAATACAAAGTATAAGTATCAAGAAATACTTGTGAATGAATATTACTAATTTCAGATGTTATTGGTAGGGTGGAATGTATATGGCATTTTATTTTATTTTCGTCAGGTGGTGAATAAGGAACACAGTTATTTGCTGTTTTTATAAATTTTGCATGTCTTAAATATCTCAACATAATTTTCCTAAAATATAATAATTTGATTTATTAATCTATTAGGAACATATTATCTACGTTAAGTATTCATCCTATCGGTAAAGACAGTGGAGGTGATGCTACTCTCTTCAGCATGGAATAACCATTACAAAATTAATGATTACTGTGTACCCTTATTGTTCTAAAGTGAAGGTTCATCATTTGCTCTCTTCATTTAACAAATATTTATGAAATGCCTTCTATGTGTAGAGCCTTATGCTAGAGTACAACCATAAAAATCTTGATTATAGGTGCAAGTATTTGAAAATACTGACGGACTTTCATTTATGAAATTCAAAAAAGATTCCCTGGAAGACACTAATTACTATAATAAATAGAGATGACTTTAATACAAACAAGTGATTCAGGCTGACAATTTGTCAACAAATATTGTTGACATTTTAAATCTTAAAAGGAAAAATTAAATGCAACTATACTAATAAAAGGATTTTTAATTTACTAATGTAGTACTCGTGTCTAGCACTAGATAAAAATTGGAATATAAGTTGGCTTTATATCCAAATAGTAACTCAAATGTATTTTTATGTCTACTCATTAAACGACAGAGATAATGGATTATGCTTCTTAATATATGAATCCATATTTTGTATTATGTATATTATTTGGAACAGTTGCATGTAAAGAACATTTTTAATATAATCCATTTCCTTTTCATTAAGTTTCTTTTCAAAATATGCAGTTTATACTATACAAATGTGTTCTTTACTCCCGGCCATATTTTCTGGCCTACAAACAGGGTTAAATTATTATATTACACAGTAGAATTGCTTTGGCTTGGCCACTACCCACAAACTTGAGCAAATCTTAAAGTCCTCCTTCTGGACTCTTGGGGGAACCTGTTGTATCTTCACATGTGTCTTTTTAGTGCACTGAACAAGTCACACGATAAAAAGAAAGGGGGATAAAAAGAACAGAAAGCTCAAGGGAGAAATCAAATATCAAACACCATCAGTGTTCAAAATTAATGAATAAAACTCTGGAGCCCATCATCCAGGTGCTTCTGCTTCATTCAACGACTAGCCGTAGTTAGATGGTCTGTATTCACAAATCACATGGTAAAGAACCCTGTGCTTAAAAGTACATAGGCTATCAGTTATATTTATACAGAGACGATGTGTAGAACTGAATCAGTTGTCTGAATAATTCTGCCTACAGTCTACTTTTGCAAGTGTAGATTTTGTTTCACACATTATTAAAATTTGTTTTATTGGATGATTTTCTAATCATTGCACAGTGCCTGTAGAGGTACAGACAACGCATTGCATGAATTAGAAAGTTTCTAAAAGTAGCCACCACATATTAATAGTTGAATTGCCAGACAGGCTTTGTGTATTAAGTATTCACAATCATTGTATTGCCGCCACTGTCTGATCAGTATTGTCGAATAGTATTAGTAGTTATTTAATTGATGCTATTAATTTTGGCACCTAGAAAGCAGGTAAGTACAATTTTTCTGTGGGCACTTTAATTATATGAGAATTTCTAACTAGGGGAAAGATAATTACCGAGAAAGGAATATATCATTGAAGGCTAAATACATGAACATTTCTGTCTTCTCAATGGTGAAGCGTGGTAATTGTTTTAAATTTGCTAATTAAGATTACATAGTAATCCACAGGTAAAATTCTGCAGGTAAAATATTGCATTTACCTTGAAACCTTTTATGTTACTATTTAATTAAATACTGCACATACTAAGGTACCATCCAGCAGCATGTTACAAATGTAAGCAATCTGTTAGGTCATTCCTCCATACATTCATGCATTTATCAAACATATATTGATCACTTATTGTGTGCAAAGCATTCAGCCATTTTCTGTCTAGATTCTCTCCAGAGTTGGAAGTTTTATCTCTGCTTCCACACCCACCCCACGCAATCTAACATGATGATAAATTAACAAGTTTGTGTAACAATACCTTTATGATTGGAATGTTAGAGATACCTAGAGAAACTTCTATTGGAAAAAATAGTTACATGAGTACCGTGAAGTTTTTATGTTTGTAAAAATGATTTCTCTATCTAGTAGACAAAAGAAATTACACGAAATGGCATCATTTGAATTACAACTACCACTACATTCAAAGGAAAGAGGAAGCTTGAGTAGGGCCTGAGGACAATTATTATTATTAGAGATTTAAGACAAAATTTCCAACATACTGGTCTGGCTTCTACTGATGGGAAAGGAGCAATTTACAGACCTTCCAAAGATCTCTAATTCATTTAGGCCATTTGGGAATAGTGTAACAAATAACCTCTTTTAGCTCAGTAAGTAGTACTATACTGACTAAAAAGTGAGCAGTTTATAATCTCTCACTTTGAAACAGATTGCCTTGTTTCCCTTCCCATAGAGGCAGGGGCTGCCTACATACCTCTGAATTTTCCAGCCAGGAGTGGGGTGACTCCTAGTTTGGGTTTCCTGGGCTCTGCCATCCTGTTTAGACACTGAACAGAAGGAGGTAAGAATGGACATCTAGCCATAGTGAATCCACTCAACACCTCCCTCCCTCAGAGGTCATTTTCTATCCCTGGAGACAGTCTAGCATGGTGATTAGGAGCAAGGGCTATCTATCTACCTATGTATGTATGTACATATGTATCTATCATTTGTGTATCTAAATTGAATACCTCCTATGTGTTAGGGCTTCCTCTAGGCCCTGGAAATATAGTAATGAATAAAAACCAACAAACTTTTCTGCCCTTAGAAATTTTTACATTCTAGTTTATACTAGTTGACATTCTACTGGATGATTTTAGAAATTTATTCAATTTCTTTCCTATTCCTCAGTTTTCTCAGTTGTAAAATGGAGGTAATAGCAACTCCTACTTCATAGGTTGTTGGAGAGATTTAGTCATCAAATACGTATGAAGCACTTAGGCCTGACACCATAAGCCTTAGCTATTCTTAGTACATGGGAAGCATTGCCTAGATAAAGACATCTGTGGGCATTTTACTGTTGAGGGTAGAAAGGGAAATAATTTTGTCTCACTTTTGTTTTTTTTGCTAGAGCCAGGAATGAAAGAAATGAATTCACTGATAGCAATGAGCTTTCATTGCATCAACCGTTCATTGATTTATTCACTCATTCATACATTCATTTGTTCATTCCCTCACCCAGTAAGCATTTATTGAGCAGTTACAAAGTTCCAGCCATTATGCTGGGATTCATTAGATCAATAAAATCTGGTTCCTGCTTAAGGAAGCTCAGAATCTAACAAGGACAACAGAGAAGTTAAGTACTATTATAATATTCTATGATAATTGCAGTGATTTTAAAAGCATAGACAAAATGCTCTTTTCTCTATGCGTGCTTAAGGAGATAAGTCAGTACCCATAGTTCTTTGCACCTCTAAAATTTTAGCTTGTGTGGTATGCACTAGACTTTAAAAAAAGGATTATTTCATTTATTTACCAGAATTGTGGAATTAACTACTCTTTGTAAATTTTCCAGATGTGATCTTTTAAAATGAACATTAAAAGAAGTTTTAATCTGTTTTTTGAAATCATTCAAAAACAAATTGTTCACTTCCTCGTTTTCTTAACCTGTGACTGTTAAAGACAAGTTGTTTTTGATGACTCATGGTCATCATTATGAACTTGAGCTTTCACAGGGCATTGAGTCTGTTGGACGGTTGAGTCTGTTGAACTCTTCTGTTAGTAACTTGTGGGATGACCCCACCCACCTCCCATCTTCCCATGGCCTTTATGTATTTTTGGCTAAGAGGACATTTTCTTCTTCCTTCCTTCAAAGACATAATGAGCATTTAAGATTGCTGGATAAGTGACTGAAGAAATGTGTTGCTGCTATAGTTATATTTTTGAAAATGGGACTGTATGTATGTTTGTACTTTTTCTGTAAATTTGGATCAGATTTGAAATATTGGCAGTAGTAGATCAAAATTGAGACTGATGGGAATAGAGTTGATAAAAGTGCTTTTGGACCTGTGGATAATCTTTGAAAGACTGTCTTTGCTAGTCTGTAATAGTAACAAAAGAACACTATTCCAGTTTAATGGTCTAGAAGAGAGAAATGTCATTGTGTAATATTAATACATAATGTAGTAAAATAAATGTCATCAGTGTCTTCTATATTCAATGATTATTCTGTGATTTGTCTACCTGAACATGTCAAAGTATTTGGCTGCAACTTAGGGGAGTTGATTAGTAGCCTTTAAGATGCTATCAGAATGAAAGCAATGAAATGAATCAGTTGATAAAGGTCCTCACCCTGATATAACCAGTGTCTAACCTTATAATTTGAACAACCAGGGACATATCAGGGGGAATCCAGTTGGTACAGAAGAAACTGAAACATAATCAAAAGTGACAAATGATCAACTGGAGATTGGGAGAATGTTAGGTAGAAAAACATTTGGTTCAGAACCAAAATATAAGATATACAACTATTTCTAGATGTTAAATGAAACTTTAAAAGTCATTAACCGAAAAGATAGAAATAATTGTGAGAATTCAAACATTTACTCATCATGCCCTTAATTATTATTTCTTCCATTTTGTCATGATATTCTTTGTATTATCGTAAAGGAGTTGTGAGAAACAGAATTATAAGATGAAAAATGTAACAATTTTATGAAATGTTGTAACCAAAAAATAGACTACAGAGTATTCCTCCTCTGTTATCTGTCTTTGTAAACTACATAAAATGATAAAAACACAGCTTCATGCTTAATATCAGAGGCCAAAATGTGTGTCAAGGTGCCATAGTTGTGTATGTTTTAAATCAAACTTTAAAACAGAAATTTAAGCTGTCATTTCTCAAAATCCTTCTTCTATATGTTAATCTCATCATTCTGAAAATTTTCTATCGTTTAAAAATCATATTCTGTTTACTGGTAATTCATGTACTCTTTCAGCCTACATTATACTCAAAAAGAGTTATTTCCTCTGTAGTATCTTATTGATCTGTGTGTAATTTAAAATAAGAACATTTAAATTTTCTTAGCTTTTCTTAGCAAAATGGTACATGCAAATGATGCAAATAATGTATAATTTTCCTGTATTCATACATGCAGTTGCATTTTACTTGAACACAACTTTTAATACATTAGTAATAAATGCACACTGTGGAAAGAAATGTTATAAAAAGCAAGTCATCTGTAACCCTACCACCCCTAGACAACCTTGGCAAATAGTTTACATCCTTTCAGATATTTTATTATTGATATTCTACTAAAGAAATCTGTGTCATCTATCTCTGTCTTCTTAAAGTTTTATCTCTGTATTCATATTCACAGATGAGTCTACCTTTATCTAGAAAATAGGCTTATACTCTACGTACTACTTTTCACTTGGTTTTTAAATTCAAATTGTATTATAAATACTTATCTACATTTGTCCTTATGAATGGTTGCATTATATTTCTTTGAAGATATATGATATTTTTCAGCCATTTCTTTACTTTTGGACATTTATCTTGTATCCTTTTCTTTCCTATTATAAAGACCACATTATAAAAAATTCTTTCTCAAATAGTTTTAAAAAATGTACTTTTCTGAATTCCCAGTGGAATTGTTGGGTCCAGTGGAATGTACACATATGCTGTCCTGAAAGCTGTGGACAAACTCCCATCCTAAAAATATTGTCTGTACTGGCCCTTTCTACAAACTCTTGCACCCTAGTGTTAGAATTTTTTTTTTCCAAAAAAAATTTGAGAGTTGAAAAATGATAGCTATGCTTGCTTTCTCTAGAAAAGGCTAAAATCTTACCAATATTTATGTAGGTTTTTTATTGTCCATAAAAAGAAGGCTAGCCACCTAACAACTATTTGGTCAGACCCAAACCAACCCATTAGGTTAGTAGCAAATTCCTCTTTGTTTTTAAACATTAAAGGAGCGAGGACTGTATCTTTAGAATATCAATAAAGTATTTAGTTCAGTATCATTTACAAAAAGGCTTTTTGATAATGGCTTCTAAGTTGACAATAAGGATGAAATCTCAAAGGAATCTTTTTAGATCACAGTCTAAAAGCATAAACGTCCGTAAGAATATCAAAGGAATGCTTTTGCTGGATTCACTCCACTAATTCATGTAGGCAACGTCCCAAACTCCAACAGCCGGCAGTTGCTTTGTTGAAGACAAACTGCATCTGTAATCAGTGTGACAGGACCACAGGTTGCATATCATCACTTCCACCAAGTTATGCAAGAAAGCGTAACTTGAATAATATTAACACCATCATTGGGAGAGCACAGACGTCAATAAGAATACTTTTAAATGAAGTAAAAAAAATAGACTTCAGGCATTGAAGCAAAATTTTGCATTTGGCCAAGGTTTTGCAGTGGGATAGAGTTTTTAAAACTTTGGGAATGAGGTTAATTGCATGGCTAATTGACGTGGGGAAGAAAATGTAATAAGCGCATTTCTCTTCTCCAAAGCCAGGAGGTCAGAGTGAGTATTCATCTATCCTTATCCACACTTAGGGCTACTAGAAATGATATTCTGGTGATGTCTGATGGCTACTAGGAATGAAGTGTAGATGGGACCTCCTCAGTAGTTGTAGCTACAGATGATAAACCAGAAATGCATTTTGGTCATAAATTGCTCCTTGGTCCACTCTGTAGGCTACATCGTCTAAATCAGACCAGTACGTTTATGATCACAAAAATCTCCTATCAATGGTTGTAGACAATATATTACATAGGGACTGTCTTACGTGCTGCTGGTGTCATTTGAACTTGAGATCAACACCTCTGTTGGATTTTTACCCTGCTTGTCCTTCTCATTCCTCCTCCTCCATCTTGTAACTTCCAGATTTTGAAAGCGTAGTATGTGCCAGGCTTTGTGTTGAGCATTTTTTATTTATTTATTTTTAAAATTTTTATTGGAGTATAGTTGATTTACAATGTTGTGTTATTGTCTGCTGTAGATCATTTTTAAAATATTGCCACTTACCCTCAGATTATTTTGAGTCAGTAACAGTTAAGGTGTTGTGTTACATTGCCTTCCTTTTAGAGATGAGGAATCTGAGATTCAGAGTTAAAGTAGACTCAGGGACTTATTGTTCAATGATAGTTTTCACATTACTTATCCTCTTTGATCCTCAATTGCTAATCTAATAATAAAGTAGTAGACAATGTTTACTGAGGGCTTATGATGTGACAGACACTCTGCTAAGTACTTGGACTTTACAACATCTCTAAGAGGCAGGAATTATTACCCCCCATGTTAGATGAGAAAAATAAGCCTTAAAGAGATGGAATTAATTATACAAAAACACAGGGCTAGCAAAATCAAGAACAGAAATCAGATGTGGGATACCATATAATACAAAGCCTAGAGGATTCAATGTAATAATTCATTTAAAATGCTTAATATAGTTCCCAGAACATAGAAAGTATGCAGTTCATGTTACTTTTCACAGTTAGTGGCAGTACCAATAATTGATCTAAGATGTCTGACTTCAGCCTATGCCTAATCTCTAACTTTTGACTATACAAGATAAATTGATTTACAAATGGTTATTGCTGATGAGAGAAAACTTAAAGAGGTCAATTCCCCCACTTTTAATTTTTTTTGGCCAAAGACCCGTAGTTGACAATACCCTACGGAATGCTACGTATCTTTTACAAAATGTGTTTCATTTTATATTTTTAGGTGGTTTATTGCAAGTCATCAAATACCATGCAATTGTGAACACTTTACATAAACATTACTGTTTATTAATTGTTCCCATTGTACCCCTGTCTAAAGTTTTTCAAGAATGACTTTGTTTCGAAATAAGTATCATTAGAAGTGAATTTTCAGTTAGCAGCTTAGCAATTGTCTATTAAACTCCTACTGTGAGGATGACTACAGGAGTATAAAAATCAGTAACTTGCATTTCCTGAAAGATACATGTAAGCAAACCGATCATTTGAGTTCAAAGTGATAGGAGCAGGGTCAAGGTATTAATAGAGTGCAGGGAGAGAAGAGAAGAGGGACAGCTGTCCAGCCCAAAGGGTTATAAATGATCTTGCGGAAAACAGTCTTCTTCATTCCAAGACAAATATGATACCGATTTTTTTAATAGGCCAAAATGTAAGCGTGCATACTTTATCAATAATTAGAATGCAGCCTTACTTGACATGAAAACTGACTTAATATTACATTCTCTTCTCTGTCTTTTTTCTTTTCCTCCTCAGCTAAGTAGAAAGACTCAATGCATTTTCATGCTAAACTTTTCAGCATACCATAAAAGAACAGCGCATTGGACAATTAAATTCTTATATTTTTTCTTTCTACATTTAAAAATATTAAGGGAAGAAATTGTTCAGCCATGAACTAGTAGGGCAAAATAAATACTGGAAAAAAATGCTTTTGACTAGAGTTTGTTCCAATAATAATTATGAAATATGTCAAACTGTTCTGAAATAGTAGATACTTATTGCAGAAAATAGAAAAAGGAATGACATTTGTTGTCCAAAATAGTTTTAAAAAATGTTAATTAAAAAAAAACAAAGGGCTATTATTGTGAACATACGGGGAGACTTTTTGATACTTTATTTTACATGGTTTGACTCTTCTGGTTCCTAATTTATGTATGTGACTATGGAAAAAGTTGGGTACTTTCAGAAGTCACGTTAAGTGTTTTATAGCCAAAAAAAAAAAAAGGTAAGAATGTACATATTTATTGGTATGTACATATTTATTTCAAATCTTATCTAGAATCAATCATAATTTAAATGCAGTGTAACTTGACAAACTATAATAGGTTTTAGTGTACAAAATGAAAATTTGTTCATTCAGACATTGAAATTAACTTGATAAATACAAATACATATTTATTCCTTATTAAAGCTTTAAGGCTTTATTTTAATGTCTGTATAAAAACATGGAGCAATAGAATTTATGACTATAAATGCAGAAATCCTACATAACTTTAACCATTATTTACCATTAATGATGTTGAGTTTATTCTAAGAATGCAAGCATAGATTTTAATTAACCTCTTAACCTATAACATAATTTTTCAGTTCAACAGGTCAGTTGATTCAGAACATTTAATAAAATTGACAATATTTTGTTTTTATATAAAATCACCTTGTTTATTTTGGAATAGAGATTTCTCCTTTTAAGTGATAAAGATCATCTACCTAAAATCAATAGTCAACATCATTATAAAAGTTGTAATATTAAAGACATTTTCATTAAAGTCAGAAATAATACAAATATATCCACGTTCACCACTGTGGCATGCTTATTAACTATGGTGCTAAAATTTTTGGCCATTAATGTAGAAGTGAAGTAGAAAAAGAAAATAAAATATAAGTATATATTGAAAATTATGAACTAAATCCTCACTATTTGACAGGCAAAGAAAAATGTACCTAATGTATGAAAAGATATTTAAAAGCAATAAGAAAAAATGAATATGCAAAATAAAAATGAGCAATTTTCTCACAAAAATACTATATTTTATCAAAACTAGATGAAAAATATAAAACCTTACTAGTAATCAGCAACATACATACTGAAATAGTGATTGATACTTTTCTAAAATCAAAATAGTGAAGAGATAATCATAGACTTTAGTTGAGCAGAACACAAGAAAATGGACATTCTCAGATACTACTTGTGGGATTATAAATTAGTTTAATTTTTCTAGAAGAAAGTGGTCATATTTCACAAAATCTTTTAAAATATTTACATTCTTATGATACAACTTTATCACTTATAATTTTGTTAAGGTAATATCCACAAGAAAAACAAAAAATTAGAAGAAGCAAAATGTTTCTGCTGTAGTTGCAGACTGGCTAAATAAGTTATTTTATGAACAATATGATAAGTAATGCAATAAAATTCATGATATTTAATGATAAGAGACTATGTAATAGTATGGGTTATAAGTGTGTATATGTGTGTTTTTGTGTATTCCTAATTTTGAGAAAAAGGAAAAAAATACACATAAGTTTTGAAAAAATCATTAAAATATTGTAGCTTATCATTTGGCAGTTGAATTAGCAGTGATTTTTATTTTCTACTTCATTTATTTATTTTATGAAAAGGATAGTATTACTTTTATTAAGTACATAATTATGCTAAAAGTTTAACACAGTTCCCATGAATAGTTCCTTAATCTATGGAATAAATTTTGCTTTTTCCATAAATTCTATGTATATTAGATGCTAAAAGCACTAATTTAAAAAAATTTCTAGCCTTTAATTGATCCAGTACATAACAGGTCTGTTTTAGTTAAACACCAATCCTCTAAAAACATGGTTCAAATATTAGTTATCATGATATATTACCTGTAAGTAACTTCATAAAATACAAATTTTGCTGCTGGCTTGTCAGTCTACAAATTATATGTATAACTGTTGCACATCATGATCAGTGACCAATCACGCAGCTTCTTTCACTCTATTGGTGACTGGTCAGTGCACATCCATTAATCAGTTCGTTCACAGAGAAGCTTGTAGTGGTCTAACCTCTTTTTAAGTGATAAACCCATGTGATATTTTATAAATATGAATATTGGAAAAAGAAGAATTGGCCAACAAAGATGGAAAGAAAGAATGTTTTGGGAGTGAAATTTCAATTAAACATTTCTTTTTAGAGAACAGATAGCTGAACACTGTCACCATTTGGAATACTTTATATATGCAGCCAGGGCAACTTAATGAATGTGAATTTAGCATAAATGAGGACATTGGTTGTGATGAATAGGTAATGATGTCCTAGAGGAAATGATGCCAACAAAAAGTTTACATTAAAGGAATCTCAGAGATATTGCATGTCAGTGAAAGCAAAAACATGAAAATGATGGAAGCAGGCTGATCCATACTTAGAAAGGAGTATGACAATTCTCAAGGCTTAGAAAAGATGCTTGCTCAATATGGAAATTTACAGAATAAGAAAGCAAGCATTATTCAAGATACTGAATGATTTTTTTACAAGGAAAATAATTCTCAAAGTTTCTAATATTAAATTACAGTTTATTAAATGTTAATTTTACTATTTTCTATTTCCCTTTACATTTGTAACTGATAGGAAGTTTTTACAGTTTTATCTTCACTTATCCTTCTTTGATACTCTTCCTTTATGTAGATCCAAGTTTCTGATGTATATTATTTTCCTTTTCTCTAGAAAACTTCTTTTAACATTTCTTGCAAGTAGGGTCTACTGACGACACATTTTCACAATTTGTGTTTGTCTGACAAGTCTTTATTTCTCCTTCACTTTTGTAAGATAATTTTGCAGAGTACAGAATTCTAGGTTGGTAGTTTTTTTTCTCTCAACACTTCAAGTACTTCACACAATTCTCTTCTTGCTTGCATGTTTTCTGAGGAGAAGTTAGATATAATTCTTTGTTACTGTATAGGTTAGGTGTATTTTAACTTTGGTTTCTCTTTCTGAATTTTTTCTTTATCTTTGATTTTCTGTAGTTTGAAAATGATATGCCTAGGTATAGTGGGTTTTTTCGAATTTATCTTTCTTGGTGTTTTCTGAGTTTCTTGGATCTGTGGTTTGGTGTCTGACATTAAGTTGGGGGAAATTCTCAATTATTATTGTTTCAAATATTTCTTCTATTCCATTCTCCCTCTCGTTTCCTTCCCATTATACATATGTTGCACCTGTTGTAGTTGTTCCACAGTCCTTGGATTGTCTGTTCTGATTTTTCAGTCTTAGTTATTTTTGCTTTTCAGTTTTTGAGGTTTCTATTGATATATCATCTAGCTCAGAGATTCTTTCCTGAGCCTTATCCAATCTACTACTAAGCTCATCAGAGGCATTCTTCATTTCTGGTACAGTGTTTTTGATCTCTAGCATTTCTTTTTGGTTCTTTTGTAGAATTTCCATTCACTTTGCTTATATTGCCCATCTGTTCTTGCATGCTGTGATTTTAAATTCCTTGCCTGATAATTCTAACATCAACATCTCTGTCATGTTCTGATGCTTGCTTTTTCTCTTCAAATTGTGTTTTTTGCCTTCTGGTATGCCTTGTAATTTTTTTCTTCAAAGCCAGACATGATGTGCCAGGTGAGAGGAACTGCTGTAAATAGGTTTTTAGCAATGTGCTGGTGAGGAGTGAGGAGAGGGCAAGTGTTCTATAGTCTTATGATTATTAAATGTTAGTTTTACTATTTTCTATTTCCCTTTAGTTTTCAGTCTTTTAGTAAGCCTTTGCCTCTGGACTGTGAACTTCATGTGTGCCTCCTTGTCCCCTCTGCCCACCTCCCCTTTAGGTGGGATAGAGTGACAAGAGGGGGCTGGAGTTGAGTATTTCCTTTCTCTAGGTCCCTTAGGCTCTGGTTAAGTAATTTATCCTGAGGGAGATATCGTTAAGAACAGAGTGCTCTGATGTACTTCGAAATGCTTCCATTCTTCTCCCTCTGCCAGAAGCACCCAGGGATTTTCCCCTGAGTTCATTTACTATGAGAACCTGGTCAAGCCGCTGGAAGAAAATCTCACAGAATGGTGAGGGCCCCTTATAACTACACTACCCTGGAGTTTTCAATTATCAGACTTGTTCATGGTGAACTTCCAGCAATATATCAATTATAATTCAGATTTTCTACCCCAGCATTGGTTCCCATGGAAGTTTCTGCTAGTGAGTCTTTGATCCTATAGCTGAGACTCCCTTTATTTGCCTGTCTCTCCAATCTTGGGGACAGATGTTTGCCCTGTGTCCTCCACTTAGGGATCCAGGGAGAGTTGCTGATTTTTCAGTCTGTTCAACTTTTTATTTTTTGTTATGATGGAGTGGCAATTCCAAGCTCTTTATTTGTGGAAGCAGGACTTGGAAGTCAAGCTTTTAATGTTTTCACAAAAAATTTCAGATTGTGGAACAATCATAATTTTCCCCATTGGTTATTAAGATCACTTTAAATGGTTTCAGCTTGCATTGTCACTTTAACAATTCTGCACTACCATGACTGTAATATGCTAATTTATGATTTATAAAGTACTTTGAAAAATACAATAGTTGCTGATTTTCAACTATTTGATATTAGCTTTCTATCTAGTGAAAGTGCCGGATATGTAAATAAGAAGAAACAAAGCACAACTTTATATATTTATCATTCTGATATTACTTTATTGTTCTAGTGTGATCACTGCCTGCCTCTTTATAATGACAAGCCTTTTCGCCAAAGTGATCAAGTTCACGCCTTCAATTGTAAACCCTGTGAATGTAACAGCCATTCCAGAAGCTGCCATTACAACATCTCAGTGGATCCCTTTCCATTTGAACACCACAGAGGAGGTGGAGGAGTTTGTGATGACTGTGAGCATAACACTACAGGTAACTAGCAAATAACACAAATAAGAGAAGCTGACTTGGTCTTGAAGCCCTTGTGCTTCTATATATAATGCATATTATTTTAAATTATGTTATTGCTATCTTATTTAAGAAAGTGTTTTCATACCATGAAGCTTGAAAACCACTCTGGTTTACTGAATCTTCATGTTCCAAATGATTAGGTAGTTTTCAGATATAACACTCTAGTCTTAGACTATATATTTTCAGGAAAATGTTTTTTTCTTTTTAAATAAGTTCACATCATTTGATTAGATCGTGAATATATTTTGGATACATCAGGAATTACTGTATTATTCTGAGTATATATATCCTTGAAATAAGTTTTCTGTGTGACCTCTGATCTTCCATTATGTCTGGATTCCCATGTAGAGAGGATTACAATCATTCAGATTTGGTATGGACTCTAGTAATCAGGGAATACTCTTTTTAAAAATGTTCATTAAATGCATAAAATAATTATTAGAGTCTTGTCCCCAAAACCATCCAGCATTTTGACTAGTCATTGAAAAATTACTATTTTCTGAAAGACTGATATGTTACAAGCAGAAATAGACAATGTCTGAATTTGTAAAATATAATGGCCCAAGTCTGATGGGTTTGAAAGTGTGCTACTCTGAAGCATGAATGAATTTGTTGGATAATTTCTGGTAACCTAAAGTGGGACAGGCTCTTGGCTAGGTGCTGGGAATATAAGGATTAACAAGATGATGAATTTTCTTGTCTTTGTATGGATTATTACATGGTGGTAAAGGCACCCTATTAAAGGAACAATTAAAAAGTTGCCTGATGAGTGCTAAGATGGGGAAGTATAGTAGGAGTTAACCAGGTGAAGGAGCGGGGTTGGGGATTAGGAGCATGAACAAAGTTTTCCAGTAAGAGAAGCAGCTGTGCAATGGCCTAGAGGAGAGAAAAACATGGCGCCCTTGAAGAACTGTTGAAAGTGCAAATGGCTGATTGTTAGAAAAGGCACTAGGAAGAAAGGCAGAGCCCAGATACTGGAGGGCTCTCTAAACCATGATAAAGAGATTGGCTTCTATCCTAAGGTTAAGGAGATGCCATTTCAGGGCACTCAAGGAAAGGAATTTTGTGTTTTTTAAAGACCCATCTGGTTATAAAGTGGAGAATGGATTGAAGAGGGTCAAAAGTGTTTTGGGAAAAAACGTTAGTCAGATATTGCAGTGGTCCAGATGAGAAATAATGCGGGAAAACATTTAAGGTGGTGTGGATAGAGATGAGCGGATCCAATAGACACTTAGGGTAGACAGTGACAGCATTTTCCGAGCAAGGTGCAGAGTGTAGGTAAGGGAAGGAAGAAGAGTCAAGACTTATGCCTAACATTCCAGTTTGAGCAACACGATCAACGTTGGTACCAGCCATTGAGATAGGAAATACAGGAGGATCAAATTGAAGGAAAAGATGGCAAGTTCTGTTCTGGACAAGTTCACTGTGTGTTTCCAAGAAACAAAGAAGAAACTCTCTCTGGGGCAGTCAGAAACACAGTTCTGAAGCTCCTTTCTTAAAGAAAGGACTTCCATGATGCTTCAGAGAGGATCAGTATAATCTATATACTTTAGTGGCATCTTATGGTTATCACAGTTTGTAAATATATATTTATTCCTGTAATAATTTAATTAGGATTCATCTTACCTGCTAGACTATAAGGTACTCTGTGAAAAGGGTGCAGTTTGTATTTTCCTCAGCCCTTAGCACAGAGTTTGGAACATGGTAATCACTCAATAAATATTCATTGAATGATAAATAAAGGAGAGATTTCAGATTGGAGATATAAATTTGGGAGTCCTCAGCATATAGAAATGGAAATATTCTAGACATATTATAAATCCATTTAATTTGTCCACAGCCAAAATCCATTAGAGTGTGAGTTTTTCATTTGATTAAGTTGTTTTCATAGTTTTCTAATATTGGGCCAGTTTCAGCAATATTTGAGGAAGAGTGCATCATGTTTAAAGGGGGAATTGATAGCCTTCAGTTTTATTTCAATTTCAGTGATCTGATATGCTACTCACATTTAGTTTAGAAACTCCCTGTAGTTTAGATTACTTTCTTATATAAAATGGAAAGGGAAATTTTCTGAATAATAAATTGTAAACAATAGGAATTACCTCATATTTCTAATGTGTCAAGATATTCTAATATTTAATATGAAATTTATTTGATGTAGCTAAATATAAAATTCTATTTTGATATTTGAAATGAAAAATAATGGCCATAAGTACTAACAGAAGCATTTGCTTTTAATCACATTAACTATGAAATAATAAATTACATTAAAAGCAGTCTTCTATTTTATAAGATTTAGTTTTGGAAAAATATTTGAATAATATATGCTTATTTGCTTCCAACTGTAGAGCTATCATCTGCCACGAATGTAGAAATTTCTCATATTTGATTTAGATTCAGTACCTGGTCTTAGAAATAAGAATTTTAAGTTTGGAAACAAGCTCTTTCAAAATGTATGGGCCCCTACAAAGCACAGCTTTTTAGAAGTGTGGTATTATATAACAGATGGGAGTTTAATGAAGTAGAGCACAGTTTGTAACAGGTTCATTGTTTCATATGCTGTGGATCACTAAATTGGCAGGTAGAGATGAAAGGTGCATTAAAATGGACATCCCTAAAATTATAGAATTCCCTCAAAGGAATACAGTCTTTAATTTTGAATTATGCAGCTGATTTTAATGAATTGGAAGTCATAATGCATAACCTTTCCCCGATGCAGGGAGGAACTGTGAGCTGTGTAAGGATTACTTTTTCCGACAAGTTGGTGCAGATCCTTCAGCCATAGATGTTTGCAAACCCTGTGACTGTGATAAAGTTGGCACTAAAAACAATAGCTTCCTGTGTGATCAGGTAAGTTCTCACTATTGAAGGTAAAGAACTGCTCTCTTCCAGAAACTAATTTAGGAGATGGTCTATCAGTGATACTGAGGGCTATATCAGGAAGTCCTCTGTGTGTGTGCTTACATTTCAAAGAGGTGGTTGCTTTCGGGGTGTTTCTGTGCAACTTTTAATATGAATATAAAATACAAGGCTACTTGGGTGGTCCATTTTACAGTTGTCAAAAAACGTGGGGGCTTCCCTGGTGGCGCAGTGGTTGAGAGTCCGCCTGCCAGTGCAGGGGACACGGGTTCATGCCCCGGTCCAGGAAGATCCCACATGCCACGGAGCGGCTGGGCCCGTGAGCCATGGCCGCTGAGCCTGCACATCCGGAGCCTGTGCTCCACAACGGGAGAGGCCACAACAGTGAGAGGCCCGTGTACCGCAAAAACAAACAAAAAACGTGGAAGCTTGGGGTTCCAAGTAAACAATGAAGTAATTTAAGTATGTGTCTTGGAATAACTGGTGAATTAATATTAATAAGTGATATTAAGTAAACAAGAACAGTTTTCCTCCCAAATTCCATAGAAGATAGTATAGCAAAAGTCACTTACACGTAGATCCAAATGGAAATTATGGTAGCTCTGGTCTAAATTTCTTTTAACCTTTTCTCTATCTAACAGTACAATGGGTTTTTATCATTTTATTAATTTTAATTACTAACATCACAAATATTGATGTCTGACCTATATGAACACAGATTGTAACTGTATTATACATCAGGAAAAGCAGCTCCATACTTAAATGTGCTGTCTTCAGCTGGAGCTTTTTACCTGTTCTGATAATATTACCACATGAAAGTAGATAAAAGGCAAATTTACCTTGGAGAATCAATTCAATGATTGTATTAATTTTTAATAATTACATATTCTCTTGCAAATAGTTGAGAATGCAGTGGCCAAGAGCATAAATCACAGTCTGGTTAAAGAAAAAAAAATTCTTTTAAGTTACAATGGAATGATAATTATTCCAAGGCAAAATATATTTGTCATATAACTTGGGGCATGTATTAAAAACTGTTTTAACAAATAAAAGCCAAATGTAAAGTGAGCTAATATGGATTTGAAGACCTTCAGATTAACCATAGTGTGTGATATGCTTCATTGGAAAGCTGGGAGGTTGAAAAATAACTAAAAAGGCAATCTCTACTGTTTTTATATTGTGATATTGAGGCACTATTTTCTGAGAGTCATATTACAGTTTTATATGTGTTGACTAGTAAAATCTGTCTTTACACATTTCACCCTTACACATTTGCCCTGAATTTTCAACATGGATGTCTTTTGCTTGTTATTCAAGTCTCAATTCAAAGATTGATATATCTTTCGAGATTTCTTCACTGATCACTCAGTTGTAGAACATTTTCAAATCACTGTATTTTACATCATCCCATGTTATTTTCATTGTAGCCTTTATTTAATTAAGCAAATTAAATAAATTCATTTGTTTGCTTCAGCAAATTAAATAAATTCACTTATTTACTTCATTGTCTTTTCTCTGTCCAACACAAGCAGTACAGTTTCAGTCACATAATAAGCACCCCATAAATACTTATTTAATAAGTGTTAAGTAAATGAAGAGAGGTTCTGTCTGAGCACTAATCTCATAGTCGGATGGTCATTTAGAATGGTTATTGTAATAATCTAAGCATTACATAAATTTTTCACTTAAATACATTTTCTCCCTGAAGATCTAAGGTAAAGTAATTTTGGTATATAGTACTGAAAAACTGTGAACTAAAGTTACAGCTCCCAAAGTTTCATTTATATGTCATTACCCATATGAAGTAAAGGGTAGCAGATTTGTCCCTCAATTCTACAACTCAAGTATGCAAGAAATTAAAACCTAATTTTTCTCAAATTCCTATTTCAAGTCCATTTTATTAGGGTAGGAGACAGTTTTAGTAATTCTGTGCTTGTAAATATTTAACATTGGGGTATCTGAGAAAAATTAAAAGCCCACATCATCAATTTTAAGCTACCAATGAGATGTCACCAAATATGAATTTGGGAAGAATGGTCTTATACAGTGGAGATGGCTCCAGTACACTACTGGCTCTGGATCTCTTTCTCCAGCTCTCATGGGGTGGATCTAATTTTAGGGTGGAATTGTACATGAACATACCCAGGGCAATGACATTTCAGAAGGTAGGACCTCTCTGATCATTGATGTCATCAATATAGGTAAACATTCTTTGAGATCTCCTTGAAATGGAGGTGTTTCTCCCCTCCCAGCTAGGGCAGTGTTTTCAGAGTCCTAGTGGAGAGTCAGAACCCCAAGTCCTGCCTACTGAGTCAGTGGAGCCAGAGTGGAGGACCTTGACTTCTATTCCCACCAGGCAATAGTGAGGCAACATCCTCTCTTCACTCACCAGAAGAGTTTCATAGGAGGCCTGACTGTTAAAGCAAGACTTAAGTAAGATTCAGAGTCTCATAACACCAAAATGTCCAGGTTCCAATAAAATTTCACTTATCATTACAAGAACTAGGATAATATCAAATGGAATGAAAAAAGACAATCAACAATACCAGCATCAAGGTGATATAGATGTAAGAATTATCATGCAAAGATTTTAAAGCATCCATCCATTTGTCTCCAGCATATACCTACTCTAAAATTTGGCTGAAGAAACTTCGCTAAACAGGAAATGATAAATGAAGGAATCTTGAAACATCAGAAAGGCATAAAAAAATCAGAGTTAAAATATGGCTAAATATGACACGTTTTCCCCCTTCTCTTTGAGTTTTTTTTTTTTTTTTTTTTTGCGGTACGCGGGCCTCTCACTGCTGTGGCCTCTCCCATTGCGGAGCACAGGCTCCGGACGCGCAGGCTCAGCGGCCATGGCTTACGGGCCCAGCTGCTCCGCGACACGTGGGATCTTCCCGGGCTGGGGCACGAACCCATGTCCCCTGCATCGGCAGGCGGACTCTCAACCACTGCGCCACCAGGGAAGCCCTCTTTGAGTTTTTAAAATTTTTTGACGGTTGAAAAATTACATCACTATCTAATGTGGTTCTCAATATATTAGAGGAGATATTTAAAACAATTATATCAGAAATGGAGAGGGTAAGAAATGTAAAGGGAAGTAATTTTTCTATACTTAACTGGAATTGGTAAAATAAAAAAACTACCAGACTTTGATATCTGTGTATATAATGTCATATCTAGACAACAACTAAAAAGGCTTATTATAAGGATGATGTATTCAAGAACACCACAGATAAATCAAAATGGAATTCTAAAATATGTTCATGTAAAAAAGATAAAGATATAATAAAATAAAATATGTTCATATGACCTGTAATAATACAGGGAGAAAGTAGCTAGAGACTGAAAAACAGATAGAATAAATAAAAACCAAAAAAATAAAATGGCAGACTTATTAAACCTTAATATAGCAATAATACCATTCAATGTAACTGGTCTGATAAACCAATTGAAAGTTAAAGATTGCCCATGAAAAAAATATTATCCTGATAGCAAACAAGACCAGCAACAGTGCGTGAAAGAAAACCACAAACCAATATCATTCATAAATTGAGAGGCCAAAGTTTTAAACAAAATTTTGGCAAATAGATATTCAGCAGTATTTTAAAATAATTAAAGACTAAGGTGGTTGTGTTCCAGGAATGCATTCTGTTTCAATATTTGAAAATCAAACAATACAATCACCTTATTTTCTGGCTAAAGAAAAAAGTCACCTGATTATAATACTGTATTCAGAAATAGTATTTGACAAAATTTAACACCATTTCATGATAAACACTCTCAGAAAACTAGTAATGGAGGAGAATTTCCTCAACTTGAAAGCAAGCATCTACACAGTACCTACCTACAACTGACCTCCTACTTATAAATGAAAACTTTCAGTGAAAAACTTAATGCTCTCTCCCTAAGATCAGGAATAAGACAACAATATTCTATTCAACATTGTACTGCAGGTTCTAACCAGGGAAATTAGGCAAGAAAATGAAATAAAAGTCATCCAGGGCTTCCCTGGTGGCGCAGTGGTTGAGAGTCCACCTGCCAGTGCAGGGGACGCGGGTTCATGCCCCGGTCCGGGAAGATCCCACATGCCGCGGAGCGGCTGGGCCCGTGAACCACGGCTGCTGAGCCTGCGCGTCCGGAGCCTGTGCTCCGCAACGGGAGAGGCCACAACAGTGAGAGGCCCCCGTACCGCAAAAAAAAAAAAAAAAAAAAGTCATCCAGATTGAAAAGGAAGAAGTACAACTATCTGTCTTTGTATATAACATGATCTTGTAGGTTAAAAAATCCCAAGATTCCAAGGAATCTGAAACCGATAGGTGGTGTTTTGGGTGGCTCTGAGGAGCTCCGGTTCTTTATGTCTCAGTGCAGAAAGAATTCAGTGAGAGGCAAAGTGATAGATAAGGGAATTTTTAGAATAGGATGCTTGTGAGGCTTACAAGCGGGCTAATGAGAGGGTGCCGTGCCCCAAGAACTTAGTGGGCTACAGTTTTACAATCAAAGGAAAAGAGAGAAGTGGGGGAAAGACCACCTTCTTCCTTTTTCTTGGGTAGACATCAGGCTTCCATCATCAGTTCCTCCTCCATGTCAGGTGGGGGACTTTTTTTGTCCCTACATGGTCAAGCCGGGACTGTCATGGCGCAATGGAAATGAGCAAAAAGGCGGTAACATATGCTAAAAATGGTAAATCATCTCAGGTTTTAGTATGACGTCACCTTTTCCTTTTATTTTCTTCAGTGTGCACAGAGGAGCATGTCCAAGGAATCATGAACTTACTGAACTCACTGGGCAGGATGTGGGTCTCATGCCACCACTGTTTTATTTGTGGGGGGCATGTTTCATGCTTCTGTTGCATGGTTTTGTTGCTAGCAAGCCTGCTTGGTTTTGTGGTTAAGTAAACCAGCTTTCCTGAGTGATCATTAACTTACAGATGTCTCCCATACTTTTTTCTCTCCTTAGCTATTAGCTATTTCATCACCTACTTTGTCCCTTTACTCTGTCCCTATCAAATTTATTAAAATACTGTCTGTCAGAACTAATAAGGTTCAACAAGTTTGCAGAATACATGATCAATACACAGAAATCAGTGGTATTTTTATGTACTTGCAATGAACAATCTGAAATGAAATTTAGAACACAACTTTATTTAAATAGCATCAAAATACTAAAACACTTTGGAATATATTTAATAAAATAAGTCCAAAACTTTTATTCTGAACACTACAAAATATTGTTGAAAGAAATTAAAGAAGCACTAAATAAATGGAAAAACATCCTATATTCATGTATCAGAGACTTAATTTTGCTAAGATGGCAGCTGGTCTATAGATTCAACACAGTCTTGTTAAAGGCCCAACTGGCTTCTTTGCAGACATTTATACGATGATCCTAAAATTCATATTAAAGTTCAGGGCACTCAAAAAAGGCCAAAACTGTCTTGAAAAAGAAGGGAGTTGGAAGATTCACACGTCTCAATTTTAGAATTTACTATAATGTTGTGATCAAGACAGTGTGATGTGGCTTGAGGAGAGATACCCAGATCACTGTAATAGAGTTGAGAGTCTAGAAATTAACCATCACTTTTACAGTCAGTTGATTTTTAACAAGAGTTCCAAGACAAATGAAGAAACAATGGTCTTTTCAATAAATGATACTGATATGCAAAAAATGAAGTTGGATTCTCTACTTCATACCTTATACAAAAATTAACTCAAAATGGAGCAAAGAATAAAATGTAAGAGCTAAAACCATAAAAGTCTTAGAAGAAAATAGAGATGTGAATCTTCATGTCCTTAGATTAGTCGGTGACATTTTAGATATGACACCAAAAGCACAAGGAACAAAAGGATGGATAAATAGGACTTCATTAAAATTTAAAACACTTGTTTTACATAGGACACTATCAGGGAAATGAAAAAACAACCCAAACAATGGGAGAAAATATTTGCAAAGCGTATAGGCAATAAGAGACTTGTCTCTAGTGTCTGTAGAAAAACTTTACAACTCAATAATTAAAAGACAGTTCAATTAAAAAATGAGTAAAGGATCTAAATAGACAATTCTCCAAGGAAGATATACAAATGGCAAATAAGCATATGAAAAAATGCTGTGGAGATTGTCTTAGGAGAAATGCAAATCAGAAGCACAATGAGACACCACTTCAAACTCACTTAGATAGCTATCATTAAAGGTACAGATAGTAACATGTCTTGATGAGGATATGGAGAAAGTGGAATTCCCACAGACTACTGGTGGGAGTGTAAAATGTGCACCCACTTT
This sequence comes from Phocoena phocoena, assembly GCF_963924675.1. NCBI lineage: Eukaryota > Metazoa > Chordata > Mammalia > Artiodactyla > Phocoenidae > Phocoena > Phocoena phocoena. Next base: position 172,235,279 of record NC_089219.1, read on the forward strand.
GGAAAAGTCTGGTGTTCCTCAAAATATTAAATACCATACGACTGTTACCATACGTATGTTACCATACGACTCTGCAACTTTAACTCCTTGCTATATATCCAAGCAAAAAGAAAAAATATATCCTCATACAATCTTATTCATGAATGTCCATTGCTGCTTTATTCATAATAGTCAAAATGTAGAAATAATCCAAATGTCCATTAACTGATGAGTGGATAAATAAAATGTAATATATCCACTCAGTGGAATTTTATTCAGTAGTAAGAGGAAAAAAGTACGGACATATTACAACGTACAAAGTATATATTACAACATGGACTTTGATCTCAGGAGTGAGAATAGGAGAAAAAGAGAGACAAGAATAGAAAAGGCGTTTTTAAAGAGAGGCTTCTGGGCTTCCCTGGTGGTGCAGTGGTTGAGAGTCCGCCTGCCAATGCAGGGGACACGGGTTCGTGCCCCGGTCTGGGAAGATCCCACATGCCGCGGAGCGGCTGGGCCCGTAAGCCATGGCCTCTGAGCCTGCATGGCCTGAGCCTGTGCTCTGCAACGGGAGAGGCCACAACAGTGAGAGGCCCGTGTACTGCAAAAATAAAAAAAATAAAAAGAGGCTTCTGTGTGTCATTTTCTACGTACAAAAATCTAATTTAAAAATGCATGAAAGGAAAGATGTTTTTAAAAATTAACATTTTTCCTTGTTTTAAAAACATTTTTTTTCTTTTTTTCTGACTAATTTGCTTTGTTGATAATTTTTATATTCAGAAAAAATAAAGAGGATTTTCATGAAATCTGACATGGAGGCAGAAAGAGCTACATATAGGAATCTGAAGGTAGATACAGTGATAGAACACTTTCGTGAATTTAAAACCTCCACATTCTCCACCTCTAAATCACATTTACATTTTACCTAATTTTTATTTTGTTTTCTCATGCTCCACGTACAGACACAAATTATACGGATTACTATTATATGTGGAAATATAGCGTCAAGTACACCTTTGCCTAAATAATGTTATAAAAGATTTCTAAAATTGCTTACCGTCATTTTCAGTGGGACAACAGAATACACCCTAAAAAAGCTGTCAACAATGTCAGAATTATAAACTGTAAAATTAAATTCAAGCCCATTTTTAAAAATTCATGCAATTACAATCCTTAATAATATTAGGGAGCATACAAGGAAATTAGGCAGTAGTTCAAGTCTCATTTTGTTATAATAACTTAGGAACCAAGCCAGCCCCAAATGGCCTGAGTGACTGTGCTGTGCATTCTGTGTTCTGAAAGGAAACTTCCCCTTTGGCAGTTGTCATTTGAAACTCCATCCAGTCTCATAAGGTATGGCATGTTTGTCGTATTCTTCCATAAGAAATATTGTAATTGTTCCTCTTGTGAATGCCAAGATCTTGAAAATGGCATGAAGTAATGCTCTGAGTCACTAAACCCTAAAATTGCTGATGCCAAAGTCAAGACCATCAAAGTCATAGATCATCTAAAGCACATAATAATATTAATATTATTAGGAGACAATGGAGAAGAGTCATTATTATTATTGAGGATTCCTTAATATAGAGTCCTGGGATCCCTAGGGCTACCATGGATGAGTTTTAGGGCATCCATATATACCTTTAGATTGTATGTGGGAGTGTATCTGTGTACTTTTTGTTTTGTTTATGTATCTTTAAAGGGAGAGCTTTCAGTACCCAAAAGATATATCTGGGCCAAAAAAAAAGAAAAATTACTGCACTGGGGAAAATAAATCCATTCATCTTATGAGCAGCCTTGGCTAATAGTAGAGATACACATAATGTGTCTCCCAAAATGTCACTGCACTTCTTGTTTCCTTTGCACTCAGTGCCTGAGGTGTTGGATATATATCCTGAGTTGGAGGTTGAACGTTCTTTCCCTTTTCCTCATCTAGTGTGACTTAGGTCCAGAAGGAACCAGATAGAGCCCCAGGCCTGGCTGATGCTTTAAAAAACTCTTTTGAGGTATTTGGGGAAGGACCTATGAAGGTCCTACTTGAAGTACATTTATGTAGAGATCCCAGGCTGTTCCTGACCTATGTGCACAGGTGATGCTGATGTGGTGAGGACATTCGAGAGAAAGGCCCTAACGTATGGCCTGCCTCATGCAGAAGGCATTCAGGCAATGCTGTCTGAGTGCTTTTCTGCCTGGGATTTTCTCCATCTCTCTTCCCTTCTTTCTCCTTTACTTTGCCGTGTTCTTGGCCCTGGCTGAGGAAACCATGAGAGTGAAGCCACAACAGACAAGATGTAGGAGGTCGGCCAGCGCAATTCTTCTCAAACTTTAATGTGTATGTGAATCTCTCAGATGCTTTTTCAAAGACAGATTCTGATTCAGAAAGTCTTGAGCAGGGACTGAGATTCCATATTTGTGAAAGTTTCCAGGTGATGCCTCATTGCTGTATGTGGACCAGTCTTTAATAACCAAGTTGCTAGAAAACTGTCTATCAAAGATGCATAGAGAAAAGAATCTAGATATGGACCTGTGTTGGGGAGTGGTAAATGTGAGTGTGTCCTTCTGCACACACTTGGTCAGGAGTGGATTCACCCTCTCCTATCCTCTGAATTCCACCTTAAAGCCAACTGGTTTTCTAAGTTTTCCACAATGCTGAGCCCCTGTTAAATTGCAGTCAAAGTGTACCCTAAACTATGTCCTCAAAATCAGAAGATTTAACCTAAGCCATTTTTTTAAAACAATGGAAATAAAAAACAGTGAATGAAGGAATCTAAAAGTTGGCTGAAAACCAAAATATAGTTGTAATTTTATGAAAAGAGAGAAGAATGGTTGATTGCAATACTCAAGAAGGCATCAATAAACGGCTGTAATAGAGCCAGAAGAGAGAGAAATGATTAAGAGACATTAAAAAAGAAATTAATAAGGCAGGAGTCGAGTGGTTGAGATGAATTAGATGAAATGGAAAGGCATCAGTGACGGAAGTATTTCCAGATTCGACCCATGGAAGATGGAATCGTAAGGAATAAGAATCCTACTTGTGAAAATTGATTGATCTGCCAGGGTGATAATTGTCAAGGAAATACATTAAAAAATGGAGCAGGATATACTTTCTCTGCATAATGTTTCCTGCAATTCATCAACTCTCTCCTCTGCTCAGAACTAAGTATTTGTCATTAATTACCACAACATATCTAAAAGTCCAGAAACATATTGCCTTGTATTTTGTGTTACCCCAATATTAAAGTGTACAAAGAGAAGTAATGCACAGGTTTCTTCGACCTATAAGGAGACTGACCTTGAATAGTATGATGTATGGGTATTGGCTGTAAGCATTAGGATGCTGAAGGATTTGAAAGGTGGGGAGTTTATGTGGAGCTTTAAGAAAGACATGAAGATTTGGTCATAAGTCATGTGGTACCTTGTTCAGAGACTTAAGGAGAGATGGGTAGTAACATTTCTCTTGCAGCTGGTAAGCTGAGTGATAAGTGATCAACCTGAGAGTGTAGAGGGCCAGATACAAAGATAGGGATAAAGGTGCTGGGGTGCACATGCGAAGAGAAGGAGGAAATGGAGCTGAGCTTGGTGGAAAGGCTCATTCTGAAGACGTTATCCAAGATTCAAAGTTGTGGTAAACTGAAGGTAAAATAGATGAAGCTGCGACCACGGTGACGTTCCCAGCCTCAGCCTAAGTTGAGTACCACATATTTGGATACATCTGGCACCTCCTTGGGAATGAACTCATCCCAAGGGCCAGGATATACAAACTTGGCCGAGTAAGAATACCTCAGGCATTTAAGGTCAGATTCAACAGTGCTGATAGTTTGGGCAGACATGTTAGGTAATAAGTGGTTGTTGATTTAACTAACAAGTATGAGGTAATAACAAGGTTTGCAACTGCATTGCTCCCGACAGTAGTTAGGATAAGCTAAGCGCATGTAATGAATAGACCCCGAGATGTCTAGTGACCCAAACAATATAGGAGTTTATTCCTTGTTCCTCTAACCCCTCCAAGGCAGCTGTTCCTGGTTGCCTGGTGGCTCTTCTCCATACGACAATTCAGGGCACAGCCTCTTCCACTCCGTAGCTCTGCCTTTCACTAGGAAAGGACAAGACAATGTGGAGAAACAACTCCCGCCTTTTAAAAGGTCTTGGCCCAAAAGAGGCACACGTCTCTTCTGATATGATCCTGTTGGGGGAGAGCACGTCACATGGCTACACTAGTTTAATGGAGGGCTGGACAAAGGTAGTCCCTAGTGAGGGAGCCACTTTCTAGCTACAGCTGTGGACTAGGGAAGAGGAGAATGGATCAGGATGCAGAACCTGTCATCTCTGCTCGTTGCCCATGTGACAGAAGGTAGCCCAACAGTGAGAAGTATGTTTTCTTCTATTGATACATTCACAACAGAGTGGCTTCTCTTTAACGAGGATCCCTGAGAATATAGTACTTCCTCAGCACCTTGGGGTTACCAGACCAATACTGATGGCAGTGCCTGCTTGGGGGTGGATCCTGTGTAGTGGCAGAGGCAGCTGTGGAAAGTGGTCTGCTTCAACCGTGTCAGCACGTGTTAGCAAAAGAGGCCTGGACGTGGGTGGGAGGAGAACCAGCTTGCATGCAACGTGGAAGTCTCGTTCATGAGCACCTATGAGGGAGAGGCCCCAGGGACAAGCAAGTGAGACAATAATCACTGCCCCTCTAGGTGCTCCCAAGTGCAAAGAGCAAAACTGCATGGATGAAGCTTAGGGATCATAGATCTTGAAGGCAATTTCAAACTAGGAGTATTTTAAGGCTTTTAGCGAGATAGCCACAATACGATACATATATATGTATATGTATGTATATATGGATAGATATAATGTATACATATGTACATTATGATTAAAAAGTAAAACCTTATTTATTTGGGATTATAAATAAAAAGTACATCTTTATTATTTTTTAAATTTTATTGGAGTATAGTTGATTTACAATATTGTGTTAGTTTCAGGTGTACAGCAAAGTGATTCAGTTATACACATACATATATTCATCCTTTTTCAGATTCTTTTCTCATATAGGTTATAACAGAATATTGAGTAGAGTTCCCTGTGCTCTACAGTAGGTCCTTGTTGGTTATCTATCTTATATATTGTAGTGTGTGTATGTTCATCCCAGGCTCCTGATTTATCATCCCCTCCACGTTTCCCCTTTGGTAACCATAAGTTTGTTTTCTTTTTTAAAAATTAATTAATTTATTTTTGGCTGCATTGGGTCTTCGTTGCCGTGCGCGGGCTTTCTCTAGTTGCTGAGAGCGGGGGCTACTCTTCGTTGCGGTGCGTGGGCTTCTCATTGTGGTGGCTTCTCATTGCGGAGCACGGGCTCTAGGCGCGCGGGCTTCAGTAGTTTTGGCTTGTGGCTCTAGAGCGCAGGCTCAGTAGTTGTGGTGCATGGGCTTAGTTGCTCCGCGGCATGTGGGATCTTCCCGGACCAGGGCTCGAACCCGTGTCCCCTGCATTGGCAGGCAGATTGTTAACCACTGTGCCACCAGGGAAGTCCCATAAGTTTGTTTTCGATATCTGTAAGTCTTTTTCTGTTTTGTAACTAAGTTCATTTGTATCATTTTAAAAAACTAGATTCCACATATGAATGATATCATATGATATTCTTTCTCTGTCTGACTTTCTTCACTTAGAATTTATCTATTTAGATATAGATATAGTAAGTATGTTTCAAATATTAGTCAGTGCATCATAAGGACCCTTTCTATGTGTTTTTGATGATACTGATTTATTCAGGAACAGAACATAGCCAGACTCCTTTCTTCTTGGCACACCAACCCAATGTGCTGAGCATTTCCAGAGACAGGTGTGCTCCCAGGATCAAGGGCAAACCCGTGGCAAGGGCACTAGGCCCTCCAGTCTTCTGCAGAACTGGGGAGTGTTTCAGATCCTGGTGTGCCGCAGAACTGGTCTCTACCTTGATCTACCCACACGCGGGTTAGGTGCCATGCATAGGAGTGCCACATTGTGAAATGTGTAAGACAGATTGGCAGACAGATGACATGCTGCTAAAAGTGCATGAGGACAGAAACTAGTCAGTAAGAATCTCATAGGTTCCATTTGTTTTGCACTTGCCATGTACAAAGTATTATGCCAAGGATGTTTGGTCAATTAATTCAGTCCTTACCAAAGTTGGTAAAGTAGTTACCGATTTATCCATTGGGTTGTTAAGGACAATGAACCTCGGAGAAATGAGGCAACACCTCCAAGATCACACAAGTAATAATGGGGTAGAGCAGAAATTCGAAACTTGTATTATCTGTTTCCAGAGTCCAACCTGAGGTTAGAAACACTGGCTCTTACAGTGCCTGGCGCATAAAAGAAATCCATAACAGGTTGCTGAACTGGATATTTATGTACACTATCCAAAAGTAGAAAGAAACATCCATTTGTTTTAGGCTTGTTATTCCAAATCTTATTAATTTAATTCTATTAAAAAATCCTAAATATTTAAGAAATAACAATGTATATATAATTCAGTCGCAAACTAATTTCTTAGAACCAATACAATTCTCCAGTGGAGATTCGGGTGATACTGACGAGTTAATGTAGCCCCGTTGGTGTTTCATGTGTACCAAGGATTCAGGTTATTATCTTACACATAAATTAATTTGAATATTTTGTAAAGGCACTTTCTACAAGCCTGATTTATTTAGTTTCTTTATCATCTCAGATAAACATCTCAATATATTTGGAATTCACATTTTCACTGGTTCAATAAGCTAACAGTACAGTAGGCAAGCATACTACTCTATAGGTTCACAGCAACTTTGATCATTTTTACTAAAAACAAAAAAGATTGTTAAACCAAATGATTTAACTTTCCTAAAAGCCTATTTCTGTACAAAATTAACTAAACACGTGGAGAATGTATTTTTTCGTGCTGGAAGTATTTTTTAAATGCTACTGTGAGATCTTTCATTTTGATAAAGTCAAAACCCCATCCCGTTAATAACCACTATAGTAATTTTGCAGCAAATTACAATAAGACCACACTGTACAGTTGTGCCATTCAGATGACATTTATGGAATGCTTTAATTTAACATGGTGTGACGTATATCATATGCATCTTTTACAAGTTATAGCTTATAATCTCTGAGTGAAGTAGACCTAAACCAGAGGGGGAAAGGATGATGCAATATGAAATTATACCCCTTTGCGAAGTAGAAGGACTATAATTATAGTACTTCCTCTTAAAAAACCATTCAAGTATGTAACCATCGCTGGGAAGAGCAGTACGTGGGGAATCTCTTTACACACTTTCCGTCTTGAATACTCAAAAGATTGAGAAAAAAAAGTATTCCGTTCCTACTATCACTTTGTTTGAGCATACTTCAGAACTTTACCTTTCTGCACTCTCCTTAGAGATTATGGTGGTGAAGTTTGGAAAGCACTTTCTCAGAAATGCCTTTTGGAGGGGGAGGGGAGCTATAAAAATATACCAGCCTGCCAAATGACAGGCATTGTAGAATGGAAAAGAAAAGACATCTTGGTTTTACACCAGTGTGGAAGCTTTTCCTCTCTAATGAATATTTTCGATAGCGGAGCAAGGTGATAAACAGCAGTATCACAAAACACTTAAACGGAAACAAGTATTATGATGTACATTATTCACCTGGCATTCTCCAGTTTGTGACATTTATATGAGGCAGAAACCACTGCAGATTCATTTAATTTTGAAGTGGAATGAATACCTTACAAAGGTAGCCTGTTACATTCGTGTGGACTTTTCTTCTCTAGAGAGGCAGAAGCTTAAGGAAAGAAGTCATTGTGTCTATATTAGAAATATGGAGTAATTCTCAGGGTCCACTTCTTAGGGCTGATGAGCTCCTAGCAGGGAGAATATACTGTATAAAGATAGATAGATAAATAGATAGATAGACAGGTAGATAAGTAGATAGGCAGATACATACATAGACAAATAGAGATATACACATTTTTTCCTTAGAAACACCAGCAGCTGCAAATGATTAGGTATTTCATAGATGCTTTTTTTTTTTGAAATGCTAAAACCAGGCTATTTCCAGAGCTTACATTTAGATGCTTAATAATATAAATGCTCCAGTGTTAAATCGGTTCAGAAAGACCGTGTTTCTCTGATGCTCAGTGATGGACCTATCAATAATTTGATGAGATACAAGACTAAGAAGAAAAGAGAGTAACAGCGAGTCCCTAGGAACTGATAATGCAGTGACAAAATAGGTAGCAAGTACTTAAAGAGCTAGTTCTTAAATCTTAGTGTTCATAAGGATCACCAATAGAAATTTTTAAAAATGAAGATTCCTGGGCTTGTCCTTCAGGGACTTTTATTTCTATAGGTCTGATTGATTTGGTCATAGGCAGTCAAAGGACTCAGCTTTGGAATATACTAAACATATGTTGGATATAGGTTTGTATATTCAAAAATTTTCAGTATTTCAAAATGGTATGTATCCTTTGAGACAAGTATTTTTAAAACTGAATATGTTTTATTTTTACATTTGAATGAAGGAGAATTTGGAGTAAATATTTTCTCAGAGCCTATTCTAGATATTACTAAATCTACCAAAACCGAGTAGAACTTGTGATTTATAGTTCTCTAATATTTGAAGTACCTCCTGAGCACATTTCAATGCTATAACAATTACTTTTAAATAACTCATCCAGTCAATAAACAAGTATTTAGGGGATTCCCTTATGTACTTGGCCCTGTGCTAATCAAGGTTACATAATAGTGAATGAACGAATCACTCAGGGACTGGTAAATGAAATTTAACCTTCCTGAAATGTATTGTTTACTAATATTATCTAGGAATAAATTTTAGAAAGATTGAATTTTTTTCATTGCCAGTGATAAACCCACCCCAGCTTCAGAATTTCTATCTTTAAGCATATTCTTTTAAACAGCATTCTGCCCATCCACTTTCCATAGTGTCTCCTCAGCGTGGGGTCTTGCCATGGATGTGTGTCCTGGTCCATCAGTTTTGAGAGTTCCCAGAAGCTAGGCTACTCCAATCCCTTCAGTTCCCACTGTAGATCTCTTGCCATCACTTGTTTTGGATCAGCAGTACCCCTCCCACTTGTAGTCACCCGTTCTCCAAACGTTCTCAAGTGTACTGCACTTGGGGTTCGAGTTTTCAGGTCTTTCAAAAGTCAGATGCCCTCTGACTTCTATCTGCTTTGTCCTACGCTGACACTGATGCCATACATGTCTTGTGACTTGGTTTTTTTGCACTTGCTTCTCTTTGGGGGTTTCTAGGGATAGTTGGTCACCTAGTTCTGTTATAAATATTTTTCTTGGCTTCTTCTGGTTTTGCTTTTTAGTTGTGTTTTTATTTTGGGATTTGGAGAAGTTCACAAACTCTGTGGCCATGTAATCATTGTCCCTCATTCCCCTGGAGCCTCTTTTGACTTGTATTGCCTAACCTAAACTGAATGTGTAGAATACATGGCAGAAATGTAAGCCCAAGCTCTTTTGTTGTTTGTCTTCCTATGTGATGCCTTCTCCTTCTTCTTTCTCAACCTATTTCACCATCAGTGACTGTCCTTTCCTCCACTTTCACCTACTCACCACAATATTCAACTGTACTCACTCAACTTTCCCTACACCCACCCCACACCCACTTATTTTCTGATAGTTTAAGTCTCTTATGAAACAGGTAAGAGAGGCAATAAAGACAAGTGGGGATGAACAGCAAAATGACTGCATCAGCAAGTAGCAGCCAGGCACTGAGAGAAGCTGATTGTTTTCTGAGCCAGAAGACTGATGATGGGGAGGAAAAAAGAACAAACTAAACACAGAGTAAGTAGGCAAAAGGGAAAAGAAAAGACAAAATTAGCCGAATAGAAATTGGACAAGCAATAGTGAAAATGAAAAAACTCAGTAGTCGTGTTTTTTCCATAAAGATTAATAACATTGACAAACTGATCAGTAGAAAGAAGAGAAAAACAAGTTGCCAATATCAGAAATAAAAAAAAGGGACATCACAGCACATTCTACAAACACTTATATAGGATCCTAATGAATATTATGAAAAACTCTCTCCTAAGAAATTTGACATCCTAAGTGAAGTAGACAAATTAATATAAAACGAACACAAAAAGAAATAGAACATTAATACATACCTAACAGAAGAAAAAATAGAAAACCTAAATAGCTTCCTATAAAGACATTGAATTTGTAATCAGAATTCAAATTTCCTTTCAACAAGGAAAACTTCAGGCCCAGATGACTTCATTGGTGACTTCTCCAATAGCATAAAGGAATAAATCATGTAAGTCCTACGTAAACTCTTTTAGAAAACTGAGGAAGAATGTGTACTTTCCAAAGTGTTTAATGAGGGCTACTTAACCTTAATCTCATAACCTGACAAAACATTTAAAAACAAGTCCATTTGAACAAGTCAGATGTTCCATATGAACATAGATGTAAAATATCTTAACAATGTTTTAGCAAATTGAATCCAGAAATATATAATAACATTTGAACAAGTCAATGTTCCGTATGAACATAGATGTAAACTATCTTAAGAATATTTTAGTGAATTGAATCCGGAAATATATAATAAAGGTAATGCATCATGACTGATTGGCATTTATTCCAAAAATGCAAGACTGGTTTAACATTTGAAAATCAGTTAGTGCAATAAACAACATAAATCTCATAATAATCTCAATAAGTGTTGAAAAACTTTTGAAAAAATTCAGAACACTTTCATGATAAATACGCTCTCCATACTAGAAACAGAAGAAAACTTATTCAATCTGAAAAGCGCATCTTCAAAGAAACTTAACATCATACTTAACAATAAACGTTAAACATTTTCCCTGTAAGATCAGGAACAAAACAAGGATCCTTGCTCTTATAACTTCTGTTCAAAGCTGTAACAGAGGTTGAAAGGAGTACAAAATGAACAAAATAAAATCACGGATGTCAAAAAAGAAGCAAAACTATTGTTATTTGCAGGAAACGTGATACTAGATGGACAGTGGAGACAGAAGACATTGCCTTCTGTGGGGTGAGGGGCGCAGACATCAAGCCCCTCACCCCATGTTATCACTTTTCTCTTCCTACCGTTGTCCTCCATAAGGCCATTAAAAATTGGTTAATAATCTAAAGAAGAATAGTGTTTTTGCTATGCAGATGTAGCTACAGAACAATCCCTGAGCAGCAGTGCCGTCCAGATTGCTGCCATCAAGCCCTTCCAGTAGAGACTCTGGGGCTATCACTGAGGTATGGTAGTAGTGTCACATGACACTAGAAAGGCATATTGGGGTCACATCGTGGAATTTGGACTTTGTTCGGTAGGCAATAGGGAGCTCTTGAATATCTTTGAGCACGGAAGTGGCATGGTGGTGTGCCAAGTCAGGGGAGAGCAGTGCGTTACAGGCATTGCTTAGAACTGCTAGTACTTGGTGATCAATTCATGTGTCATTCTGCATACAATTCCTGGGCAATGCTGGCAATTCTGAGGGAAGAACTGGTAGAAACTGAGAGGTATTGCTCGCATACTATGACCTCATGCAACTCACAGGGTACATAGTGTGTGGTTGTATGTGATCAAACATTTGTTGATAACAGCATGAATGAATGAGTTCTCCAGCAAGGAGGAGTAGGAGTTGAAGAATTTCTATTCAAAAAAATCTGTAGTCATCTCTATAAAAGAAAAGATTATTCTAAAGAATCTACTCATTAATTAAAAGATTTTTTGCCCTCATTTGTATTTCTGTTCAAACAAAACCCTAAAAATCTAATTTAATTTCCAGGGCAGACTTCCCGTTCTTAAACTTTTGAGTTTGCTTTTCAAATTCTTACTTTGTTTGGCAGCGTCCACATAACCTCATTGGCTTTTAGTGAGTTCTGTGAGGAGATGTAATCTACAGAACATTAGATTTTCCTCTACCACCAGCCAAATGAGTGCTTAAGAAGACAGATATTTCTCCTGTTTTAAAAGTGTTGCTTTGAATTACTTAAAATGTAGTGTCTTTTACATCGAGAACCTCTAATACATATTGACTGTTCTCACCTAATTTATTCATCTTTAACTCGTACGTCATTATCTCTAAGTGATATTTTTCACACACACAAAAGAAATCACGTATGGATTATCTGATGCCTCGAGTCACCATGATAGAACTCCATCTCTTAATGTAGAGGATGGGTGAGAAAGCTGACTAGGATAATGATTGCAGTCTTACTCTTTCGTGTTGTCACTAATCTTCCTGCCAAATTCGTTGTTGCAATTGTTACACAATTGACTGTGCATATCCACCACTGCTACATAGCCTGGGACAGCAGACTTTTGCAGTATGGTCCAGAGTAGAGAGATCCTGAGCGTGGTCACTGGGTAGTAGACAGCACCCATTAGCAAACATCGGGGCAGTTCAGAGAAATTTACAAATTAGTAACTGGACTGCTAACCTGCTTCTTCCACTGTGGGTCCAGCTCCTCACAGGTATTGGCCATGGCCTTGACCTTCCTTAGGTCGAGCACTCTTGCCATTGCTGCTGTTACGTTTGTAGCTTATCACAAGCAGAGTGAACATAGCACAGTGGTTATGAGCATGGATTTGTCCAGCTAACTGTCTGGCCCTCAAGAAGTAACTTGATCTAAGATCCAGTTTCTTCTGCTGTGTGAAATGAAGAGTCATTCATTTCCCAAATGGGAAAATGACTAAAACTGCTGCTCTTATGGACTTTACATTGTCAGGTGGTTTGGGGAGTAGAGGGGGAAGGTAATCATCAGTCAATGTAAAAATAAGTAAATCTCTTTACTAAGTTAATTGATATGGAAGAAATAGGACAAAGTAAAAGGCCTCAGGAGTGCCATTTGAAGGAAGGGAGCTGCCATTTAGATACATAGTCAAGGCAGGGCTCGTTAAGAAGGGGACATTTGATTTGAGCCCTGATGGTGGTGAGGGGGGTTAGTTGTCTGGAAGTCTGTAGGGAGGGACCCAGGCAGAGAGAGCAGCCTATGCAAACACCCTAAGCTGTGGGTATCCCTGTTGTGTTCAAGGAACAGAAAAGAGGCCATGTGGCTAGAGTGGAAGCAAAAGAGAGGAGAAGGCACATCCAGAACCTTGGAAATCCTGGGTTGGGATGCAAAGGATTGGCATTTCCACTTTGCCAGTGCCTGCTACGCAGCCATTAGGTGCTTTAGAAGGTTGAAGAAAGTTGGATGGTCAATCCTTTGATGAGTTTACTACCTACTGTTTAATCACTAGCAGTGTGACATATACAGAGTAATAGTTATATATACCACTAGTTTTTTCTTTTCCCCCAAGATGCTGACATCTCTGCTGCTTGCATATCTATAAGATAAAAAAAATTTTTTTTGACATGCTCAGGTATAACAGATGACATCATCTGTACAGCCCCACCTTCTTCTCAGAATGTTCCATCTTTTGGACCTAGTCTGGACCAATGGCCCTCTGGGCTACCTGCTCAGCTATTAGCATGGACTTGCCACATACCTGAATCTCCATCTCCTGGATCCCATGCCTTGCATTCTTGTTGCTATTATTGTCGACTTTCTCATTTGCTGGTATCTTATGTCCCAGTACCTTCCTGAGAATGGGAGTTAAATTTAGAAGGTATTGCTTCCAATAATTTAAAATAATTTTATTCATAATTTAGAAGGTATCGTGTCCAACAATTTGAAGACAATTTTATTTATAATTTGGAAGGTAGGATATAGTTTTCTGGGTTGCAGCAATATTACAGAACACTTCAATGATATTCTATATTTCTTTTATATGTGACTTATTTTATTGGTTTCTAGAAATTTTTGTGTCTTCTTTCTACTTCTGATATTTGAATGCTTCATGAGATTGTACCTTACTGTAGTTTCTTTTTTTACCCATTAATTTTGCTAGCACATGGTGAGCCTTTTTAAACTGTGGCTTCATGTAAGGAAAAACATTTATGCTGTATTAATGCTTTGATAATTTCCTCATTTTTCTTTTTTTTGTCCTTCTGGAAATTCTATATTTTTATGTCATTTTTCTTCTATTATTGTTGTTCTTTCTGAAGAATTTTCTTAACTTTATCTTAGTCTTTTTATTGAGATTTTTATTTTGCCTCTTGTATTTTTAATATTCAATAGTTCTTTCCTTCACAGGTTGCTTCCTAAGGCTTTTTCTGTTCTATGTTTTTATTTATTATTATTATTTTTTAATAAATTTATTTATTTTTATTGATTTATTTTTGGTTGCATTGGGTCTTCGTTGCTGTGTACGGGCTTTCTCTAGTTGCGGCGAGCAGGGGCTACTCTTCGTTGTGGTACGCGGGCTTCTTATTGCAGTGGCTTCTCTTGTGGAGCACAGGCTCTAGGCGCATGGACTTCAGTAGTTGTGGCACGTGGGCTCAGTAGTTGTGGATCGTGAGCTCTAGAGCACAGGCTCTGTAGTTGTGGTGTTGCTCCATGGCATGTGGGATCTTCCAGGACCAGGGATCAAACCCGTGTCCCCTGCATTGGCAGGCAGATTCTTAACCACTGCGCCACCAGGGAAGTCCCATTCTATGTTTTTAAATGAATGCAACTTTTACCATAACTTTCTGGGGATAATAGTTATAGCAGTGTTTTATTTGTTATTGGTTGATGACTTCTTATATTTCTCTTCTCTGCATTCCTCCTTTCCCTTATAGATTATTATTTCTTCCCCCTTTTTTTTTCCCTTGGTCCTAAATGGAAAATAAGTCTGGCTCCTGGCTTTCTAGAAGCAGTGTGAGAGAAGTGGAGTGGTGGCAAGGGGTGAGGGTGTACATACACTCTCACTTAATCCTCCAATTTCTGTCCTATCTGTTCACCCACTGCTGATGGTCTAATATAATGGAGCTGGTTATCTTAATTTTTTTTGGCAATAAGACCAATATCGCCATGGAATAGGAGTGTACCTGGCTGTGTAGGATTATAAAGGGAATTGGAACTCTAAATACTTGTTTTGTAGAACTCTTCTAATTCAGGATTCTCAACCACAGCACGATGGGTATTTCTGGCTGGATAATTCTTTGTTGTGGGGAACAGTTCTGTATATTGTAGAATGTTTAGCAGCATCCCTGGCCTCAACCCACCAGATGGTAGTAGAACCCCTCTCCCAATTGTGACAACCAGAAAGTCCCCAGCCACTGCTAAAAGTCCTCTGGGGAACAAAATCACCCCCAGGTGAGAGCCATTGTTCTGATTTCAGAACTTATCCTGCTTTTCTCAGTGTTTTATCACTTGTAAACCTTAAGGCTTTCTGAGCCTTAAGGCTAAGGTTTTCCTTTCTGTAGGAAAAATCAGTTTTCTTGTTTTAGAAATACAACTCACCTGACACCCATATTGTAGCTTCTTACTAGTTGAGAGTATTGTCAATATTCATTTATATTTCTTCCTTCCATTCTCTGTCTTTGAAACTTTTTGGGAAAATTTATTTGTTCTCTATTGCTCTCTCTAATCATTAAAATTATGGATTATAATTTTTAAATTAATCATTAAAATTATGGATTACAATTTTTAAAATTCCTATTTTAGTAAAATATCAGGAAAAGAGGAAATAGGCACATGCTTAATCTTCTGGCTTTTTACCTTGAGAGAATTTCCAGGCCAAAGAACAGAGTGGGAGGTAGAGCTCAGGGGATTCTCTGAGTTGAAGAGGTGGAGCTGACAGTGTGGGGAGTCCAAAGTGGCTAGAGTTTGCAGAGAGAGCAGCACAGAGAGATAATCCCAGAGCTCTATAGAGTATCTTTCTTAAGTCCTCAGCTGACTATCAATTATTGCGTGTGTGTGAGGCTGGGGAAAGAACCTGAAAGAATTAAATGTAATCGTGCTAAGCACTCATGCAAGGCTGTGAATAGTGCCTGTTTCCACTAGCTGAACTAGGAAAACCTCATGAGTCACAGGATATCCAATAGAATACACAGAAATATCTTGCCTCAAGAGTAGAGAATAGTCCTAGACTAATCACTGCTCCAGGACCACCTAATAAATCTTAAGAGCAAGACCCAAAGGAACTGTTTCCAAGTAACTTAACTGCATCCCAGGACAAAGCTCAGGAATATTTATAGGAACACTAAAATATCTAGCACCCAAAAAGAGAAAGTCCACAAAATCTAGCACCCAATTAAAAAAAAAAAATACCAGGCATGCAAAGAAGCAGGAAAATAAAACCTATAATGAGGACAAAAATCAATTAATCACAAGTGACCCAGAACTAAAACAGATGTTAGAATTACCAGGCAGGTACCTTAAAACAGATATTGTAACTATGTTCCAGATGTTCAAAAAGTTGTATAGAGACATACAAGGTACAAATAGGATACAAATCAAAAATCTAGAGAGGAAAGCTGCAATGTGTAAAATGAAAATAAATTGGGTGGGATTAATGGTACTTGTACATTGGAGAAAAGAGTAATGAACTTGAAGTCATAACAATATAAACCATCTAAAATTAAACATATAGAGAAAAGATAATTTAGAAAAATTGAAACAACATCAGTGAGCTGTGGGACTACTTCAGGAGTTGTGATATATGTATAACTGGAGTGCCCAAAGAAGAGGAAGAGTGAAGATAGAGACAGAAAAAAAATTGAAGAAATAATAACTGAAAAATTCTAAATACTGTATAATGAAAACCAAAAAAACCACCAACCCAAGAAACTCAAGAAAAGCCAAGAAGAAGAAACATGAAGAAAACTGCAAAAAGCACATCATAATTGAATTGCTTCAAACTAGTGATAATTTTCTCTTTAATGATAAAGATAAAATATTAAAGCAGCCAGAGGAAATAGATAAATTATTTACAGAGGAAAAACCATTAAGATGATAAGAGTTTCCTATTAAAAATAACGCAAGCAAAAAGACGATGACGCAACATACTTAAAACACAGAAATAAAAAAAATGGTGTACATAGAATTCTATACCTAGTAAAAATATCTCTCTGAGATAAAGGGAAAGTAGAAATTTTTTACAATATATAAAAATGAAAGAATTCATCACAAGCAGACCTGCATGCAGTATAAGAAATGTTAAAAAGAAATCCTTCAGCCAGAAGTATAATGATACCAGATGTAAACATGAATTTACACAAAGAACTGAAGAGCTCCAGAGAGAGTAGCTACATGGGTAATTATATAAGATTTATCTGATTATTTAATTCTCTTTAAAAATAATTGGCAGTTCAAACAAAAGCAATAATGCTGTATTAAAATGTTTATAATACATTTACAATTAAAATGTATGACAACAATAGCACAATGTTTGAAGAGAGAAAATGAACTATAATATCGTAAGGTTCTTATTACCAAAGCTAATCACTTCAAGGTAGGCTGTGATAAAGATATACACCATAGACTTCAAAGAGACCACTAAAAATAATAAAACAATGTGCTGTAGCTAATAAACTGAAAGTAAGATAAAATGGAATCTAGAAAATTTTAAATAAAGAAAAGCAGGCAGAAATGAGGAACACAAACAGTTGAAACAAATATAAGGAAAATAGCAGGATGATGGATTTAAAACTAACCATGTCAATAATCACATTAAATTTAAATGTTCTAGATACTCCATTTAAAAGTCAGAGATTGGAAGATTGGATTAAAAAAAAGTAAGACCCTGCCAAAGGATTATATGCTGCCTACAGGAAACACATTTCAAATATAAGACACACATAGGTTAAAAATAAAGGATGATTAAAGATATACTATGCAATTACTAATCCTAAGAAAGCTGGAGTGACTTTATTAATATCAGAAAATATAGATTTTAAAGTAAAAGTGTTTCCCGGGGTAAAGATGGTCACATTGCAAAACAGGTCAATTCATCAAAAGGGTTTGGTACGTAAATTCTTAACATTTATGTACCAAACCACAGAGTCTGTGCAGCTCTACAAGTCAAAAACTGATAGAAATGAAAGGAGAAATACAAAAATCCGAGATTGTAGGCAAACATTTCAATACCCCTTTCTCAATAATTAATAGAACAAACTGACAAAATCATAAGTATAGAGGTTAAAACAGCACTGTCAACCAACTTGACTTAATTGATGTTTACAGAGCACTCCAGCAGCAGAATACACATATTTTTCTAGTCTACACAAAGCATTTATCAAAATGAATCAAATTCTGGACCATAAAACAAGCCTCAGTAAATTGAAAAGAATTCAAGTCATGTAGAGTATGTTATCTGACCATAATCATTAAATAAAATTGGAAAGCAATAACAGAGTAATCTCTGGAATATCCCTAAATATTTGGAAACTAAATAACACACATCTAAATAACCTAAGGTCAAATAGGAAATGAAAGGGAAATTAGAAAGTATTCTGAACTGAATGAAAATGAAAACACAACATATCAAAACTGTGGGAGGCTGGTATAGCAGTCCTTAGTAAGATATTAAAAGCACTAAATTGTCTATATTAGAAAAGAAAAAAATTCAGAGAAAAACCTTTCTCCTTAAGAAACTAGAAAATGAAAAGAAACGACCCAAGCCAGGCTAATCAAAATTATTTTCGAGTTTCTAACTAGAGCTCACAGGGGCATCCCTTTTCCCTCATTGTTCATGTGGCTGAAAGCATGCGAGACCAAAACTTACAAAACCAAGATTGTGTTTTAAGCCTTAAAGAGCTAGAAAATTTCTCTGGCTTAAAGTATGAACATGTTTGTTTGTTGTTAGAAACAGTAACTGTACCTCATTATTTGTTTTCCTTCTACATTACTAATAGAAATTTCCATATTATTTGGCCATGCGATCATAGAGAATAAACTGTATTTCTCAGCCTCCCTGGCAGTTATGTATAGAAACGTAATTTAAGTTCTGGTCAGTGGTATTGTTTCTGTTAACTTTCGCCTCTAAAATGGTGGCTTAAAACCACGAAAACCATTTACTTGGTTTAGAATTCTATGGTTTGGCTCAGCGGTGGTCTGGGCTGGCTTGGCTGAACGTGCCTGAGCTCTTTCATTTATGTGATTAGCTAGCTTGTCAGCTGGCAGTCAGATGATCCAGGAAGGCCTCACTCACGTGTCTAGTGGTTGTCAAGCAGAAGGTTAACTGGGGTGATAGGAGAGGCTATTAGCTGGGGCTTCTAATTCTCTTCCACATGTCCTCAAATCCTCCAACAGGATAGCTTGAGCCTGTTTTACAAGGTGGTCTCAGGGTTCCAAGCCCAGCTAGAGAGAATCAACTCCAAGTCTGCAAGCATTTCAAACTTCTGCTTGCATCATATTTGCTGACTTACTACTGGCCAGATAAAATCAAATAAGTCAGCCGAGGGTTAGGGTTAGACGTATTCTATCAAATAGCATGGAAACAGAAAAGTGTTGTATATGACTTTTTGGAAGTGTATTTTCTAAAGGGAGGGAGTCACACTCTTCTCTCTACTTCTTGGTGGACAAGAATTGGTCTTAGAGTGTGAATAGATTTATATTCCCTCACATAAAAGGGAGAGAATCTACAGTGAGTTGTACAGAAGTGAACATGTATTTTCAGGTGAGTTTTGAGAAACTGATTACAATGAACTCATTTATAAACTATAAAGCCTTTTATCATTTACTTTTAAACCACATTTTAAGGTATGGCTAATATAGAGAAATTATAGGCTATATGTGTTATGCAAACATTTAGGTTAATGAAATAAGAGTAAAGTTGTGTTATCTTATTTGCAGCCGAGTTTCCCATATGGAGACATTTCATTTTATTGAAAAAAATATCCCATAAGACCAAAATGTTGCACAAATCAAGGCAATAATGAACACTTTTTAGATCTATGTAAAAGATGACTAAGAGTTAGGTGTAAAGAGGAAAAGTAGACACACATTAGGGAGGAGTGAGGAGTAGGGAGAGACAAGACAGTTAAATGGTGACTAACTGGGGTGCAGAAGCCTTTGGCGATGTCTAGTTTTAGGGGAAACTAAATAGATGTTATAAATTGCCAAGTAAAGTTCTCACTCTTCTTTCACCCCAAATCTTTAGTAAAATGTATTACTTTTTAAAAAATGAGAGCTCCTCTTCTGAAATTTCAAGTTTCGTGTCTAGAATGATACAGGGCAGAGCTCTCAGGTGGCAGGAAGATTCCCAAATGGAAGAAGCAGAAATTTAGGGTCAAGGTGGCCATGAGAATATCAGTACACATAGAAGTTTTAAAAACTGAAGGAGAACTTTTGTCCTTCAACAGGAGTGGAATGAGGGTTCCAGGCAATCTTATCTAGATTTCAAGAGGAAGGGAAGCTCCAGGTGATACATGCCTTACATCTGAATAAGAATATAACAAAATAAATAGAAGATAAAGTTTTAGCACAGAATACACCTTTATTTCTCTTCAGCCTTTTCACTCTTTCTTGCTCTAGATTTTTGAAAGAGTACATTTTACATGTGGGGTGTATGCAAGGTTACTCTTTGAGAGAAATATAAAGTATGTCTAATTCCTGAAGGTGCTTGCCATCTGGAGAACAAGACTAATATATGTGAAACAAGCACACAAAAAAATAGGGGATTCATTAAATGGTAATGGACTTGAAGTGTTATATGTATGTAATCAGAGGTCTATTCGATTCTCATGGCTGTAAGTAACATACCCGTCAATAAATGCCATTTATTTTTGAAGACCAAATCCGATACCTGTTTTGAGTCATAATCTGGTTTCCATGGGGTGGGGTAAGAGTGTGGGTGTGAAACAAAGCCAGACACTGTGGGGCAAGTCACAGTCCTTGCATATCTTTCTGACCTGTATGTGTCTTTGATATTGATGTGCATTATTGTCTACAACTCTGTCCTGCGTGTATAAACCTTTATTTTTCAGAGTACTAGACATTTTGTATCATTATCTTACCCTTAAGTAATGATTCCAGTGAGTTCCTATTTTCCAGATGAGGAAAAATGAGGCAGTGATAGATTTTTAACAACTATTTAATTAAAAAACCCTTCTCTACCTCTTTGTAACTGAATCCCAACCTCATGTGATATTTTTGGATATCCCTGAGATTAAAGGTAAATCAAACCGTGCCTTTCCACAGGTAGGTAACTTCCCTTTGTGATAACCTTGCCTCCAAATGTGGCATGCTGGATTCAGTCTGAGTGTAAGGAAATCATGGGGAGACAGGCCAGTGACTTTATGAGAGATCTGATGTCTGTATTCACATCTGTTGTGAAAGTCCGAAGTTATTATTGAATTTCTCAGATTTATTTCACGTGTTATATGTATATATTCCCTAGTGAAAGGTTTTAGCTGTTTCTTTAACCAACATAGCATTATCTGTGCATAGAGTAGATAAGCATTATATAGTCTATGTATTTTCATTCTCAAACAGCAGCTTGAAGAGGAAATATTCTCCTTTGTTCAGCTGTTATTTTAGTTGACAGTGCTCTAAAACAAGTAACTTTTTTGCATTTTTTTTTACCACAATGTAAGTCAGTTAAATATACTTGATGTGATTAATTCATAATATAAATGAACCATAAATATGCTGAAATATTCCTAAGAGTAGAGTTGTGTAAAAGAATGTTATTAGGGTCATTATCAGGAGGCATAAATGGATACTATTAAGAACTTTATTTAAACATTGTTAAAACCTTGGTGGGATGATATTATTATAGAAAGATTCTTCCTCAGTTGAAGCACTGGGCATGTGCAGAACAAGTTTGGATCAAGGAGTAAATGAGAGGAGTGAAACAGAGAGGTGGAGATTAAAGACTAAATTAACGGCTGGCCCTTTTCTATTTTCAGTCTCCCCATGACTGTATTTTGATTTCTTTATATGGTGCTTAAGGCTTAATTCCACTTCCCTTTTAGTCATACACTACTGACTTCTATGTGGTTTATTTCCATTCAGTTCTATATATTCACCCTGCTGAAGCTCTCCCATATTTCTGTGTCAGGAGGGGAAATACCTTATTACCTTCTTGTCTGTTTCACATTTAAAGTGTTTTCCCTCCCTGCCCTCTCTGTCTTGTACCTAATGAGCAAATTATCTAAAAATAGAAACGTTCATCACCCTACAAAATGTTGTATCTTCTCTAGATCGGAGGCCAGTGTAATTGTAAGAGACATGTGTCTGGCAGACAGTGCAATCAGTGCCAGAACGGATTCTACAACCTACAAGAGTGGGATCCTGATGGCTGCATTCCGTGCAACTGTAATGCCTCTGGGACAGTGGATGGAGATATTACCTGTCACCCAAATTCAGGCCAGTGCAAGTGCAAAGCAAATGTTATTGGTATGTGTAATGCAAAAGTTTGCAGTCACATCTCTATTACCATCTGGAATAAAATCCTCTATTTGATTTCTTCTCTGAAGAGTAAAGCAAATTTCCTTGCTCAAGGCAGGCTGGGAAAAAAAAATTTGGATGAAATTAACTGTCTAAAAATGACTAAATTAATAATTCTCTCAAACTACAGCTTGAAGCTTAGTTTAATCAACCCTTTAGAAGTTTCTTTATTCCGTAGATGCATTAGTTCACATGGTCCCACACTAATAAGTCATAGAAAAATATAATTTGCTTACTGCATAGATGTTTCTTTTAGAAAATTAGCACTTTTTCAAAATGCTTTACACTTAATGAGTTCTAAGCAACTCATTTCCATGCTAGTTTTCTTAATAGACCAAAATAAATGGATTTTTTCCGAAATATTCTGTGCTGCAGGGTCCTTTGTGATAAATCTTTCCATTTTTTTCTATTATATTTCTTTGAACTGTTCCTATGAAATGCAAAATAAGTCAACATAATTCCACAGATCATGTATATTGCTAGGGTTAGTTATAAAGGGCCACATAATTTTAATTTTGTAATTCAGCACCAAGCTGATTATAATAAACAGCTACCTTTGGTGTTATTTATCATTTTTTTTATACAAGACGTGCTTTTTTTGTTTGTTACTCCCACAGGTATTTTTCAGAAATTAGATTTGATTATAGCAATTTATTACATCCAACATTTTTGAGGGGAACC
This sequence comes from Phocoena phocoena, assembly GCF_963924675.1. Taxonomy (NCBI): domain Eukaryota; kingdom Metazoa; phylum Chordata; class Mammalia; order Artiodactyla; family Phocoenidae; genus Phocoena; species Phocoena phocoena. The sequence goes on from NC_089219.1 coordinate 172,258,195, forward strand.
ACAGCCATATAAGGACAAAATTTATCAAGTGCCCGAAATGCACTATGTACATAATGCACTTTGAAATTTTGATATATGAGAATATTATGAGAGGAAAGTTTCCAGATAAAGTGAGCCTTGTAACTGAACACGTCTTGGTTCATATAAGAAGTTTCAAAAAGACCTTTACCTTTCTATTGTCATTCAAGACACCAAGTCTTCCATGGTTTTTCTAACACTGACCTGAACCTTATAATAATAAAAACATGCCTGGCAGACACACACACACACGTGCCCGCAGACGTGCATATACACAAACATACGAACATATCATTTGGAGTAACATTTTCATTTCTGTGATATAACACTAAAGCTAATTCTTTATCTTTTATATATGTTGGTACTCGTGCATCATTTTGTACAATTCAGCTAGACAAGCATTTCATTTAATTTAATAGAAAAGAATATGGGCTTGCACATATTGATGGAATTACACAAGATTTATAGTATTACACAATTTATGGTATTACACAAGGTTTCTCTGGTTTAAAGAAGATTAAATCAAAATCTTTACCAAAACTTGCCCTTTTGCATTTTAAGCATACAAAAGCTAACTTTTCGGGGACAAAAAGAAAAGAACAACTAACATAAATAGAAGCACACTTTTGTATAAGTTTATCTGTGATATTGAATGAAGTCCTCCAAGTTCAGTCCATACAGCATCCTTTGTTCTTTGATATAAAATATCCTTTAAATTCAAGCTGTGAAAACAAAATTGAAAGAAAGGGCTTTAGGGACAATCAAATGGTTACAGCTCTGTATCAATAAAATCTTTCCTGTGGTAGTTAGATTCCAGAGCTTAAGGAAGGATCAAAGAATCAAACTTTACTATTTACTTAAAATTTGTTATGGCCTCCCTGCCATTTACCTGTGTTATTGGTTGACCAGGTAGTTTTCTGCGGGAAAATATAAATACATACTTTTTGAAGATGAAATCATCAGTTTAATATTACCATCTCTAGAGTGATTTCTGCACATACAGTATTTTTTAATAGAAATGTAAACTTGATATGTATATGTATTTCTTTTCCTAATGGGGCTAGCAAGTAACCTTATTCAATTTTACCTTGTTCGTATGATTAAAAAAACAACAGAAAATACAAGTATATGTTGTATGTGCTTCAGAAAGCAAACTGTTCGATTTAACAAAACTGTTAAAGCTTACTAATGATTCTATCACCAGTAAAATACATTAGCACCAATAATTTTATTAAAGTAGGTCATTCATCTAGAATAAAAAGGGAGAAGAATGTGAATTAAATGCCAAGTGTGCTAGCTCGCCTGTACTTTTTAACACCGAATGTGATGCCCTGTAGGCCTTCCTGAGTACGGTTAGGAATAGATTACCTGTCAGGAATATGTATGGCATATTCAAATAAGCACTGCGCATATTTTTAAAACTGATATGATGTGAATCCATGTAGACCAATTTTAATAGTTCAAAATGAGTCATAATTCTTGTTAACAATACAGTTATTTTTAAAATTTGCAGCAATAGTGGTCCTTTTTTATTTTCCTTATTGAAATTAAATGATATGCCTTAGGTGAGTCATTCATCACTGTTAAAGAACTTGCCTTCCATTGGAGTTCTTGAATTTTTATCCATATATATACATATATATTAGGCGTTTCCTTCCAGTTTAGGAAATGCTTTTCTGCATATGGTTTCCTGAGTGTGTTTTTGACTGTTATTTCCTGACTAATTTTTTTTAATGCTATTATAGCTTGAAATAAATGTTTCAATGGATTCAACTTCACATAGTCACTTATTTAAATTCATGGATATGTGAAGACTAGCTAAAGAAAGTATTTTGCCTCTCAACATTTACTATTCAATTCTTTTTTATTCCTTTCCCTTGTACCACTTTTTTGAAACAAAAGAAAGTTGTCAGATTTAAGTGTAGGTGATAAAACATTTTTCTCTGTATGTAAAATGTATATATGTTTGTGCTCCTTTAAGTAGGAGTCATGTAAACAGCAGAATTTACTTCGTGTTTAAAGAGGTATGCTCTGAATCACACAATATGACAAGCGATGTGATTGCTTTATGAGCCGAGGAGAGCATAATTTATATTAATTGAAAATGATAAAATATAGGAGTGTATAAAAGCATTGAGATGCAGTTGCTCTGGATAACTTTTATTTATATTAATTATTTAATTGTGTGAGATTCAGAAGTGAATATGTGTACTGTTCTCACAAAAATAGTTATAGCTTAGCATTTATTAAACATTTTGGGAGGATGCTGATTTGTAGGAAAATAACTTATGTGGTAATATGCAGTTCTTCTGTATGGCTTTGAAAATGTATTTCACTCTCAACTTTTAAACGAACATACTTTGTTACTATGACATAACTAAGAATAATGGTTTTAATATAGTTAAATAATTTTAAAATAATAGTTCTGATATTTGTTAAAGAGGAAAAGAGTTCCAGTATGTGCAACAGAAGCAGTATTTGCATTAAGCATTTCTCCTCGCATTAAGTAGTGAATAAAATTGTATAGAGCCCATCGCAAAAATAAAGTGGTACGTGAGTGCAAGTTAAGAATTGCCATTGTATTTTGAGTATATGATCAGCCCCTCTTTGGCATTACTTGTGAAAAAAAACACTCAGCGTTTTATTGTGCCTGTATTAAATGTGGACAGTAGCATTGTTTGCACTACAGCTATCTTGAAAGCTTGAATGCGGTTGTTTTCACATCTTTACCTTCTTAAACACATTTTTCTCTTTAGGGCTTAGATGTGATCATTGCGATTTTGGATTTAAATTTCTCCAAAGGGTTAATGACGACGGCTGTGAGCCCTGCCAGTGTAACCTCCACGGCTCAGTGAACAAACTCTGCAATCCTCTTTCTGGGCAGTGTGAGTGCAAACAAGAAGTCAAAGGACTTCAGTGTGATACCTGCAGAGAACACTTTTATGGACTGGACACCACCGGTTGTAAGGCCTGTGACTGCGACGTAGCTGGGTCCCGGTCTGGGACCATCTGTGATGCTCGGACAGGACAGTGCATCTGTAATCCCAATATTGGAGGCAGACGATGCAGTGAATGTTTGGAGGGATACTTCTACCTGCAGCGAAACAATTCCTTCCTCTGTCTGCCTTGTAACTGTGATAGGACTGGGACAGTAAATGGCTCTCTGCTGTGTGAGAAATCAACAGGACAGTGTCTCTGCAAATTAGGAGTAACAGGTCTTCGCTGTAATCAGTGTGAGCCTCACAGGTATCATCTGACCGTTGGCAATTTTCAAGGCTGCCAGATGTGTGAGTGTGACCCCTGGGGGACGTTACCTGGGACCATTTGTGACCCAATCAGTGGCCAGTGCCTATGTTTGCCGCGTCGTCAAGGAAGAAGGTGTAATCAGTGTCAACCAGGTAAGAGAGAAATGTGTTACATTTTCAGTACACGAAGGTTTTCTTTTTATCCCATATCAGGTGATTCCTCTTTGCTTCTCTTTCAGGACTTCTAAAACATCAATCTCCAACACCTTTGTTGCATTTATATCATTATCTAATGAGGTGTAACTAGTTTATTTAAGATTATGTGGCATCTTTGTGTTGCTGTATTTGAGAGTGACCCTTTAGATGAATGCCAGCCAATCAGACGTTTCATAACTGAGACTTTTATTTAATTTCTCAACTTGAAGTAAGTCCCCTTTTAACAACTGAAAAAAAATAAGAAAAGCAAGAATACATTTTATATTCTAGAGAAAGAGAAACTTGAGTTGATCATCCACACAGTGCCAAATATTCAGATGATGAACTGATTTTCTGAATAAAAGCTGACCAAGTGTTTTTACTAAATGAGCTATATGTTCTGGCATCAAATAGAAACATCTAAAATAATTTTTAAATGCCATTAAATTAATAAAATAGGCTACTGTTTAGTCCTACTGTACCCATCTTTCCAGGTTTCCCAGTTGGAAGAAAGATGGACCCTATCCATCACTTTCTCCTTGACTTTATATGATTTAACTAAAGCAATATACTTCCTTTATAATACATTCATCGTGATGTTATGATAAATATAAATATCGGTTGTTTAACAGCTGTACTAATTGTTGTCCTGTCTAGCAATATCAGCTCTGAGTTATCTGAACCTGTGAAAACGAGGGTGATGCAAATTCGAAAGGGTGATTTGCCTGCCAGGGAAGGGTAGGACTAAAGTCTTGTTTTGCATAACAAGGAAGTCAGCTTAGTAGAATTGAACCAAACCTCTCCCTTGGCATTGGTCAGTGTGACAAGTAAATCCAAAGAGACAGAAAAGAAATGATGAACGGTTAATTCTCTTTGAGATAAAATATCAGAAAAAAATTTGAACTAGCTTCAACATAAATGGAGGCTATATTATCAGTGAATGTCCCATAAAACCTTATATGGAGCAACACAGTCGGGACTCAGGAACTAGAAAACTCTCACTGGTATATATTCATTCATTGATTCCCACCCTCCGTCTCTTTCTGCAGAAGGGCACTCTGCTTCTCTCTTCCTCTCTGCGTGGTTATATAGCCACCCCTGTCTCCTGAGTTTGCTTACAGCTCTAGTTGCAGCTATACAGAGAGACATTAGCTGCTTCTTGGTTACAATTCCAAGAGTGAGATTCTAATTGACTCAGTTTTGTCGGGGTGGCCGTGTCTGAGCCAATTCACTGTGGCCAGTGGTGTCAGGATCACATAACATAAGCATGGCTTCTAGGGACCACTCCTTCAGGTAGGAGCAAGGTGGTAAGTATCCCAGAAAACAGGAAGATCATTGAGTGTTGACAGCTGCAACGTACTGCGTTCTTTCAGCTTCAGATTTATCCTTCCAAATTTGCAATCAATTACTATTTTTTATATCCTAAGATGACTTTTTTCTCTATTTATTAATATCTCTAATTTTGGAAAGTAAGTAGTCAGTTTCCTGCACAAATAACCATGATGTATATAACCTACTTTGTAAATAAACCAGCAAAAATTAATAGAGCAAATGTTATATGCTTTTGAGTCGTTATCCATGGTTAAAATTTATTGAGTGTTTCATTCTGACCAAGAATATAGCTATGCCACGGAACTAGAGACCAGTGGGCTCAAATCAGAACAGGAGGACCAGGGGTGGAAAAAAGAAACTGATATGTTGCTTGGATAGGGTTCTATTGGAGAGTTTTGATTCCTAGAAATATCTAAGAGATTCCTAGAAAACTAAGCAGAGGCAGATTTTTCAAGAAAGGAAATATAATCAAGCATATTATAGGGTATAACTGTGAAATAGATTTATGTAGTCGTAATAAGATAATCTCTGAAAAGTGATTTAACCAACTAAGGGGATTATTGAGGAGGAGGTAGAAAGAGCTAAATATTCATTTTCTATAGTAGAAAGACAGTAGTCTGAATTTTAAGCATTGAGATGTAACAATACATGCATGTTATTCAGAAATCGAGAAATGAAAGCCAGAAGAAACATCTATAGGAGTTGAAGGTGATTGCTCTAGGCAGGGAAGTTCCTGGGAGAAGGACGAAGCTGCAGGCTGCCACTTTACATTCTGAGTCTTTAAGTTCTATTTGATTTTAAAAACTATCTGCGTGTAAATTTTGATAGAAATAAAAATTTAAAAATTATTGGAAAAATCGTACTCAATTCTCATGGTCTCCTGACCCCTTTCGCTTGGGGATTTATGTGGTAGAGTGTTGTTTTTTTAGGAGGATAATTTCTCAGTAGCTATTTGCCTAAGTACAGATGACACAAAACTCCTCTCCAAAGGTGTATGGCAAACTGTCCTCTCTTTTAAGGAAGATATAGAATGGGGACCATCACTGTTAATGAAAGTAATTATCATATTTAAAGTTACCGTGTATTTTATTTACTAGTGCAGTTGTCTTATTTCCTTTGAGTTTTGATATCTTGACAGTAAGGATTATATTATGCAGCTTACATAGCCACAATATTGATGTAATTCCTTGTATATTGCATGCAGTCAGTAAGTGGTTTGTTTAATTGAAATGAGAAATAATCAGGAGTTTTAACAGAGACATCTGTATTAGGTAGGGTTCTCCAGAGAAAAAGAACCAATAGGAGATGTCTGTGTGTATATACATACATACATACATATATATATGTATTTTTTTTTTCCACTGAATATACTAGTCCATGGGAGGATCTGAACTCCTGACCCTCCTGTTCTGATTTAAGCCTGTTGATCTATAGTTCTGTCGCATGCTGTATCCTAGGTCTTACCTTTGCAGCTTTACTGAAGATTTCCTTCACATCTCCTGTGGTGGATCCCCTGTTTCCTGAGTCCTATGTGTTCTTTTTTCTTGATTTATTTGTGTATTTGGTAGAGCAAATGCTCCAGTAGCTTCTGAAAAGGAGTACAGGGAGGAAAGTGATTTTTTTTTTTTTTAGAATTTTGAACACCTGAAATTATCTTTATTCCATACTCATAGCTGTTTGAAATTGTACCATTATATAGAATCCTTTTCACTCAATAAATTTATTTCACCATTATCTTCTAGCAGTACCAACTAGATTCTTGTTTCTTTCATTTTTTTTACATTCCAGAAGCTTTACCATTTCTATATCCTTCATTTCAGAAAATTTCATGATGAGATGCTTTTTTGATAAATACTTTCGCTGGTAATTCAGTGGGGCATTTTGTCTGTAGATTAATGTTCTTATGTTTTGGGAAAATCTATAAAACACCTTCATAGCAACATCTAGACCAGTGTTTGACTGAACAATTGGACAACAAATCTAGCCAAGTTGACCCACAAAATTAACCATCACAGGTACCCTTTCATATAATCCCCCTGTTCACTGTAGCACTTCATCCCTGTACCTGTTGAGTACAGACCCCCTCTGGCATAATTTCTAAAGAGAAAACTCATTTTCTTTTCCCAAAGTGTGAGAGGGAAAACCTTCTGTTTGGGGAAAGTCACACCTGCCTTCAGAAATCTCTGAAGCTTTCGGTTTCACTTTTTTCCCAGAGTTATGAAAACCTGCGTCAATTAGCTTATGGTTGGCCTGTCCCCCTGCAAGTGCTTGGCTTTTACTTGTAGACATTTGTCCTGAGTGACAATTTCCTCTTCTGTTCTTTTTTTTCCCTTTTATTTAATATTTTAGACTTAGAAGGGAAAAATTGTCCAATCAACCAAGCTTAACTGAAAATGTTACCCTAGTATTTTCTGGGTTTAATCTTTTCAGATCAAATCCTTGCAGTCAAAATTGAGTTTTCCCATAATTCTTGTGTCTTCTATCAAAATCAATCTTGTTGGTTTCACATATATCCAGGATTTGACCACTTCTCACCCGCCTCACTTACCCATCTTGGTCCAAGCCGTGGTCACGTTTCTCCTGGACTTTCCCAATAGCTGCGTGAACTCCCTGTTTCTCCTCTTTATCCTTCTCCAACATGCAGGCAAAGTGATGTGTTCAGACTTCGGTCAGATCATACCACCATACCCTGCACTGGCTCTCCATCATTGTAAGGAAACAGCAAAGTTGATGGACTCTAATGGCCCCCATGATCTATAATGCCCATGACCTCCATGACTTCATTTCCAGACATAGGTTGTTCCTCTCCAGCCTACAAGTCTCATTGCTTTTCTCAGGTTGTTCAGTGCTCTATACCAGGACATGGAGCACATCACCATAGTGGGGGGTCCATATATATTTCCTGAACTAGTGAATGACTTACACTGAAGAATATCTCAATGCCCTTCTCCTCTTTTTAGGCATGGGCATAGTGCAAGCCTGTGAGTGTCTCCTTAGCTACACATAGGGAGGATATGGCATTCTACCTTGCAAGGGAGGAAAGACACTAGTGGCCTAAGGACCTGATGCATTTTTTGGACAGCACAAGGTATTCTGTACACATATGCATAGCCTATGGAAAAGTCAAAGTGTGTTTGTGGACCTCTTTTTTTTTTTTCTTCTTTTTTTTCCTGTTCTGCATTGTTCTAGCTTCAGAAACTACTTTGAATTTTGTTTTCTGGGTTTTATCGTCTCTGCCCTTGAAACTTAGATGGAAAAAAAGAAACCTTGATCCTGAAGTATCTTTATTATAAACGGATGCTTCATGGTAGCCAGCATGGCAATGGGCACATTAAAATGCACTGCTGCAATTGGAAGCTTTCTTTCTACTTCTTTAAACACATCTGAGAGAACTAGGTTATATCCTACAGGGGGGAACACCACACCGATGTGTGCGAGCATCGAGCCGCGGAGGGAGCGGTACGGATAGTGGTGGTGAACGAAGGAGCCGAAGGACTCCAGCCTGCCTTTTTCATCCGTGATTGTAAATATCACCGACCATCCTAGACTAGTACACATGGACTCTTGTCCTACTTTCGTAAAAAGCATTATTAAGGAAGGTGCATATAATGAAACCTCATGTATTATTAACTTAACCTTACTAGGAATGTACAAGGAATAGGCTTAATTCAACAAAAATTTATAGGCAATTTGTTAAAGCGGCAGTGCACATTAGAAGGTACATTAGAGCCACCTTGGTTTTAATACGCCATTCAATAACTCGAAAAGAGGTTAAGAATGCTGCTTAACCTCCATTAAGTATTTTAAAAATGCTTTAATTTAAAATTATTTGGAGTGTGTGTACATATATGGATGGACACATACCTACACTCATAAGTAGAGCACTGAAGATGTTTTCCCGGTTCGTTTTTTCAGGACTGGATGACCTCATAACATTTGGCAGGAGGCACTTAATCAGGCGCCGGGTGGAGAAAGGTGTCAAGGTGTCCCCAGCCAGTGACCCACCCTTGTCCTTGAGAACTAGAGGCAGAGAGGGTTTATTGAGGATCCTGCAGCTTTGGAATAAAATAAAGGCTAATTTATAATGAAAACAGCTTCACATGACACATTTCGCGCTAATAGGACAATTCCTCATGCTTCCCTCTGGTATTTACTTTGGGTTTGCTTTTGTAACTCATGCAGACCATTAGAAAATAAAGTATCTTGTTTCATTAAGAAGTGTATCGTATTTGTCGAGAAATGAGCTCATCAACCAGCATTGCATGCAAGACCCTGCCAATGGAATTGGAATTAGATGGCCGATACTCCATTAAAAATCAGTGCATCAAAATTGAGATCCGATTATGACACATGCCCCAGTGTTCGGTGAAACGGCTTTTCCAGATTAGCATATTTTTCACAGAAGGACCACAGAGTAAGAGCCTTTTCCTTAATAAACCACCAGGAAAGAATCTTGTCATAGGAAATACGGATCACAATCCTACTCACATCTGGGGGAAAAAAAAGAAAAAAAAAGGATATTGACAGGTCATTACCTAAATTTTAGGAAAATCCCACTTTGTTGAAAACTGCCTAGTAAAAATGACAATGATGATAATAGATACTATTTACCAAGTGTATACTGTATGCCAGACCCTGGAATAGTGTTTTATCTAAAAAAATTCCATTTAATATACACACTATTTCTATGATGGAAGGACCAGTATTATTTCCTTCGGGGAAATGCAGTCTCATTAAGTAGAAGGGCCATTTACACATCCAAGTCCATCTGACCCCAGAATCTGCACTCTGAAAGAGTGAAACTCTTATTCTGAATAACTCTTTATTTGTTATAAACATTCACTTAACAAATATTTGAGGGTGGGTTGAAATAGAGACTCTTCCAAGTGTCTGTAACCTCCCCCCGATGCTCAAACTCATCTCAACCCATGTTTCTCGCTACTGCTTCAGGTCCTGGGATATTTCATTTGTTGTGCTGAATCTGAATAATAGTTACAAAATAAAAATGAACAGAGCTGTGAGCGGCTACAGTGCTCAAGTAATGGAGAGCCGACCGAGAGGTCTAGACGTGGGCTTGCTCCACGGACAAAGTTAGAGGAGCGTTTGAGGTGTTTGCCGCGGCATAGGACAGAGACTTTAGAGCATGCGTCTGAAAAGTATCGAGGCTGAGAAAAGTGAGAGCAAAGGAAAAGTTGTGCCGTGGATTATGCGTGTACATGTGTATCTGCACACCGTAATCTCTAAGACATAATCAGAGCGGTGCTTCTTTATATTCATTGCTGTTACTGGATTTGATTCTTAGAGAATATACTTATGAAGGCTCCTCACGGATACTCCAATAGGAAAACCAGGTTTTTTATAAAACAGAAAGTCCGATAGGATAATTTCCCTCATATAAGCATCTTATTCTATCCTTCATTCTACGAGCTGGAGACATATTTTTGGAGTGATATTTTCTTTCTGAAGCCCTGTTCCATCCGTTGATCTGGCAAGGATTACATTTTGAATTTATCGTGCTTATCCATATACATTTCCTACTAATCCTCCCTGATACCCTACCTCTTCTAACCACTCTCATGACTCACAGATTTATGTTTACCATTTTCTTTTCAGTATTAGAGATATCATCTGATCATTGTAAAGAGTAACAGATATCCTCCCATCCGTCTACTCATCCATCCTTTCAGCCATCTATCCATTTCCTTCATATATCCATTTTTTTCAGTTAACGTCTATTGAATAAATTACTATACACCAGAGCCTGTGCTGCTGTAAGATATACAACCAGAAATATATTAAGGCATTACAGTTTAGTAGGGGAAACTGACTCGTGCAAATACAACATACTTGTAATAAGTGCAGTATTAGAAATGCACAAGATAGAGAAGTAGTAAAATGAAGGGACTGATTACTTCTTGAAGGCTGGGAGACATAAAGAACTTAGTAGTGTTTCCTGAGCTGGGTTTTAAAAACAAATAAGATTCGGCAAGGTATTCAAACGGGAAGCAGTCCAGGAAGAAGCAATAGGAGGAGGAGGGCATTTAAAATACATCTAAACTAGTCGAAAACGAGTTTTTCAAATGTTTAAAGAGAAATGATAGCTTGAGATGAATAATCATATTTATTTAGCATTTGTTAACATTTGGTCAAATCTATGAATAATAATTTTAGCATGATTTTTATACAAAACCATCAAATGGAGGAAAATTGTTATTTTAATTTGAAAATTAGCATCATCTCCTACACTTCATTTTGAAAAGATTGACCTGCAAAACCATTTCTCAAATAGTCTTTTGTTGCCTGGGGTAGGTGAGCCACAAATTCCTCCCTAGACTTTTCTCTTAACGTGGTGTCCATTCTCTGGTTGAAGATGAGAATTGTTTCTTCTAAATGGCTCATAATCAGTGCTTAGCCTCAGCTCTGCCCTCCTTTTCTGAATAAGGCCTAGAGGTTAAACTTGTTTTCTCGCTCCCATTTCCAGACCCTAGCAAAGCCTAGTTGTTCACGGTCCTCAGGAGGGACATTGCTAGGAAATGGGCTCTTCTTTTATGCCCAGGGCAGGTACTCTGCTGTGCAAATAGCCACTATAGGAGAGGATACCAGCTGCCTGGCTAATAACTTTGAACTCTAAGGATGCTGTAAGCCTTCTCCTGGATAAAGCAATACTCTTTTATGATACGGGTGACTTTTTGCGTTAGCCGTATAACACATTGTTTCCCACATGAGACTTGTCTGGTCTGGGACTGGAGTTAGAAAGAAAACTGGAGAAAAGAAGAAACTTTAGTGGGCTGATTTGGGGTGTGAGCTCTCAGCCCTGCATAATGGAAGGTAATACCTTTGTCCTGATGACCGTGCTTTAAACTGTGGTACAAAATCACCCATGGAAAGAAATCTCCAAAAGACCAGTTAAAATGATGCAGACACGTACTTGGGGAAGATGAAGTGGACCTAATGGAGGGAGATCAGAAATCTATTGTTTAAAAAAAAAAAAAAATTAAGGTCAGTTATCTTTAAGCTACACTCAGGAGCTGAAGTTTAAGTGGGAGGGAAGTTCTAACTACAGAACTATTTCTGTAGTTAGGAGTCATAAAAGGAGAGGTAATGGTCTAGAATTGGCACATTCAAGTAAGGCAGGAAGTAATCGTTGAGCAGGAAAGTACCTGAGTCATCCTGATCAGAACTGCTTAAAAATAGGACAGCTGAAATACTGGTGGGATTAACCTTTATAATCGTGCTGCTGAGAGGAGGAGGGGAATTAATCCTAAGACAAATTCCGATGTAGTCTTTTCCCTGAAGCCCTAACCTCCAGGCTGCAGCCTCCCTGGCTGCTTTACTACCTTTCTTGTTCTCCTCTGCTGATACCTCTGATTTTTCTGTGCCCTTCTTTAGTCTCCCAAACTTGGGCAACCCAATCTTCTGCACCAAAATCTACACTCCTGGTCTTTACAGATTCACCTAACAAATCATTTTTTTTTTTGGTAAAAATCCTTCCTAGCTGTTCTAGATTTCTCTGTGGCTTGAACCTATTGCAAAAAGTCCAAATTAATTCTACTTCTAAGTATCTGTGCTAATGGGGAATTTATCCAAATTGGAGAGCTGTTAGTACATGAATGATGCCATCATCATGAACCTTAAGGACCTAGGTACCTTCACACAAGGGAAAATACATAGAATCCCAGCCACAATGGTCTTGAGTCTAAAATAGAAGCCTTCTACGTTTGTGATTTTGATCACATGGTGAGTCAGATAGGAAACTATGTAATAACTGTCAGGGCCATACTCTATTTCTGGCAACACGTATAAAGCAAATCGCTGTTGGTGAATGCAAAGAAGCAAAGGGCAGAATCTCGTTGCAAATTATTATCAAAAATGATAGTCTTATTTCTCTCCAATTGAATGGCACAGATTTTGAGCTTCTTTCTTTTCATTTTACTCCTCCTGAAACTTTTTAAGAGAGAATATGCAGGGCCTAGGAGAAGAATAACAAATTAATTGTTGATAGCTGTAAAAGAATGGCTTGTTCTCAACTAGAGCCTCAAATGAATTTTACAGTGTTCCAGTTACTTCTGGTTTTTCCCCTAAAGAAGAGATACCACATGGTGCTTCCCTTGGTGCTCACGCTTTTTCTCTCTTTCATATCACTGATATTTTATAAATGTAAGTTAGTGATCCTGACAACTATACAACTTATTTTCGTTCGCCAGAGCTTCATTCATTGTTTCAATAAAATTCCTTGTAACATTGTACACACGCTTGTGTGTGTATATATGTGAATATGCGTATATATGTGTGTATACATGTACATGCACAAACACGTATCACACCACACCCAGAACCATTTCTCCCTCATATGCCTACTTCATCATCCAAATGTCCAATGCATTTCTAATTTTATAACTGTTGATTTCCACCTTCTGGGTCCAAGAAATTTTAAGTAACTGGAAGATATTTTTGAATCATATTTTATTTCCCTTCTTTTTCTATAAGAAAAAATACAGATTTTATAATTAATCTAAATTCTGTTTCTGTCTTTTTTTTTTAATATAGTACTTGTTGGGATCAACGCCTACCTGATAATTTGGTGCAGTTTTGTGAATTCCAGTGTTCGAGTGCCTCCTTTGTGGCAAGCACTGTATTGGATGCTGGGTAGACAGTGATGAATTAATCAGATGAGGTTCCTGCCTTCAGGGTGGTTACAGTCTGGTGGAACTGAGATTAATTGTAACTTTCCTCAGCACTCTATAGGAAATAGAATGCTGTGAAACTAACAGGCATACCTGAACTAGCCCAGAATAGGTTACTGGAGGAAGAGTCACAAGACCTGATACGCATAGAGTGAGCTAAGCAGGAAAGGTGGGTCCAAACCATTTCAGCAGACAGAACTGCCCAGGAAAAGCATTTAGGCATCAAGAACAGAATGAAGTATGACTGGGGCAGATGGGATGAGCTGTAAAATGAAGCTAGGGAGATAGGCAGGACCTTACTGGATGGTTGGAAGCTGTGCTAGGATTTATTTTTTTCCTAAAGGGAATAGGAAGTTATGAAGTAATTTTAAACAGAGCAATGAGGTGTTCAATATACACTCTAAAAAAGATGGTTCCAGCTACACTATGAAGAATAGGTTGGAGGAGGACAAGAGGGACGCTAGGAGGTGAGACAGCCTCTGTGGTTGAGATGCCTGGGTTTGAATCTGCTATTTGTCAACTCTATCATTTTAGGAAAGTTTGTTAACCTTCCTAACCTTCAGTTGCCTAATTTATGTAATGGACATAATAATGCCTGAATTATTAACATTGCTAACAGTGAGAACTAAATGAGACAGTGAATATAAAGCTTTTATCATAGCCTCTGGTACATAGTGTTAACTATAGAAAACTTGGTAGTGACTTTAACCAGGGAGGTGGCAGTGGGGATGGAGAGTAGAAGATTTAAAATTCTTAGAAGGCAGTATTCATACGACTTGGTAATTTGCTATATGTAGGGGCACAGGGAAGTGAAGGACTCAGGAGTTGCCAGTTTTAGCAAAATATAGGATGCTCAATTAAATTTGAATTTTTTAATACAAGCAAATATCACATGGGACATACTTTTACTAAAATAATCATTGATTAGCAGAAATTCAAATTTAACTGGGCATCCTGTATTTTAGGCTATCCTACCAAAGATGTCTCAGAGTTCCAGCTGAAGCAACTGAAGCAATAGATGGTGGTGCTATTTGCTGAAACAGAGATGATTAGAGGAGGGACCAGTCTTTAGTGGAAAGATCATGAAATAGGTTTTGCATACACTGAATCGTAGGTGCCAGGAAGACACCCAGTTACAACTCAGCTTTTCTTTGGCCATAATTGACATACTGATAAAGAACGGCTACAGCCACGTTTGTACAGGGACTTAGATAGTGCCGTGTTAGAGCGTTCTGTTTTTCAATGTGATCAAAATGTTATTTTTTAAAGAAAAGACTGGGTAGAAAGTATAATAAAAACTTTTCATTGCTTCATTTCCAGGTTTTTATATTTCTCCAGGCAATGCCACTGGCTGCCTGCCATGTTCATGCCACAAGACTGGTGCAGTTAATCACATCTGTAATAGCTGGACTGGTCAGTGTGTTTGCCAAGATGATTCCATTGCCGGGCAAAGTTGTGACCATTGTAAAGACCTTTACTTTGGATTTGATCCTCTAGCTGGAAGGTAAGTGTTTATAAGAATTAATAATTAAATGTTTTTACTAAATTATATTTGTAATTATTTTTTTTTTTTTTTACTAACAGTGATTTTTTGGCAGTATCTTCTGTAAAAAGGAATATTTTCTGTCCCCCTTAGTCTGTGGATATATTCTTTTATGCATTGATGTCTGCATTTATTAAACATAATAGTAATCTTTGCATATCTCCTAGAGTTCCAATGTATGGGTTGCTGTACATTGATAAATGTGTCCAGTATTAGGACCTGGGAATATCAAATTTTGGTTGTGGAGAAAGACAGGTAAAGAAATATCCATAAAAGCAAATACACAAGCACATACACAGGCTAAGATAGGTATCATATGTGTGTATATACTTTGTTCTACATGGCCCCTGAATTTATTACTGCATTCATTTATGTTCCTTTTGCCTTTCTAATTTAGGTTTAAAGACTGGCAGGTGAGAAACATATCTTTGAATTCAGTGATAAGATTTTTTTTTCCCAGTGTGTAAAGTACCTTCTGAAAGTAAATTAACCACTTTTCAAAGTTACACTGTCTTTAATGTTCTACTTCTTACTTCCTGTGTATCTGTGGGCATTTGCTTTCATGCAGATGTGTTCATTGCTGTACTTTTGAAGGTGTGCTGGAATGCCAGTTCCATGTGTGTTTTCTTGGTCTGGTCAGGTAATAAATCTGTCTAGGATTGGGACTGTATCCATGAATTCTTTGACGTTCCTATCCCCAAGAAACTAGTGTTGTGTCTGCACACACCAACCAAATCTGTTTCTCAATATGTGTCTGTGTGTGTTTATAAATATAAAGGCTAAGTGCTCAAGGGTTTGAGATGATTTTTTCAACTCATCATCACCCTGCTGCCTGCCTTTTGGCTGTTACACTCTTCATTAACAGCTTGATTAGAGTGTGGACAGTGTGACGGGGTAAATTATTGAAAAAGAAATCAAGCTAGTTCATTTGGCTTTCTACTAAAATTCAATTTGATTAAAAACTTTAATATAATATTTAAAATATTTATCAAAACAACTTTATGTTCTTATTACATATCGTATATTTCAAATCCATGCTGCTCCACTTCTGTTACCATTGGACTATCATCTCGGTTAGTCTGAGAGCATTACTACTCTTCTGTACAAATATGAAATTACTCTGAATGAGTATAGAAAACACATGGCACAGTAGATGTTAAATAAAAAGTATTACCAGGATCTTGATAGTAAAATCAGGGCCAGTTATTGCACCTACCACCCCCTCTACATACTTTTTGTTGAAAGACCATCTCACAAATTTCCCAGTTGGAACTCTGGGGTTGGTTTGTTTCACTACTGACAGCCTCTGTCTTTAGATTTCCTGTCTTTTCCATAGTCTTTCTGACAACACTTAATTACCAAGAGAAAAATATCTTCCCCACTCAGCTGTCCTTGGAATACTCATGCCTATCTATGACATTTTGTGCCAGCAGTCGCTTACCCATTTCCCCTCTACTGAGCTCCCTTGTTATTCTTGCCAGTGTTGTCACCAAAACCCCTACTTAATGACCAAAAGCTGTCTAATTGTCTTGGCTTTTTCACTTAACTTTCTTTAAGTGAAACCTGATTCCCTTCATTACATGGCTTCCCGTACCCTTCAGTGTTTGTAAACTCAGGCTGACCTTCACCCCATTCTGTTTCTCCCTCATTTATCTACCCACCCCAATCTAATCCAGGACCAGGAATTGCTTACAGATAGTGTTCTATCACCTATCACCCTGCCGTTGGGCTGGCTAACGTGGGAATCAGACTCCCTGGGTTAAAAGCTGGCTTGAAATGTTAACCTAAATTGATGAGGAATAAATAGGAAGAGCCAGAAAAGTAGGTATAAAATACATCATCATCATCACCACCACCACCACCACCACAACAACAAATACATTATTAGAAGGTGCCAAGGTTAAAATTAGGAAAGCAGAACTCAGTAAAATAAAAGGGATGAGTGCAGGCTGTAGTCTAGGAGATAGAGCCAAGTTTGAAAAGCTAGTAGCTTCTATAGCATAAAAAATCCAGAACAAGTGCGAGTTCAAAGCCAAAAGACTTATGACAAGTGTCATATAAATACAATTGTATATCTTTACATATTAGGTGACTGATAATTATATTGAGTCAAGTAAGGAAGTACACACACACACACACACACACACACACACACACACACACGTCATATTTTCTTTATCCATTTACGGGCATTTATGTTTTTTCCCTATCTTGGCTATTGTGAATAATGCTGTAGTGAACATAGGGGTGCAGATATCTCTTCATGATCCTGATTTTATTTCCTTTGGATATATAGCCAGAAGTGGGATTGCTGGAATCATATGATAGTCCTATTTTTAGTTTCTTAAGGAACTTTCATACTGTTTTCCATAGTGACTGTACCAACTTACATTCCCACCAGTAGTGTACAGGGCTTCCCTTTTCTCCACATCCTCACCAACACCTAGCTTTTTGATAATAGCCATTGTAACAGGTGTGAGGTGATATCTCATTGTGGTTTGATTTGCATTTCCCTGATGATTAATGATGTTGAGCACCTTTTAATGTACCTGTTGGCCATTTGCATGTCTTCTTTGGAGAAATGTCTATAAATATCCTTTGCTCATTTTTTTAAATTAGGAGGTTTTTTTGCTATTGAGTTGTATGAGTTTCTTATATATTTTGGATATTAACCCCTTATCAGATAGATGGTTTGCAAATATTTTCTCCCATTCTGTAGGTTGTCTTTTTTCACTCTGTTGGTTACTTCCTTTGCTGTGCAAAAGCTTTTTAGTTCATCTCTTTTTGCTTTTCTGCCTGAGCTTTGGTGTCATAACCACAAAATCATTGCCCAGACCAATGTCAAGAAGCTTTTTCCCTATGTTTTCTTCTAGTAGTTTTAGACTCTGATATTAACTTTAAGTTTTTAATCCATTTTGAGTTGATTTTTGTATATGATGATTTAGGGTCCAATTTCATTCTTCTGCATGTGAATATTTAGTTTTGCCAGCACCATTTATTGAAGAGACCATCCTTTCCTCATTGTGTGTTCCTGATACCCTTTTTGAAGATCAGTTGACTGATATGCATGGATTTGTTTCTGGGCTCTCTATTCTGTTCCATTCGTCTGTGTGTCTGTTTTTAATGCCAGTACCATACCGTTTTGATTACAATAGCTTTGTAATATATTTTAAAACCAGGAAATCTGATGCCTCCAGTTTGGTTCTTCTTGTTGAACCCATGCTTTGCAACTTAAAATAGCTGTAGGACTTTCTGTTACCTAAGAAAGACCAGAAACGCCATACAGTTGACTCACTTTATATCCAGGTGGCAGACAGGGGAATTAGCCCCATATGATATATTTAAAGGATCAGTGAAAGATGAAAGTAAAATTAATTTATGATTGCTTTTTATGACTAATGGTTTTCCAGTGTGCTAATTATTTTACTGTTTGCACTTTTCTTAAAATCATCTTTTCCTTTGACTCCCAAGATTCTGCTTCTCTGATTTGTTTTCTATTTCTTTTGATGATTAGTCCTCTTTAATCTGGCCCTTCAACTTACATATCAACGTCTGTGATTTCAACCTCTACATGCCTGTAAATGACTTTCAAATATATTGTCACATCTTCAGATCTCCATCATGGGCTCTAGGCCTATGGCTAGTTGTGTCTCTGAGTTTTAAATCTGCATGCCTCTCATGCATCCCATTCTTAATATAACCAACACAGAAAAAATTCTCATTTGCATTACTTTCCTCACCTCTGCCAAAAATTAAAAAAATAAAAGTCTCATGCCGTCATCATCTTAGTGAAAGGGATATAAATCTTAAAATAACTATTCAAGTCTGCACCACCCACGTGCGACTCAGGATGCTCTCAGATTGGGCAGGGTTGGCTCTTGATATTAGCATACGCTGCTGCTGGAAAGAGCTATTGAAAGCAAGAGCCACCATGTGTAATGCAGCTTCTCTGAAACAAATAAAGCCTCCCTTAACCACAAAGACCCAAAGAAATCAGCAGGATTTGTCCCTTGTTAAATCAGTCATCTGGAATGCCCTTGTCTAGAGTTGACCCTTCTATTCCACTGATGAATTCTACTGTCGCATTTCACTTTAACATCGATGATAGAGAAGAAATCCTCTAGCACAGAAGGTCATAGAGAAAGATGTTTCAAAATGTGACAATGAGAACTGCTTGAATGTATACTTTTGCTCATCACTGAAAAGAGATAAAAATGGATTTTATTCTTTTTATGTTTTCCATTCCTTTCCTGAATGATATTGAAATCTGTTTGTTGACTTCTGGTTGTTCTTGTGGATATATACTAACACTGACTATTTTGAAGATGTGTACAAAGATGGCTACAACATATGGGATTCCATCTAGTATAAGGAATTTTTGTTTTCTGAAGGAAAAAATCCACTCATAGTCTAAATGTATACAGACATGCAGTTAGGAAAATAACTGTGCCCAGATGTTAAAATTTTTAAAAAAGAAAGAAAATCATCTAAAATCATTTGACTGTACCTTGAATCATCTAAGAGCATTTGAATGTACCTTGTAGGTACTTATAAGTATAAATTTATTTCATTAATTTCTAGAATTCTACAAAGATTATAAGTATTTTATTTTTAAGCAAGGAGAAGATACAAGTATCATTGTATCTCTTCATTGATTTTGAAAATAAATTGATTTTCTCATCTGCTTTCTCCATTTATCTATTCAGGGGATTTTATTTAACCCCTCCGTGAAGTTCACACACATCCCTTACCCTGCTCCATCTTCTCTTTTATTGTGCACAGCTGTGTTTGCTATATTTTTCTCTTGGCTTATTTTATATACTTTTCTTCAATACTCCCAAGGGCAAAATAAATAACATAAAATAGGGCCTGACCCTAAACTACAGCAACAGTGACAAAAAATGCCCCAAACACAACAGTATCAAGCTGGAAAATCATTTGCCTGTTTTCATCCAAGTTGTCCATTCTTCAAAAGCTCCCTATCACAAAAAAGGGCATGTGTTTTTAAAAAGCTGATCCAAGGGCAAAAACCACTCCATTTACCTTGGACACATAAGGCAAATGTGATTTAATCAGTATTGAAAACAATGAAGCAAAAAAAAGTCTGCCCACTGAAAAAATCAATAAAGCAAAAAAAATGAGTAAAAATATATCATATTTGTCTAAACCAAAAACAGTGAGACAGAAATGGGCCACATTCAGTTTGTCTCAGTGGGTAGTTGAGACCCATATTTGACACAGTGCACTCCCTAGCACTGTCCGCAAGTTGACCTGTAACTACGAGTCCTCTTTCTCACAGCCCACAAGACGGTTCCAGTTCATCTGGGGCACCACCATTTTCTCACATACCATCCAAACCTCACAATCCCCTAAAGATTTTTTCCATAATGACTTCTTTTCTTTACATTCATCAGTGGTATTTTGTCTTTTTTTAGCCTTAAGGAGCGAGAAGTATCACTGTGTATCTTCTACTGACCAGCTGACATACAGTGAACTATGATTTCCCTCAGATAGCAGGGAATTGGGATCTAGGCTGGCCAGGGAATCGAAAGGCTCAGACTTCTAAAACATAAAGTAAAATTCTTCTGTGACCAGATTACTTTCGGTTTTACTGCACAAGTTCTCCATTTCACCACTAAGTTAAAGATTTGGTCTGGCAGTCTTTTCACATGCATATTTCCGAGGGATCTCAATTGGTCTCTTTTTCTGAGAACCAGATCAATGACTTCAAAGGGAAGCAGATAACTTTCTTGTCCGTTGGTGGTATCACAGTGGAATGTTGGGGAATGTTCCTCACAGATTCATTCTCCTCTATGACTCTTTGTTAGCTAGTTCTTATCTAGGGTGATGGGGTTAAAGGGCAACATGCCTCTCATCAGCTAGCCACCCCTGCATCGGCAGGCGGACTCTCAACCACTGCGCCACCAGGGAAGCCCTCCTATTCATCTTTTAATATGCAGCCCAAACATCCTCTTCCAGGATTCCTTCTTACTTACTACTCCTTTCCCTGCCCCGATCCTTTTCCACCAGAGTAGGTAGTTGGTCCTTTTCTTTGTATCCAAAGAGTCTGTACACATCTTTATTAATGCTCTTTCCATTTTTTCATTTCTCACTAGACTGAGGGCTCTTGAAGACAGGGACAATTCTGTCTTGTTCATCTTTATGTGCTCAGTGCCTAGTCCAGTCCTGGGACATAATTAGCCCTCAGTGAATGTTACCTATGTTGGTCAATATCTTTAACTCAATTTGATGTTACCTATGAGTTGAGGCTCCAGACAGAAGAGAGGTGTCCAAAGAGAAACGTCAGTAAGGTTACCTATATCCTGGACCGTATCCGTGGGCCTCCTATTGTGGTAGCTCTTCCTCACATGATGAAGTTTCTGACGATGAGATGCACTATTGAAACTCATTCCCTTCATTCATAGTGATGTTTCCACAATAGTAATAAGTAGGATGACTCTTTCTCTTACTGTTTGCACAACTGGAAGAAGCTCTCTGGAAAGGAAAATATATGAGATTTGTGATTTAAGAGACAGAAGCTAATTACCTTCTTTCCCATTCTATCCAGTAAACACTAAGTTATGTAAGGGCCCAAACAGAACTGTAATGGTAACCATAATGAACTGGTCAATAAACATCACAAATTGTTTATCTATATAAATCTTGACAGATTACTCTTTATGAAATCCATTTAGCAAGTGAGGTATTCCCATAAGGATGAAAAATGAAGATTTTAAACAGATTGCGGGAGAAGCCCTAGCTGTACCAGGAGAGTCAGTGTAACAAAGGTTTCTCTATATTAATATTACAAAAACCATTTATCCTCACAAAATCAATATCACAATTCATCTTAGTTTGGTGTTTCTCTTTCTAAGCTTAAAATGTCTTTTCCTTCATTATGTATAATTTTGTTTTAATAAATGTGAAATGTATTGCATTTAGGAGATGCTCTTGAGGAAGGATAACTTATAAAATAAAATGACATCAAACTTGTAGCTTATCTGCTAAAGAGTCTTGGAAATGTTTAAAATTATATTTGAATGGCTGAGAAATTTACAGGAATCATTTTACTTAAACCTTAATTACAGAATTATCCCCAGCGTCCTTTAGGCTAGAAACAAACTATGATATTCAGAAAAGTCGCCTATGAACTTCACCCAGGTAAAAATCTCTCTTACTAAAGTTAAGCCATTATAAGAAGTCAGAGAAGTTGCATATAACAATGGCTGGGATAAAAAGACTATGAAATCAGGAAGAGTCACATTTAGTTACTCAAAACACTGCATGCTTTCCTAAGAACTGGTTTATTCCGTTTGGATTTGGAACTTAATATCCCATGTATATTGACAGAGCTGACTTGGAGTTAAGCATGTAGCAGTTAGCGTGAAGAAAATAGATCTCCATCAAGGAAAGGAATTATGTTATACACTGGAAACTATTACTCTAAATGTACTGTATGTAAAATAGATGTGATTGTCTCATGAGTGAATGGTAATAAAAGCTGAAATACTTGACACACACTTATTCATGAGTGGTGCAGTGATATATATATGCATTGAGAGAAGCTTGTCTCTTATTGCTTCTGCTTACCAATATTACATTAAAAGCCGACAAACAATATACTCTAAGTGATAGCATATAATGAAGTTAGGAGCAAATTAAATATTTTGTTGCTTCTGTAATTCCATTTTAATTTCCATGCATAATTTTCTTCGGATCTAATCCTTAAACACCTAAACCGGGCTTCCCTGGTGGCGCAGTGTTTGAGAGTCCGCCTGCCGATGCAGGGGACAAGGGTTCGTGCCCCGGTCCGGGAAGATCCCACATGCCGCGGAGCGGCTGGGCCCGTGAGCCATGGCCGCTGAGCCTGCGCATACGGAGCCTGTGCTCCGCAATGGGAGAGGCCACAACAGTGAGAGGCCCGCGTACTGCAAAAAAAAAAAAAAAAAAAAAAAAAAAAAAAAAAAAAAAACACCTAAACCAAATATCTATTTGAGATGGAGTTCTGCTGCAGTGTCTATACATAAAGGATACAGTATAGCTGTTTGGAGGGAAACGTGTCCTTTTATCATGACATAAAAAGGGCAAACTACAGTATAGTGGGTTTCAGGACAAACTGTACTTTATTTATTCCCAAGGTGATATTAGTCCATAAAACAAATTTGCAGCCTATTTAGTAGCCTCAGCTTTTATCAGCTTTTTAAAGGGTCTTGAATGATTACCCAGGAGATCACACCATAAAAGTTGCAGTGAGATGAAGTAACTCTATCCACCCAGCATCTTTATTAGAAAATATAGGGGAAGCCATACTTTTGTTTTAAATGTACCCTATGGAAAGTCTCTGTTTAAAGGTGGTAGTCTTCTTACGTGTGCTATTTTGCTTCTCTGAGGCTTCACGGTGCCCAAATTGCTTATCCTAATCTGTGACATTGACATGGAGTGAGTGTTTGAATAATTCACTCTGAGAAAACAGGTTTTAGTTTCTACCATGGCACAATGCCAAAACAGTGATTTTTTACGATCAACTTTGGGTTCAGGAAATCTAAGTCAAAATGAAGTTCTTTCATTATATTTATATCAACAGTATCTTTTCACAGATCAGAATAATGCTCTATTCTTTAATTATTTTGGGTGAATAAGTTTAGTGCATAAAATAAAAAGTGAAACATAACATATGTTAAAGCATCAACAGTATTTGAGCGTATCTTCCTCAAACTGTTTCCTTAGCAAAATGTAGTCTTTAGAGAGCTATATAATTTTTACTCTTTATAAAACTATAGGATTACAAGATTTTTAGGGGGAGCAATAATTATCGTACCCAGTTTTGTATTTCACAACTTAAAAGATACTTGAAGAGATAATTTTATGGGTATCTCATCTTAATTTTTAGCTGTCAGGAGAACTGCTTCTGTGAGGATGGAAAGTTTACAGTGTTCTTAATTGAGCAACTAGTGTATGGAAAATAAACCATAAGATGCATCATGGCATATAAAAAAGCAATATAACACTTTCTTGGCATTAATTCGTGTACAAAGAGATGGCTTCATAGAGATTTTATAGTGAGTGGCATTTTGATAAAGGTGTTTTTTCTGTTTTGTTGTATTTTGTGTTTTTTAGCTCAGCAATCCTTTTCAATACACTGGCTAAAACAGACTATTTTATTCCACAGTGTTATTGATAGATGTAACTTATACTGTGAATTACTAATCGAAACGTTATTCTCTTTGATGGTTTATTTGTCTTTTCAGATGTCAGCCATGCAGTTGTCATCTCTCAGGAGCCTTGAATGAAACCTGTCACTCAGTCACTGGCCAGTGTTTCTGTAAACGATTTGTCACTGGCTCAAAGTGTGATACTTGTGTTCCCAGTGCAAGCCATTTGGATATCAACAATCCATTGGGCTGCAGCAAAAGTAAGTGACCTCTGGCCCAATACTGGTATAGGAGGCAACATCATACAGGGCACTGTCTCCTTAATTTCTCTCTCCACCGAGAACTCATCAGAAAGACTTAGGTACAATGTGGAGAATTTAAGTGAGAAATGGAAAAAAAATTACACTAAATGAAATTTGGGTTCTTTCCCTTGATTGGATCATTGAACCTGGTTATACGATTACCTTAGTAGTGGGAAATTTACAATCGTTTGTTGCAGTGGTATCACTAACAAGGTGACCAAAGTCCTGGTTTACCCCAGACTAAGGGTTTTCCCAGAATGTGGGACTTGTCAGTGTAAAATTTAGGACAACATTGGTTAAGCCAAAGTGCGTGGTCGCCTCACCACATAAGAACATTTCCAGGTAATTTCTATAGCAAATGGAAGATTATTGTGGGATTTATGTCCTTCCACCCCGCCCCCACCATTATATGGACAGTATGCTACTATTAGTTGTTTATTGATATTGTAGCAGTTATTATCATGATTTATCACCACATATTACTCCTGTATTTGATATTCCTGTCTTTCTACTTTAAGTTGCATTAGTTTTTTCAACACCTCTCACATTTTTAACTCTTGGAAGCCAAAGGTTACATCATAGTGTCTTTTGACTTCTCAACACTATTCTCGAGGGCCTTGAAGTGACTTCAAGGTCACCTGCAGCCCTACAATTTCATGGCATATTGATGATTTCTTTGTATCTACTTCAAGATCATCTATCCTTACCTTTTCCAGAATTCCCAAGAAATGCCTGCTAAGAACATGTGGTAAGGAGCCCTCTATAATATATTGTACAATACGTTTCCTCCTTGAGGTGTCCTGAGATTGTCATGAGTCACAATGTTAGGAAATGCCACAAGTCTGGACACATCATCATAAGTAAGCATGCCTGGAGCAGTGCTATCTCTATTTAAGGAAGAGAGAGAAGTAATAAAATATTGGGGTCCACAGCAACTGTGCTAGTTTTGGAAGTAGTGGAAAGCAAGATGTAGCTAACGATTAACAAGACATATTCAGCTTTTGTACCTGTGTGTTTTATCTTCAGTATCCCGTGTTTCACTGGTCTCTCTGTGGATTTTAGGAAAGGTAAAATTGTAGGTACTTACGCTACTCTTGGGAAAGGACTGTCACAATTGCCTTTGTGTATAAATGCAGTCTAAACACCAATCTGGATTCATTGAACATTTAATTAATATTTTTTGTTCACTGGTTAGCTATGTAGTTGATTGATCTGTGTGCAGTGGAAATTCCAGCGTATTTCTTTGGATGTCAGTTGTGGATCATTGTTTATAATAGAATTGTGACAGATTTACATACCACATATGGAATCTTAGAGATTTTTTGATAGGTTCTGCCACTAATGCTGGATGAAAATATTGGCTTCTGCTCCATTTTTTGCTACCTGTTCTTGCACCTGAGACACAGTCTAGGAATTACACCTCAGGCAAAAGTGGATGGTCTTGTCACTGGAAACCTGGCCTACATTTCTTAGTAGTGGTAGATGTTTACTTTTTTTTTTTTTTTGCGGTACGCGGGCCTCTCACTGTTGTGGCCTCTCCTGTTGCGGAGCACAGGCTCCGGACGCGTAGGCTCAGCAGCCATGGCTCACAGGCCCAGCCACTCCGTGGCACGTGGGATCTTCCCGGACCGGGGCACGAACCCGTGTCCCCTGCATCGGCAGGTGGACTCTCAACCACTGCGCCACCAGGAAGCCCCTAACTTTTACTTTTGATGAGTAATTTTTCTAGATATAGAGTTCTTGGTACCAACTATTCTTTTTTCTTTTGGGGACGTCAAATATGTCATTCTACTATCTTCTGGCCTCCTTTGTTTCTGTAAACCTTTAATTGTATTTCCCTTCAACTGTGTTATGAGTTGTTTTTTCTCTTACTGCTTTCAAGAGTTTGTCTTTCACCAGTCTGACTACACTATGTCTAGGTCTGAATCACTTTGTGTGTATCCTACTTGAACTCATTATGCTTTTCGGAATTGGAGATAAGTGTTTTACATTGAATTTGGACAGTTTGAGCCAATATTTCTTCAAATATTTTTTTCCCCTTTCTCTGTCTTTTCTCTCCTTTGTGCTTCCCATTGCACGTATGTTGACACATTATACATAAGACATTTACTCACAGATCTCTGAGGCTGTTTTCACTTTTGTTAAATTTTTTTCTCTGTTCTTTGGATTAGATAAATCATATTGTTGTATATTTAAGTTCCATCTGTTGCTTTATAACAAGTTTACTGATTCTTCTTTCATTTCAAATCTGCCATTGAGCCCTCTCTAGAGAAGTTTCCATTTTAGTTATTATACTGTTCAACTCTGGTTTTGGTGTTTTTATACATTCTCTTTCTCTGTTGAAATTCCCTTTTTGTTGAAACAAAATTATCATACTTTTCTTTAATTTTTAGAACACACTTATAATAGTTGCTTTGGCTTTCAGAGGTAGACATTATCATCTTCTTACTATAAATAAGAAAAGGGTCAGAGCATCCAACTGAAATTTGACTGCAATCATACAATTACCAAAGTTCCCAAGCTGGGATGTAATCCCAAACTGATGGATGTAGTCACAATATTATACTTTGCTTCCTTAAAAGAGAGTCTTATACAAAGACCATTCTTGGCAATTTTGATTAATGCGTGTATGACCATTTTCTCAGAATCCTACTTTCAGCACATAAAAGTGGGTTCAAGTTATCTCATGCCCAGGATTTCAAAATATTTATTCTTAGAGTGGTATTGAACTATCTAAACCTTCAGGTCTTAGAAAACTCTCATTAAATGTCAAACAAGCACTATTCATTCACACTGTGAAGGCAGACAAGATTGTGGTTAGAGATGGTCATAAAAAGTAATCAACTTTAAACATTTGAAAGAGCCTATGTGTGTATATATGTGTATGATTGTGTTTGTTGTCAAGGAAATTTTCACGTAATGCAAATCATTTTCTACATCCTTTGACACGGGACTGAAACATCTATTTCTTTTTCAATCATCCCAAAAGTATTTTGCCATCTTAGAAAATAGTTTAATGGTCAGTTTTGATGGCTCTAACTCTGAAATCTATTGTGTTCCTGAGAGCATGAGGAGTTTTAGATGTAATCACTAATATTCACTAAAAAACATTAAATTGCCATGGATTACGAGGCTCTTTGAGAGTGCTGTAGATGAGACAGTTTATGAGTCTTTGAAGTTCCACTAAGCATAACAGGATTTAGAGCCCTAAATTAAAATTCACTGAAAGATCAAATGTACTGTCAGTATTCAACCAACCAAAGTGACCATAGCAAAATATGGCAAATCATTGAATTCAAAAATATAAGGTGCTGTTTGGAAGTAATTCTCTCTTCATGTGTCATTTTGAGATTGTTATTACTCACTATCCTATATCTAAACAGGCATATGGACAGTTAGAATTTTAACATAACGATGAAAATCCCCTCCAAAAAAAAGATAAAGGGGAAGAGTGAGAATGTATCTAGGTTGAATATTCTTCTTGAAAAACGTGACTTTAATATTATCTACCATAGGTTTAGAGACATTGTCTTCAGGAAGCCTATGCATAAGATACGGAATTTTATATATTTCAAATTCAGTGCTCTTGATATACTTTCTTAAAATGCTATTGTTGGATTATCTCATGTCTTTAAAATGGAGTATATCATTCATGAGTACTGATGAATTAGTAATAGCTCTTAGTTGAAAGTCTTTGCCTGGTGTGTTAGGATAACTTCACGTTACTACTCCATACTTCTCACTCTGCTCTGTTCCCCGAGATTCTGTATGTTCTGTGTCAGCAGGCTCTCTTGTGCCCTGACTCTCGGTTGGCTTCAGCTACAAGTAGGAACCTTCTGGTCATCTGGAGGAGGGCTGGCAGAAAGGGAAGTCAGAGCCTTTCGTCCCCAGCTCCCTGTCTCAGTGTGAGGCTGGCCTGGAGTTGGCTCTGTCCTTCAGTGAGTGGTCAGATGATGCTCTCCACACATCCCTTTCCGCCTCTGAGTGCTGTGCCCCTTCAAGCTAGGGATAATGTGTGAGAAAAACTTAACATAGCAGGCCTGAATGCTTGTCTTTAGAAAGACCTGCTTACAAAGTTGGCCTTTGGCTGGCATCTGGGATTTGGATTGTGTGATGACTCCCACCATCCTGAAAATTATTAAGAAGGGCTCACTGTCCCTTAAATTTTGTACAGATTACATGGTTTGTGCTTGTTGGGCTGCAACCCACAGGAAATACTGGCCTCCATTTCCCCAGTTTTGAGACCAAAGAAGGAGTCTGGAGTCAATGACAGAGACATGAATGATTTAATGGATGGGAAAGCTTACATGTCTGAAGCAAGGTCCTGGAGTGACACCCGACCGTATGCAGGGGAGAGCAGGCAGGACATGGCTGTGGCCTTCACTGGGGGGTGGGAGGGATTGCCAGTTATAGGGGGAATTACCTCTGGCTGGCTCTTCGGTTACCAAGGAAACCAGCAGTGGACCACGCCCTTCACTGCCTCTGATAAGAACAATCATTAGCTGGGACCTGGGGCAAGTATGTAGGAAGGTCAGTCCTCTGAGTAGGATGTAGGTGAAGCAGGCGCTGGCTGAACAGGGGATGTACAGAGAGCAAGAGGACAGCCCTCTTGAGTGGCCTGACCATACAATGCCTGACACCTGCTTTCTTTCTGTGAGTTTGGAATTTTGGTGTGTGCCAGGCAGAGACTGCCTACATGAACAGTCCCCAGTATAGACACTGGGCACTGAGTTTCTAATGAACTTCTCTGGTTGGCAACATTTCACGTGTGTTTTTATATGTTGCTAGGGAAATTAAGCCCATCCTCTGTAACTTGAAGCTTGTGCCTGGTTTCCCCCAGACTTTACCCATGTACCTTTTCCCTTCTTTGATTGTACTCTGTATCCTTTTGCGGTAATAAATCTTACCCGTGAGTAGGACTATATAATGAGTGAATGAATTTCTAGTGAATCATTGAGCCTGGGATTGGTCTTGACCCGTGACAGAAGTAGTAGAAGAGCTCTGCTATTACCATGCCCAGAGTACTGCTCCATGTCTTTTGATTCCTTTACATTCTGCCCACCCTTTTGAAAAGAGTTTCTTTATTAAGCTCTTTGTTAAATCACTTGAGTGTGCACTTTCTTTTCTTCTGAAACATTGACTGTCACCTAGTGACTGCAGGTATTTCATATAATAATATTGATAATTGATCGATTCATGATCGACTCAGGATTTAAAATTTTTTCTCAACAGAAAGATTAATGGTTTACAAAATAAGTTAACACAGCAAACTGTGCCTTTGTCATTTTATTCAGTGAGAAAGTCCGATTACATTATGCTTCTCTAAATGGATGAAGGTTTTATGCATCTTAAACCAGAGACGGGTAAATAAACTGGTGGTTGATTGCCCTTAAAATATAGTTAGATATTGTTTTTCTCCTTTACCTTTCTATCTTCTGGGGAAAAAAATGTAGACTGATTCTCCAAAATAGGGAGGCTATGAAAAATATAGTGATAAGAAACAGTGTGTTCATAGTATATATTTATGCTCTAAAAACATCACTAAAATAGTGACGTGAATGCTCTTACGTGCCTGATGGAAGCAAACATATTATCTCTAACAATCACAGCATTTTTTATTTTATATTTTTTGTGCTATACAGCAGGTTCTTATTAGTTACCTATTTTGTATATATTAGTATATACATGTCAATCCCAATCTCCCAATTCACCCCCCCCCACCGCCCTGCTTTCCCCCCTTGATGTCCATATGTTTGTTCTCTACATCTGAATTGCAGCACTTTTTAAATTGAAGTATAGTTGATGTACAGGGTTTTGTTAGTATCAGGTGTACAGCAGAGTGCTTCAGTCATATACATATATTTATATATATTCTTTTTCAGATTTTTTTCCATTAGAGATTATTACAAGATATTGAATATAATTCCCTGTGCTAAACAGTAGGTCTTGTTGTTTATCTATCTTATGTATAGTAGTGTGTATCTTTTAATCCCAAACCCCTAATTTAACCCTTCTCCCCCCTCCCCCCCCCCCACTGATTTCCCCTTTGGTAACCATAAGTTTGTTTTCTATGTTACAATCACAGCATTGTTAACAGGTGTTATAAACAATCATAGCAACTCTAACAGGTGCTTGGTGTTCACGTAATACATTTAATTTGTTTCTGGCTAATATTTAGACTATTTAACATCCTTAGCATCCACAGCTATCTGTATCATCAGCTATTACTCTTTCTTTTACACTGTGCTCTGTGAAGCAAGATGACACATTGTGCTTAATGGAATGGAAAACTTCCTTTTAAAAAATCCAAAAATTACACGACTTATTTCAAGTTTCAACACAATTTATGTGTATCAACTTTTAATTTAATTAAGTAGAAAATAAATATTATGCATCCTTGGATAGTGTCTCTGAAAAATTCAAAGAAAGAGGTGGAGAGTTAGAGAAATACTGTATGTTTTCATTTATATGTGGAATCTAAAAAATAGTGAACAAATAGAATGAAACAGAAACAAACTCATGGATACAGAGAACAAACCAATGGTTGCCAGAGGGGAGGTGGGGAATGGGTGAAATAGGTGAAGGGGATTAAGAAGTACAAACTTCCAGTTACAGAATAAATAAGTCACAGGGATGTAGTGTACAGCACAGGGAATATAGTTAATAATGCTGTAATAGCTCTGTATGGTGCATTATCTATACAAGTATCAAATCACTATGTTATACACCTGAAACGAATATAATATTGTAAGTCAACTATACTTCAATAAAAAAAAGTGCTTATGTAAACTTCTGTGGTTTTTTTCCCCCAACCATATTCATGTCAGCTGCATTGACCTACAAACGTATTTTATGTTTATAGATAAAAAGCTTTGTTTTAGAGAACTCATGATGTATACCCTTTGTTTATTAATGTCTTGGTAAACCACATGTCTTCTTGATAAAGTAATCCTGAATCAGAAAGACCTCTTTGCTGGATATCTTACTTAAGTTTACTTGTGTCCTTATTGATTGCCTTTGCTGATACATGCTCTCTCCATTGTAATTTAGCTCCATCCCAGCAACCTCCACCCAGAGGAAAAGTTCAAAATTCTTCTGCTATCAGTGTTTCCTGGAGTCCACCTGATTCTCCAAATGCCCACTGGCTCACTTACAGTTTATTCAGGGATGGTTTTGAAATCTACACAATTGAAGATCGATACCCATACAGTGAGTTTCAAGGTTTGGTGATGGAAAGATATAATATTCTGAAAATTGATACATTAGTTAAGTTCTTTGACATTGAGGAGACGTGTTGTTGTCTAGCATGGAGTGTTTCAGCAGAGAGAGAACTACACATCTCACTAGTAATCAAAGAAATGCAGTGAAAATGAGATGCTTATTATTTGTTAGACATGAATGCTTATCAAAGCCTCAAAGATGAAAACAAATTACCCTTTCCAGGATTAATGAGGATATGGAGAAGCTAGAACTTACATAAACTGCTAGGCTATCTGTGAGGGTTCATTGGTATGACTTTTCGCGTGGGATAACTTGTTAAAATATATGAGAAACCTTTTGCAAACCGTTTGACTCAGCAAACCTACTTTAGAAAATGTATCTCAAATGAATAGTCATAAAGGGACACCAAATCACAAAATATGTCCAAACCTGCACTATTTGTAATTGCAAAATATTGGAAAAAGTCAGACATTCAAAAAACTTTCAGTAAATCATGGTACATGACATAATAGGATCTGGTGCATTATTAAGTAAATTGTAGACTATGGTCACCTATAAAGTACTCTCTTAGTTTAGTTATTAATGAATGGGAAATGTCCGTGAAATACTGTTTAAGGTAACTAAAAGATATTAAAATAATCTATGAATTATATTTTAATTTAAAATATATAAAAATACTGGAAGACTTACAACAAACTGGTCTATCATTTTTCTGGGTATAAGGATTATAGAAAATTTATCAAATATTTCTATTATAAGGGGTTCACATTTTAAATTCTCAGGTTGAAAAATGGACTTTTCAAAAAGGGAAATCAGAGTCCTAACATGCAAGCAAATAGTATAATTATATGCATACATTGCCATTTCCACAGAGGTAAAACCCAGCAACATGGAACTAAATTGAGAGAAGGATGTGAACAAACCATGAAGACCATCTTTGCACCTGAAACAATTATGAAGATTTTGAAGGAGCTTGTAGAAATCAAACTATTTAGACACATTATCTTAAAAAGATTTACTCAGATGTTTTAGATACTTTTTTCCCTAAAGACAGAAGGAAAACTTGGAAATTTTCTTCCAGCCCTGTCTTCTTTGATGTTTGCTTTGGTCATGTTTAGCTACAAGCTAGTTTAAGAAACTAGTTTAAAAGAAACTAGTTTAAGAAACATTGAAACAGTGATTCCAATTCAGGTTTCCATGCTGTTCTCTTTGTTTAAGACCCAGTTTTCCAAATTCTAGTTTAACATGATTAATTAATTAGAAAAGTATATAAAGCTATGTAAAAACACTGAAGTTCCATAATCTTTCTGAAAAAGATTAGGAAGGTGCCCTTGTTTTGACATATTGATTGGCGTTACAACTTTTGCATAGCATACAGTTTTATTTTGTGTATATTATAGTAGGTTACATTTTGCACCCAGTTCTGTATGACTTATGTTATTACATTCAGTACTCTGTGTTAACTCTAAATGTCTCTTCAGTGCCTCTAGTCTTCTTTGAAGTTAATGGAAGCTCTAAACTTTATAATGCAGATTGCAAAGGGAAAGGAACATCTGTCTACATCTGCCATGTTGGCAAAGCATCCTAAAAACCTGCTACTAGAATGTTTATTTTCTTCCAAATGTCAGCATGATCCAGGTGTCCTGAAACTTAAGTTTTTGTGATAGAAGAAGAGAGAGTTATTAAAATATTGAAAGTGATTTTGAAGATGGCACTATTACTGGTTGAATTATTTCTTAAGTTGTATATTAGGGTCACTCTATTTTCCATATAGGTTAATTCAATAGTAAAATTAAACCTCAATTATACCCTTCAACCCAGAGGCATGTTTTACATAGTAACATATAGTGATCTATTTTATAGAACATTACATGTGAGTACAACACTCTGGCTCTTTTTCATGATTGCACTAATATAGAATCCAAATAACAGTTTCTTACACAATAAATGTGTGCTTGTTCACTAATCAGAACTTTATATAATCCTATTAAACAGGTATTATTTCTTAAATCCTTATTTTTCATTAAAAAATGCCACTTCTGGCATTTCTTGACAATCACTATAATTAATGATATGCAAATTATCTGCATGATGGCATTTGAACAGTAAGAACAATTGGTTAATGCTCTCAGAATTTTGTATCATTCTAATAATACCCTCATGTTTATTACTCTATTTCCAGTGTGTGGATAGCATGTGTAATATGAAGAGGAAACAGTACTTATATCCAGTCGTATGAACACAAACCTTTGGGTTAAATGAAGGCATTTGGAATTATAGGTGGAGAATCATTGAACTTTTCAAAGAAAATTAATAGTGTGTCTTCCAAGCAAGTTTGACCATTTGGTTGAGACCATTATAGAATTCCTTGTTAGAATAAAACTTTTCCTAGCTGGCCTGATGCACTAAGGGATTCTCCAGGGCAGTAGTTTCCAACCTAAGATCATAACACACCGGTATTTTCATTTTCTCCTGCAGGAAGACAGATTAGAAAAGAAATCAGTGCGCTGAGGATGCTTTCCTTCCCCCCCCCCCAAATTCACAATCGGTTAAATCTTTCCTCCTTTGGGTCACCATGAGTGGGGAGATAGTCCTTAAATGTTACTCCAGGGAAATGCTTTCACAGGGAAACTAGAGGAAGATTATGTCTACGTGTGACCATTGCTTACGTCACTAGGGACATTAACATAGTTTAAGATGAGAGTTTTAAACAACACTGTATCTTAGTGAACTCTGGGATTTCATTTCTACCTTTAATGTCATTATCATTTATTGTTCTATACCACATCAAAGGATCAATGTAACAAGGGTAAGATGGTTCAGTTACCTCTGAGAGAAATAAACCTAAAAAACCCAGAAAATATAAGCAGGGGGATAAGAATGAAAACAGAATGGATGAAAATCAATGTTTTTTATTATAAGGGTCTTAATACTATTTCCTAGAAAAAAAATATGTATATGAAGAATCATTCATTCATTCTTTGTTCACTGCTTTGTTCATTGCTTACTGCAGACCAGGAACAGTACCAGCCACTAGAAATACAAGGATGGAAGGAACAGTTCTCATTATTGAAAAGAGATATAGATAAATAAACCAAGATTACAAAGTAATATATTAAATATTGTACCAGAATAGACTTAAGAGTATTAAGAAATATTTTTAGAATATTTCTGAGTATCCTATAACTGGAGGAGGGATAAGAAGCAACCATGCCTGTGAGGGCAGAGA
The DNA here is from genome assembly GCF_963924675.1 of Phocoena phocoena. Taxonomy (NCBI): domain Eukaryota; kingdom Metazoa; phylum Chordata; class Mammalia; order Artiodactyla; family Phocoenidae; genus Phocoena; species Phocoena phocoena. The sequence goes on from NC_089219.1 coordinate 172,293,116, forward strand.
TAGTGATTGAGAACCATTGAAAGTTCCACAAAAGCGGGTGATGTGAGGTGAATTAACCAGATACCACAGTAGAGGAAGAATTACTCTCATGGAAGAAATTGTACAAGACAAGGCATGAAGGTGTGTGTGAGGAAATAAGGTTAATTCAGGCAACTTGCACAGCTCCATGTAGCTCTGGTGGGTGAGAATGCCACACACGGGGGCTGGGGTCAGCCAATATTGTGACCCAGTGCATCTCTAAAGAGGAATTTCATGATGTTCTTGTGCAATAATTTCTCTAAACACCTGATTTTGATTTGAATTTGTGTAACTTTTTATTATAAAAGTGGTATATCCAATTAAGAAAATTTAAAGGAAAAAAAATTAAAGCGTCACAATTCCAGCATTCTAGTGCAAAAACGAATTTCATTTTGGAAAATTTCTGGGAGAATATGTACTTCAGTTTATTTTGCATAATAATCAAGTCTATGCAGTATTACATTTCATATTTTTTCTCATATTGCTGTATGGTCTTCATCACTATTGTTTTAACTAACTAATAATATTAGAATCCTATTAATGTAATATTAGACTAATATAACTCATTAAGAAATTCAACTTTAATTTATTTAAACATTTCCTATTATAAGTAACACATCAGTCATTTTATATGCTTCCCAAAGAAATGTTTCCCAAGAATATGGCTAAAGATCATGGTCTCATAAAAGATTTTTTAGTGTATACTTGTACAAGTTATCAATTTGTTGCCTCTCCGTTTCAAACCTTGGCTTCATTGCCTGCTTTGTGGTAATGGAGCTGGAACCTGTAAACATTTCTCCTTTACTCTATCAGTAGAGGGTGTTGGAGGGATCCTGCAGGAGATGGAGGTTTCTCTTCCTGGTTCTGGTGTGCACCCCTCTCAGGAGATCACTCACCAAGTGATGTTCAGCCGTACACAGCTGCCAAGCTACCCTTGGGCAGCTTTTCCCCGGGACCCCAAAGGGCAGCTTTCCCAAGCTCTGGCCCCATAAGAGTGAGTTCTACAAGATGCACCCCGGAAGACAGTGCATGGCAGTCCCAGTAAATTCTTCTGATGCCCAGGTGGCATCTTCCCCTCGTACCACAGATGGTGGCTTTCCAGTGAGTTCCATGGTACAGGCTCTCATCATGGGCAGCTTTCCTTGGCACTCTGCCAGTAAGTTTTTTTCTCTGTAAGTTCTGTGGTAGAGCACCTGAGGTGCTAGAAGCCAGATTCCAAGGGAGTTCTGCCTTCATGGAACCTCAGCAAACTTCACCGTCAAGTGGGTCACGGTTGCACCCTGTCCAACGAAGTCTGATCTCATCCCAGGTCTTATCTCTTCCAGTTCTGTTCCTTCCCTAGGTGCTCTGCTTCAGCCCTGGGGGTAGTGACTTTTCCCTATCTCTGTCTCTTCTCTTCCTGCATTCTTTAGAGGTTTCTGGTCCCCTAAGTAAGTAAAACCCTTTTGTACTCAGTCATTCTGTGTGTTCCGCTTTCCTTGTTCAGATTACTCTGTGCTTTCTGTGACCTGACTGGACTCTAGTCTGATATTCAACATATTTTCATGAAGAATTTGCAATGACATATGTAACAGAATGTCAAAATAACCCTTCACTCAGATGGTCACTGTCTTAGTCTGTTTAGGCTGCTATAACAAAATACCACAGGCTGAGTGGCTTCTAAACAACAGAAATTTATTTCTCAATGTTCTGGAGGCTAGAAGTCCAAAGTCAGGGTGCCAGCACGGTTGGGTTCTGATGACGGCCCTCTTCGGGGTTGCAGTCTGCCAACTTCTCGCTGTGTCCTCACACGGTGAAAGGGATGAGGGATTTTTCTGGGCCCTCTTTTGCAAGGGTACTAATGCCATGTGTGGACTCCACCCTCATGATGTCATCATTTTTCAAAGTCCCCCCACCTCCTAATACCATCACCTTGGGCATTAGGTTTCTAGCATATAAAAAAGGACGCTGTATCATACAAAGAACAAAACAAAAGCTTTAGCTTCTAAATATGCATCATTACAAAAGGCACTTTTCTTATATTGTACTGTACAACAAAAGTAACCAGTATTTGCTTCATCTCAGTTTTTTGTTTGTTTGTTTGTTTTTGGCAGTACGCGGGCCTCTCACTGTTGTGGCCTCTCCCATTGCGGAGCACAGGCTCAGCGGCCATGGCTCACGGGCCCAGCCGCTCCGCAGTATGTGGGATCTTCCTGGACTGGGGCGCGAACCCATGTCCCCTGCATCGGCAGGCGGACTCTCAACCACTGCGCCACCAGGGAAGCCCCCATCTCAGTTTTTAAAAATATGAACCATACTCTTATTCAAAAGAGTGGATTGGTGTAGTTTAATGTAGTTATGTTATATAACAGAAGAATAATTAGAAATGTTTCCTTGCCAATTTGTGGAATGTAACTCTTTTCTTTTTTTTTTTAAATTTCAGATATTCAGTACTTCTTAGACACTGCGCTGTCACCATATACCTCCTATTCCTATTACCTCGAGACCAGCAGCTTGAGTGGTTCAACAAGGAGTGCAGCTGTCACCTACAGGACAAAACCAGGGGCCCCAGAGGGAAGCCTGAACTTAAGTTATATCAGTCCTATTAGCTCAGACTCTGTGACACTTACCTGGGCTGTACCTTCAAATCGTTCTGGTCCTATCGAGAAATATATTTTGTCCTGTGCTCCTCTAGATGGCATCCAGCCCTGTGTTCCCTATGAAGGTCTTGAAACAACCGCTACCATCTGGAATCTGGTTCCATTCACCAAATACCGTTTTGCTGTACAGGCGTGTACTAGTGGAGGCTGTTTACACAGCACCCCTCTGACAGTGACCACAGCCCAGGCACCTCCCCAAAGGCTGGGTCCACCCGAGGTGCGGAAGATCAGTTCCACAGAGCTTCACGTAGAATGGGCTCCACCGGTGGAACCAAATGGTAGGAATTCAAGGCCGAGATTTCCCATTCTTGGGTAAAACACGAAGGAGAATCTGGGTACTTGGAATTGTGCAATAAGATTCTGACAGCCATTTTCAGTTTTATAACTGCATGATGTCATAATTGGGAAACAATTTCTAAAGATATACTATTTGTCCTGGTTAGTAGAATAAGTATATTTCTTTAATCTAATAACAAATTCCACTCATTTAAATTGCCCTCTAGAAGGCTAATATTATCTTTGCTCTTAGTGACATCTGCCATAACACAAATGATGTTTCTAATTTGAAACTCACTTAGGAAATGCATTATATTTGACTGTGTCACAAGTGAGGGCACCCATAAGCAGTAAATTTTCTTTTAAGCAAGAAGAAGATATGAAATAATACAAAAAACATGTATATAGGCTAGCTGACTCCATTAAGTTAATTTCTGGGCTTATATAATTGAACCCTTGGTTATACAGGCCAGCACACCTTCGTAGATTTTTAGTAATTTAATATCATGTACGTATTATAACAAAAGCTTTTCTCTTAGGATTTTTAAGTTACTTGATAAAACTAGGTGGAAATGAACTGTAATATCCTAATATTTATGTAAACAAGGCTTATGTTAGGCAGATAATCAAATCAAAATCCCCAAATTTGAAACTATACAAATTGAAGGTACAGTGATCAAATTTCCGAAGAGATAGCCATTCTTAGTATAAATTATGACCAATCATCCTGAAAAATATTGAATTTACCTATCATAAATTATAGTTATTTTGTGTTTGTACCTTTTGCACTCAGTTTTCATTTTCCATGAATATGCTTTTCAGTAATATGCATTCATGTAGCTATCAACTTGTAGTTTGTTTTTTTTTTTTATAAGTACCTATCATGTGGATTACCAAGAAAATAGACAGGTAATCGAGTCAGAAGCACAAGGAAAGCCAGGACTCGTTACATAACCTAACATCACCCCACCCCTAAATAGCCCATTTGTCTAATAAGTCCTCTTTGTTCACCGTTTCACTTTTCTAGGCATAATTATAAGATATGAACTATACATGAAAAGACTGAGATCTAATGGAGAAACCAGGTCAGCAGAAAGTCGAGTTTTTCAGAGCAGTGGCTGGCTCAGTCCTTACCCACTTGCAGAATCAGCCAATGAAAATGCATTAGAACCTCCCGAACCAACCACAATCATCACTGGCTTGGAGCCGTACACCAAGTACAAGTTTAGAGTCTTAGCTGTGAACATGGCTGGGAGTGTGTCTTCTGCCTGGACCACAGGAAGAACGGGAGAATCAGGTGAAGACTAATGCTTTGAACTCTACTTTGGAAACTCCTGAATGAAAATATTGCCTCAAAGTAAAGTCAACAGCACTAAATACTTTCGAAAATCAAGAGCTGTACATTTACATAAACCAAGGAAATATTGAATGCATAGATTGGTTCCATAGATAACTCAAGGTCACAAAGTTCTTGCAGTAAGTTCTAGGGAAAAAAATAATGTTTTAGTTGTTACTTCAAGGCGCCAAAATGACTTAACTGTAGTTATAGTCTTTTGGGAATGCTTGTCAAAAATAGCAATTGGTTTCCAGTCTTGAAGTGGGCTGGCCATATGTCCCATCTTGCTCCAAATTCAGTACAATTTATGTTCAGTGAAAGATATAACTGTTACCAGTTTCACAAATCTGTTTTTGTTTTTCTTTCTCTTTCCAAAACAAATAGCTTAGGTACCAAATTGTACCTTAAAATATAATCCCAGACATCAAAATCTATAATTCACAAGTGTGTTTATAAGCAGTTGGCAATATGGTAAGGAAAGATGGTGAAAAGTTTTAATTTTCTTAAGATAGCTTTACTAAGGCAAATGAGATATTTTTAATCCTCCACCTCATTCTTTATATTATAAACACTTCAAATTTCATGAGCCCTTGACAAAAAAACTACACTTTTGTTATGCTTTGAATCTATAGATATACAAAGAAACCCACATCCCGCTTTAAATTGGATCTGTTCGGACTGTGGAGGGTGAGTGTAGCTTCAAGTTTGATGTCCAAGGGAATCACTTCATGAATAAAATGTGCATTGTGCTTGAGCATCTCTTAATGACTCCCAGCCATCTTGTCCAAATAATAGGGCCATGATAGCACAAGTGATGAGCCATGGCATTCCGGAAGGGGAAAGTCAAGGTCAGAAATGAAAGGTAATGGATGAAACAGCAATACTGGACCCTCATAATCATATGGGTCACTGGCTAATGAAAGTGCAATGAGGTCCTTTGATAATACACCTTTGGTTAGCACATTTAAAATCCATATTAAGATCTCAAGGATGGCAGGGGGAGAATGTATGTGTGTATGTCCCTGAACATTTCAATCGAGATTTACTGAAAACTTTTCGAATTTCTTCGGGGTTATTTAGAACATTTTCGATTTCCCTCTCTCTAAAGAGTAATATTCTCCCAGGAGCTCAGTGAATTACTTCTCTACATAAGAAGTCCAGTATGTCACTATGCATTGTTCTAAACTTTGTGGACTGAGACATATTGTTTTTGTGGCTTCTCCTTTCAAAGACGTCATGAGACCTATGGTTTCCTCTCCAGCTATCTACTAGTTACCTTTATGAACACAAGCAAATTCCTATTTTTTAATTTTGTAACTGGAAAATATCTTTGTTAGTAATGTGAAGGTGGAGAACATCCTTGCAGATATAAAAATAAGTGAGTGAGTAGCTTTTATACACACCAGCATCTTCTTTGATTTTTAAAAATTAGAATATTACGTAAGGAGTGAGGTGTTTCAGAAACTAGGATAAATGTGTGAATTCAGGTTGAAAACCTGTGAATACAGCATTCATTGTCTTGACTGTTGTTATTGTCCTTGTTAACAGCGCCCGTGTTCATGACCCCTCCTTCAGTCTCCGCCCTCTCACCATACTCGCTCAATGTGTCCTGGGAGATGCCAGCAGATAATGTGACAAGAGGAAAAGTTGTGGGGTATAACGTCACTATGGTTTCTGAACAATCACCTCAACAATCTAGTCCGGTGGTGTTTTCACAGGTATTGTTATTTTCAACTAACGACCTTTCAGAATTGAATTATGTCTTCATATTGACGTTTTCTGTATTTGCAGAATTCTGACAGAATTTTCATTTATATTGGGTTGGCCAAAATGTTTGCTCAGTTAATGAATACATTCAATAAATTTCTTGGTGAAAATGAAAAATATGTCTTATTTTTACTTAAAACCGAATGAAGTTTTTGGCCAACCCAATACAATCCTTAAAGGGGGCAATTCGTTTCTTAATATAATATTTATATATACAAGGCTCTAAATACTTACATCACTCATTTTTCCTAATATAATGGTATATGGAAATAAAGTTGGTATAACTTTGTTTCATGAAATCTGCTTTTTCCACTTAGCATATATCCTTAAATATCTTGCAGGAAGCTGACATTCAGTAGCTGTGTACTATCATATGGGTACACAATAATGATTCAGCCAATCCACAATCAATTGAAATGTCTATTGTATTAATACTCTTGGAAATCTAAATGACATTGATAAGAACATCTTATATGCACGTTTTGCATATTTCTGTTTCCTAAGAATAAATTCTGAGGGATGCAGTTTATCACAGCTTATAGCAAAGGCTGTGAACATGTTCAAGGTTTGGGATATGTAGTGACATATTTCCTTCTAGTGAGTTATATCCAGCCAGCAGTAATGAGAATAATGATCATAGGTAAAGATTACTGAGGCTTTACTGTGTACATAGACTAATTCATTTGATATGTATAATAATCCTGGAGGATGGGAGGCTCTTGTTACCCTCCAGTTTATGGTGTGACCAGTGTCCTTTCTATCAGCATAAGAGTGACCAATGACAAAGACCGGCTGATGTCAACTGGACAAGTCATTCTGCATACTTGGCTGTTTAGCATCTCTTCTGAGGAAGATGCTCTTTGGAAGACATTAACAGGACATGAAAAGATCTTCGCACTTACTTGATGCCCTGTCCCGTGGGCCTATATCCACATTCTTCTTCCCTAGACATCCTAGTTCCTGATTTTCTAGTCTTTTTTTCTTTTATGGCCATGTTCAATACAACCAAACCACAGCCATATAATTCAGGGACCCTTCCCTTTCCACACAGAATAAATCACCAGGTGCACTACCTAAAGTTTTGCCCATTGAAAGGATTTCTTTTTATTGCTGGGTTTTAGGACCATCCCTGAATGGAGCTATAGAGCAGCCAGCACCCATTTTTGACTTCATTAACCACATACTAAGACAACCCAACTGCAAACCAAACCACCTTTTTCTACTCTCACAAGTCTTAAGGTTCCTCCGAGGAGTCATAGGTAGGAGTTGAGATTGAGCCAGCAGTGTCAGAATGGTGGATGACATGTGGGTTTGGATTACCAGCTAGCACAGCATATTATGCGTTCTGGCTGTTACTTGTATTATAATGTTCTATTCCAAGGAACTAAAGTAAGGGAAAAAAAAACAAAACATAGTTTATACAACACATCCCAGAAATCAACTTGTTTTTATCCCGCTTTTACCAATTACTTGCCGTATCACACATCTCTGTGCTTCAGGTTTTATTCATGTGTAAAATGGGAAAACGGTTTCTGCTTATCTATACAGTTTTTGTAGAGCTTGACAAATATTAGATATTGTTATTATTAGTGATTATTAACGGGATATGGCTACATTACATTTTATAAAATATTACTCAATGGGACAGGAAAATTTTTATATTGACAGAATTTATGTATATAAATCTTTTGTTTGTTTAAAAGTCTTTTCTTTGTGTCTGAATTAAAATAAGAATATAGATATGTCATTTTATTCTCTCTCTTATACCCTCTCCTGCAAATATTCATCTACCTAACCATATATTCAAGAAAGTGAAATCACAAGTGGCAAAGTCAAATTTTTTATGTTCTCAACAATTAAATTTGTATCCACACTGACCTGAGCATGTCTTGTTATAATCTTGGTAAATAAATAGCCAAAATTTCTGGGGAAAGCCTACTGTAAAAATAACTGTTAAAGGATCTTTACCTAAGAATGTGGTAGAAGACATATATAGAAGTGATGCTATTATCATTGTAGTATTTTAAACTCCTACAAAGTTCTTCTCACCTCTTTAAAGATTAATCCCACAAAAAACTCTCAATTAGGTACATCCTTTAAGACTTGTTAAGATGAGTCTATGTACACGATAAAGACACAGTTTATCTGAGTGATGATTTTACATGCCCCAAGCTCTAGGATAAGTGTCTCTTAAAAATCATGTACTTTATAACAACTATATGTAGAGAAGAAGTAAAATTTCATCAAAATTAGTATTAGTCTACATTTTATCTTTATTACGTTTCATTTTGTGTTCTTTAAAAAATTTTTTTAAATAGATCTTTATTGGAGTATAATTGCTTCACAATACTGTGTTTCTGTTGCACAACAAAGTGAATCAGCCCTGTGCGTACACGTCCCCATAGCCCCTCCCTCTTTTTTTTTTAACCTTTTTATTGGAGTATAATTGCTTTACAATGGTGTGTCAGTTTCTGCTTTATAACGAAGTGAATCAGTTATACGTATACATATATCCCCATATCTCCTCCCTCTTACCTCTCCCTCCCACCCTCCCTATCCCACCCCTTTAGGTGGTCACAAAGCACCGAGCTGATCTCCCTGTGCTATGCGGCTGCTTCCCACTAGCTATCTATTTTATAGTTGGTAGTGTATATATGTCCATGCCACTCTCTCACTTTGTCCCAACTTACCCTTCCCCCTCCCCGTGTCCTCAAGTCCATTCTCTAGTAGGTCTGTGTGTTTATTCCCATCTTGCCCCTAGGTTCTTCATGACCATTTTTTTTTGCTTTTTTAGATTCCATATATATGTGTTAGCATACGGTATTTGTTTTTCTCTTTCTGACTTCACTCTGTATGACAGACTCTAGGTTCATCCACCTCACTACAAATAACTCAATTTTGTTTCTTTTTATGGCTGAGTAATATTCCATTGTATATATGTGCCACATCTTCTTTATCCATTCATCTGTTGATGGACACTTAGGTTGCTTCCATGTCCTGGCTATTGTAAATAGAGCTGCAGTGAACATTGTGGTACATGACTCTTTTTGAATTATGGTTTTCTCGGGGTATATGCCCGGTAGTGGGATTGCTGGGTGGTATGGTAGTTCTATTTTTAGTTTTTTAAGGAACCTCCATATTGTTCATCCCCTCCCTCATGATGTGTTCTTGAGACAAAGAATAACTTGTTTAAAAATGATTCAAGTTTTTAAATTAAATAAGAAATACCTTAATGTATTTTATCTTAAAAACAATTTCATTTTCTAAAAATCTACATTAAATCCCATGAAGACTGTGCTAAATGAGATAAATCTTATAGCAATATTAAGTAAGATTTACTCATTTCAAAGTTTTATTTTTCTTAGAAAATTTTAAATCACATTGCACAAAAGAAAAAAGTTTATATCTTCAAAACCTAAGTAGCCATTTTAAAATTGGAAAAAAGATTAATAATTCAGTGTTTGACGCTTTTCTGATTTCTAAATGTAATTGCAAGAAAATGGTGCCAGTGTTTGAAATTATTCCTAGATATTTTGAATCTCCAAAGTCACCTTTATTTCTGAAAAATGTTATGTAAGCAATATAATTTATATTCCAAACACACTGCTTTCTAGAACTACTCAGTTTATGAAATTTTAAAGTCAGTACCCAGGCACATATTCCAAATGAATTTTATTGTACTCCTAAAGGGAAAACAAAAATCTAGAAATTGACTCCAAATGTTATTAATCTTTACAGTTAGCCGTAGTATTTATATTTATGGAAGATTATTTCATATGAATGTATATCAGTATCCCTTAGAAAAATAGCTTCGTACTCGTGCTTGCTGTCAGACTATCCATTTTAATGACTTTTTTTTTCCTGAATATAATCACCAGTGGTCTTTGTATCTACAGACTAAGCAAATTTACATGGTTGCTTTTGATCAATTCTAGTTATAATGACAGGACAAGCTCTCAGTGCTTATTGTTTAATTACTTGTTTATGGACCATAGAGTCTCCTTTGCTCAAATCTGCTATTTTCATTTGAAAATGTGTGATAAAGACAGTATTTCAAAAAAAAATGTAGCTGATCAATCTGCTTATGCTCAGTTGTACAAGAAAGATAATTGAGAATTGACTTCATGTGGGTGCTCAGTAATCTTTCCTTTTTTCCCCTTTTCCTTCCTGTGGCTTTTTTTTAAAAAAAACAAATGATGGGATTGATTGAACATAGTGACATCTTTCTGTACCAGCTCCATCACCTAGCGTGTGGGCATTACTGCACTGGGTTCGTTTTGGCCAAGCCCCGTGGTTTTATTTGGACTTTTTCATGATAACAATGACAGTGTCACCATTCTTTATCTGTACCATCAGTGACACGAACTGCACCACCATGCTGCTTTATGAGGCAATAACTCGGTTTCCTCATTTATCCACTCAGGAACTGGATTATTACCTCATAAAGCAGTGTGATTGTACAATTATCAATTAAATCCTAGCTTGGTGAGGCCCTTCAAAAATAACTCCTTTTCCTAATCATGGTTGGCAATAATTCCCCCTGTCAGAACTCCTGGAACTTTGCTTGTCAAGCTAATATTTCACACGGATTATCTATTATCTGACTTCTATTTTTTTTACTTCACAGGTGTTGTACACTGCTAAATCCCAAGAACTGTCTTACATTGTAAAAGGACTACAACCTTATAGGATATACAACTTTACCATTTCTCTGTGCAATTCAATTGGTTGTATAACCAGTGCTTCGGGAGGAGGACGGACTTTAGCAGCAGGTAAGCAAGTTCTAAAGGACATGAAAAATACATTGTGTATTTATAAACAAAACACCTACAGAGCTCAATACCTTCTTTAGTTTGGACTTAATATTTGTCTTTTCTGCTTTCTCCTTCTCCCTCACTAGCCCTTATTGCTACTGACCTTGACATAGAAAAAGATGACACAGAAAAAGAAACTTAAGAGCCCTGAACATTCCTGAGTTGCAACTGTGTCACCATAAGAAACATAATTAGATGCAGAGTGACTACAGGGCTCCCACCACCCTAAGTCCTAAAGGTGTCCCAACAGTTGTTTGAAGTGTTTGGCAGGCTTCTTCTGAGGACTCACAATACTCCTCCTCTCAATCCTAACTTTTTTTGTGTGGGATTTGGTCTATCCCCTCCTGCCCCATGGAGCTAACAGCAGACATCCAGAAATTACTGGGTTGCCCTGGTGTCATATTTTGCCTTTATTGGATAGGCAGTAGTGTGCTTATTAATCTGTTTATTATGAATATGAAGCTCCTAAGTACATAAAATTAAGATAACGACTTGTTATGAAGTATAATCTTACCAGGAAATAGTTTGTATAATTTTTTGCTTCCTTCACTTACGACAAATGAGGTTCACACAAACTTGATTACAGGTATTATTAACACCTGTATAACCCAATGACTTACCATTTAGGATATTTTCAAATCAGTTTTTCTGTCAGCATCCAACAAGGCTTAGATTCCTGGTGCTCTTTAAGGAAATGTCCAGATGTGAGGAGGTTAAGAGACTTCTAGGCGAATGACAGATAGCATGCAAACATGTTTAGCTATGAAAATACTCCTTAGACTTTCTTCCTTACTGTCTTCATATACAATTCCATAGTCTTTGTCTTGTTTTATTTTGTTTTCGTTCTGGAAAAACTTGTTTGGTTCAAATTATCTTGTATCAATATACAACAAACTTCAAATATAACAAGTAATTTTGTTTCTTCAAATTGTCCACCGATGATGGGGACTTCTCTGGCAGTCCAGTGGTTAAGACTCCGTGCTCCCAGTGCAAGGGGCACGGGTTCAATCCCTGGTTGCGGAACTAAGATCCCCACGTGCTATGTGGCACGGCCAAAAAAAAAAAAATTTTTTTTTTCAATAATGAGAATGACTCCAAAGTTCCAAGTAATTATGTTTTATTATCTCTGACTGAACTCTTTGCGTTTTTACATATTTAACCTATATGTACAAGTATTTATAGAGTACCTAGCTTGAACAAAAAACGCCATGCTCCTAAAAGAATATTTATTTATTTTTATATACTATGTTATTAGAGAGTTACAGAGTGTGGATAACAGGGGAAGACTCCCTGTCTCTTTTAGAAAAAATGACATAATTTGGGACTAGAGGATAAAAATTGAAAGAGGAATCTGTCCTGGGGGCTGGAGAAATTGAAAACAGAAACCACAGAAACCAAAGGTTGGCCTGAGATCTAGGGGAGGATAAAGGGACTCCGATGATGTGGCCAAGCAGAACTGAAATCACAGCTTCTTAGGGTTGTAAAACATCTCAGAGTCACCTAGGGTGACTGTCTAGCCAATATCAATGTATCCTATGCAACATTCCTTCCAAGTGTTTGTCCGACCTGTGTTTGATCCTTTAGTGTTGAGGGAACTACACCTCTCTGGCAAATCCTACCATGTTCAGAGACCTCTTTGAAACGCAATTTCAAAGGTGATACTAATCCAAGATACCTCCCTCTGGTTCCTACTGAACATTCTCCTTCCACTCCCTTGCAGGCTGTCCTCACTCTAATTCACCTTCCTCATGACATCACTTCCAATAACATCTTCAGTAACAATACCCCCAGCCAAGTCTTCTCTCCTCCCGGCTGTGTACTGAGGGACCTCCCAGCTGCACCTCACATGCCCTAGTTTTCAGCACTGTTAGGACAGTTTCTCTCCTTTAGATAGGATTTACTCTGTTTTTTCATAGACACAAAGTAAAAGAACTGAACGGGAACATGCCGGTCCCCAGAGACTAGACAGACCCTGGACATGGAAAGAGAAAAGCAGGGAAAATGTCTATAGAATGGCATCTTCCCTGCTTAATGGACCAATGATCACGTCTGTGTGAATATCATCCTCATTGGTTGCAGTAAGAGTTACTGTGGCGTGGAACTCACTGCGCCCCAGTGCTATGTGCTCTTCTTCTAGTCACTGGTGAGGAGGCTTAAGTCCACTCCATCCAATGGAAGCTGAGTGGAGCAGAACTCATCTAGGCCCTCTGAGTCCTCTCCCTGCCTCTTTATCCCTGAAAAACAGAACTTGGAAACCTCTCATAGTCTCCGAAAGCCATGAGATGTGCAAGTGAATTGACTTTTTCAAATAAGAGTTTATTTGTGTATTTTAGGGGAAAATGATAAGCCAGAATGCTGCAACTTGAATTTGGGCTCTGCCATCTACTAGCTTTGTGACTTTGAGTAAATTATATGATCTCTGTGCCTTAGTTTTCCAATTTATAAATAAGGATAACCTATTACATGGGGCTCTCCCGAGGAGTAAATACACGTTAAGTATTTAAAGCAGTGCCCAGCACAGAGTAAATCCTCAAAAAAAAAATGGTTATTTTTAATCAAGATTTCTATCATAACTGTTTTGTAATACTTTTCTCAGTCACAATGTAGATGTTATAGAATGTCTAATCGAATGTTATCGAAGTCATGCAATTTATTTTACAACTTTGTTTCCGTAACAGTATTATAACATAAATATAACAATGGAGAGTCCTAAAACTAAGGATTGAATGGCAAAAGTAAACTGTAGGGGGGCTAACATCGAAAAGCATCATTTTTCAGTTCTGTAAGGAGCATGTTGTTCAGAATTATGGCATGCATTTCAGGATTTTGATCAAAAACTACACATTTCAAGTTTGTCGTTTGCAATATAGAGTTAATAATGTGTCCTAACCATATTGTTGCTGTGTTTGAGTGCTCGATTCAGTAAGCATCTATTAAGGTTACTATTTAAAGCCCTGGGTGGAGGGGATTCTAGTAGAATCCATTCAAGGATACCTTAATGGTGTCTGCACTAAGGTACTGACAAATAACAGGTAGGGTTAACACCTTGGGGGAAAGGATAAAAGAAAGCTATGGGAACGGAGAATACGGTATAGATAGCTTTGATTTAGGAGACTGGGGAATGAGCTCAGGTTAAATGGCACTTGAAATGGATTATAAAGAATTGGTAAAGATTTTTCCAGCTATTATACCATGTGTCGCTGTTTGAGGGACTGTTCCATCCTGACATGATGAAAGCTGAGGTTTATAAAGATGTCTCTGTCAGTACAGTGTAGAATAGATTAAAGTGTGGAAATAGAGACTGGTAGACATTCCAAGGGGGCCGTGAGAAAGTAAATCAGATAAATAGGAGGAAAGATTAAAAGAAAGGAATAGGGGCTTCCCTGGTGGTGCAGTGGTTGAGGGTCCGCCTGCCGATGCAGGGGACGCGGGTTCGTGCCCCGGTCCGGGAAGATCCCCCACATGCCGCGGAGTGGCTGGGCCCGTGAGCCATGGCCGCTGAGCCTGCACATCCGGAGCCTGTGCTTCGCAACGGGAGAGGCCACAACAGTAAGAGGCCCTCGAAGCGCAAAAAAAAAAAAAAAGAGAGTAATAGAGTAGATCAAGGAAGGGAAATCCACAGGTTAAGAAGAGGGAGAAATTGAAGATGACAGTAAATATCCTAGACAGTGGTGATGCCACTAAATCTAATGCAAAAGACGAAGAAAGAACATATGGGAGAAATAAAACCATGAGTTTCAGTTTGATTATCTGATGGAAACACATCCATGACAATTATAACCAGCCAACAGCAGAAAATGCAAATCTGGAGCTTAAGAAGGATGCGGGTTTTATAGTCACCTGCATGTAGAAGGAGGCGAAACTGTGGATGATAATGTATTAGTGAAGGCAGAGAAAATACAAAATAAAAGTTTACATCGCAGTGAATGCTCACATTTTGGGAGGAAGAGGACAGGAGGAATAAAGGGAACAGAGACGTGGTCAGAGTTAGAAAAAGAACCTAGAAAAAGCAGTATCCAAAACCTCAAGGGGAGAGAGAATTCTGGAAGGAGAATGTTGTCAGTAGGGTCACATGCTGTAGGGAAAGTAGGAAAAATGTAAACTGCAAGGAACGTGGGGTCACTGATGACTCTCTGGGCAGCACTCTGATTAACATGGTTAGAGCAGAAGCTGGAAGGTAAAAAATTAAACAGTTGCAGGAGAAGATGGGATAGTAAATTTTAAAATGTGTAGTTTTTTGTCCTTTGCCAAAATGTTCCTTCTACTCAATTTACATTAAAAAAAGAACATATTAACTTTGTTCACATGTGAAATCCTTTCTTTTCTGAAGGAAAAATTATTTTAGCGTTCTTCTGGGAAATTTTTTATTTCTTTATCCCTTAATTTATTTTGTCAGAACTCTCTGACTCTTCATCTGCCAAGCAGGGAATAAAGTCACTTACATGACAAAAGTATAAAAAAAAAATTTTTGCTTGCCACTGGATTTATTATAAAATATACCGTTTTCAGGGGTGTTTGGATCAGGGAGAATGGACTTGTTTTTATTAGAATACAAAGAAAACCCCAGCAATTACAGATCCAATATCCTTCTTAACTCCTTTGTTTTTAATGGGTGAAAAAGGGGTTTTTTTCTAAAATTTTCCTAGGATTAAACCTCTGTGTGTAACTGATAGATATTGAGTCATAGAAATAAACAGTGAGAAGGTCAGTTCTTTTGAATGGTCAACAGGTTTGTTGACCATTGTAGGAAAGGAATAAAAGTTAAGTTGCAGCTGTGATTCTTCCTGCTCTGTTTCTTCTAGTAATAAAGTTACAATTTGGATTTGTGAGAAATTAAACTCAAGTCTAAATGTAGTTCATGTAAGTGAAGTGTCAGGAATCAGAAGAAGCCAGCGACCATTTAAAAATTTTGAAGAAGGGCACCCAAAATTAAAATTAGTAGTCAGCCTTTTTGAAGCACTGAATCACTTAAACATGTTTTTTTTTCCCTTAAATCTCAGTCACAGAAACCAAAAACATACTTGTAAAGATGTATGTTTCATTGAAAAGCTTGGGAATTATAATTTGCTCTCTTTGAAGTATTTTTTCAATTAGATATTATTAGAATTACACATTTCGTCCAGAATATTTATTGCTTTACACCTTTAGTTTTGGTGCCCATGAAAAAGTCTGAGAGCTGATGTGAGAGAGGTATTCTCCCAGGAGCGGCTGCATCTCCATTGCAAAATCTTCAGGAAACTGTCATGGGTGGCTTTGGAGTTGCTTCTGGGTATATAAGGGTCATAAACTTATGGACTGGGCACCCTTCTTATACTTTTCTTGAAGATTACCCTTTTAATCTAATAACTTTGTACATTTCCGCCCTTTGTGAATTAAGTACAAATTAAACCTTCCTTCAGAGAAATTCCTTTTGGAGATCCATTCCTGGAGGAAAAATGTCCTGTTTCCTTTACCTGTCATAAAATGACCTCTACACTACAAGCTTAGAAGTGCCCATCTCCCATTAAGCAAGTAATTAGTGGTGCATTAAGATTTTGTCTGAATCCGAAGTAGAATGTATGTTTGCGGCTGGGTTGAAAATACACAT
Source organism: Phocoena phocoena (assembly GCF_963924675.1). NCBI lineage: Eukaryota > Metazoa > Chordata > Mammalia > Artiodactyla > Phocoenidae > Phocoena > Phocoena phocoena. The sequence continues at coordinate 172,309,553 of NC_089219.1, forward strand.
TGTTTTGTATGCAGGTACATAAGTCTTTTCATTGTGAATAGGACCCAGAGTGATTAAACAAGCACTCTTAATATGTTAATTTATAATTTTAATTACAACAATCTTGTATATATAGTCATTAGTGAATACTAATATAAATATTTTTCTACCTTTTTATTCATAATGCATAAACCAATCATCCAGTTACTTCTCTGAGGTTGCCTGTTTTTGTTTCATAATACAATCTTTGTTCTTAGTTATGAATGCATTTTGTTCGTTCCTGTCTTGAATAATCCCTCATTAAGCTAGTCACTTTCTGCTCCATGCTAAAAAGGAAAAATTATCATGCAAATGTGGCATGCCATATTAAAAAGCACATTGCCAAACACTTTTGTTGCTGTCCTTCAATTAGTTTCCCTTCTTTGAATTTAATTCCATTTGTTGTTAAACTACCGACTTGATGTATGGACTCATGAATCTCAGGCTGCTGCCAGGAAAGTGGGGAAAAAAAAAAAATCAAAGCCTCTTCGAAGAGCTGCAGAGGCGAGCTGAAATGAATTTGCTTCACCTTTGACAGGAGCACTTGAACAGCAGTGAAATCCTCTGCGGATTCAACTTGGCTAATTATCCAATTATTTATTTCAAGAATAAAGGCACTGTTTTACAATTAGAGCAGTGTAAGTCAATCTGAGAAATTTGGTAATGACAGATGACTTAAGTCACTTCTAAGATAAACAGTATCTGTGCACACTTGTCTCACCCAGTCTTTTCAGGCAACGCTCTCACGTCTTAGCATCAGGGAAGTCCTGAGTACGCGGAAGGGTTGGTTTTGTTTGTTTTGCTCTTTTGACAACAGAAATTATTTTGCCCTTCTAACCACCGTGTCAAATTTCCGTGGCTCTCAGGCAATGTTGAAGTTGTATTTCTCTTGATTAAAAGCTTTTGGTTCAAAGCGGTACTTTTTAATTGCCTAATGATATAAGTCAGTTCTTAGGAAAGAACCGCACATTTAGGAGTTCATTTGCAATATAACTGAAAAATTCATTGCATGGCAGTAAAACAATTTACTGTTAATTACAAGGAGAAGAATTTGCTGTAGCATGCTCACAGATTGCCATGAATCATGCAGCACTCCTAGAGATTTATAACAGATGTGTAAGTGGGATGAATTAGCAGGGTTTAATAACAGAGACACAAATCATGCAGACTTCAAGGAGCTTTAATTGATATACTAGAATGTGACGGGCATGAATCACTCAGCCATTCAACAGCACAGTAACATATGGTCAGCTCAATATGCTGCATCTGAGATCGGTTGGTGAGTCGTTGGTTGTCCCATATGGTGGAAGCAATATATTTCTCATGATTCAAAAAAATACATCCTTGTTTTTAAGGAAATATAATGGCAAAGCGTGTTTGTTATTGAACTTGAATGCCAAACTGGGGTTTTTTATAATGATTTTGACATGGCAGCTTCCCCAAATATAGAGCGGCTACTACTTGTAATACCAGATCGTAGGAGACATTATGAGAACCAGATTGGTGCTTGTTGGCAGGCTTGATCCACAGCAAAGTCTACAGAAGAGCTCAGCTGACGAGAGCTGCAATTGTTAGGGAAATCCTTCAGACTCCTGATAAAGCCAACCAAATGAAAAGGATGATGTCAGTTTCATAGAAGTTCAGGAATGCCCAGATTTGCAAAGAGAATAGAGTGAACTGAATGAGAGACCCTTACTTAGCAGGGTAGGAAAGTGGCTGTGACAGCACCATGACCCCAATTGTAACAATTGGACACAACATTTTAAAAATCAACCTCTTAATTAAAGGTTCAGTCCTTCAGGAGCATTCTAAAAGAAATCATGGCGGACCAGTGCATCAGTGGTAGCACCAATCCCATGTTATTCCTGAAGGATTATTTCAGTGTAGGAAAACAGGTAATCCTGGTGCAGACCAACAGCTGGTAGCATGCAACATCTTTGTATGGAAACTGGAATCTGGCAGCTTTCGACAAAGCTTCTGTAGCATTAGTAAACCTGACAGACTTGAAAAAGGAATAGTGCAGCCTTAGAACTGTGGCTGCCAGAATTTAATGTCAACAATTAAAATTTATTTTGATCCTTACCTACTGTTTATTACTGTTTGTATACACAACAGACCTTACTAATACAGAGATGCACTATTAGATGGAATTACCATCTGTTCAGAGTGAAATGCTGGCATCTGTCTTAGATGCTAAAACTAAAATGATATTATTTCTAACAAAACAAAATTAACTGCTTTTTACTCACCCACTTTAATGTTGAATGTGTGATGCACCCAAGGTAAAGCCTTGTTCATACACTGTTGCCAGGTCTGTATTTAGATATGTGACTTTCACGGGGCCTCTGTTCACCTTTTGTCATGGCAGAAATCACACTTTTTAAAGCACCATTTTAGTTTTCCGATGTATTAACCATAGTAAGGCATTAAAACAACACAATTAAAATGTGTAAGAATTGAACTAGAAAGACTATTGTGTGCAAAATATTTTGATAGATGTGCCCTAAATAAATGCAAGGGGAAAAAAATTAAATAGACAAAAATTCATCTGAACAGAGTTGCCATACACCCACAGCTTTGGGAAAAAATAAACTGTTATCTTCTCTGTTGGACTATTTCTAATTTTCTCCTACACTGACATATAGGAAAGATTTATATTCAGCATCCCCTCCTTTATTTTAAGCCTAAGTATCCTATGAAAACAGATCTCTAACTTGTAGAAGTTAGAGAATTTGGAGTATCAAGGACAATGGTAGTTTCCACACTGATGTTGGATCCATGATGCTACTTTCTGAGAAGCCCGACTTCAGTTCTATATATCACAAAATAATAAATTTTGTCACACCAACGTTTAATGCATGTACATAGTGCATTAACTGTAACTGTAGTACATTTATTTGTGCTAGAGGAGACTTGAAAATGATTAAAAAATCAATACTTTTCTGTCAGAGAAGCAAGTGTTACTATGTATTTAAGTAGTTAATTGCATAAGCCCCATAAAAGCTTCAAGTTTGGGTAGCAAGGATGCCATAATTACAGTCCAAGCAACTACCTTTTATTGACAGGGGACTTTAGGGAACAGTACGTGTTGTCATCGCTGCTGCCATACGTACAGTTCAGAAATCATGGATCCTCACACTGTTTATGTGTTGGACGTGAGGTGCGTGCAAATTATTGATCACCTGCATGACAGCTGGTTAAGGTAGTGTTTATTCCTCAAGGAGGTGATTCCCCTTAAATTCTCTAAAAGCACTGCTTTCTGGCCTTGTTTATATCATAGAACACACAGAAAAATCATAATATGTATCTGCCGTGCTGGGGTAAAGAACAAGATGGCTCAGAGCTGTGGGAGATAAGCTGGCTGGCTTCCTGGAGGGCTGAGGGGATCTATGTATCCAGCATCCCTTCTTGGTTTACTATGGAGAGGAGCTGCTTGAAAATGTTCGAGCAGAATTTTGAAAATGGAAGAGACCCTAGGCACAATTGGGTCTGTTGTGCTCTTCAGTAAATGAGGTATTATCCAGCAATTCTACCCCTGAGTTCATATCTGGAAAAAATGAAAACACTAATTTGAAAAGATCCATTCACCCCCACGTTCATAGCATCCTTATTACAGTTGCCAAGATACGGAAGCAACCTAAGTGTCCATCAGCAGATGAATGGGTAAAGAAGACATGGTGTATATATATACACAATGGAATATTACTCAGCCATAAAAAAGAATGAAATTTGGCCATTTGCAACAACATGGATAGACTTGGAAGGTATTTCCTAAGTGAAATGAGACAGGCAGTATGATATCACTTGTATGTGGAATCTAAAAAGTGCAACAAACTAGTGAATGTAACAACAACAACAAAAAAGAAGCAGCCTCACAGCTATAGAGAACAAACTAGTGGTTACCAGCGGGGAGAGGGAAGGGGGAGGGGCAATATAGGGGTAAGGGATTAAGAGGTACAAACTATTATGTATAAAATAAGCTACAAGGATATGTTGTACAGCACAGGGAATATAGCCAATATCTTACAGTAACTGTAACTGGAGCATAACCTCTAAAAATGACGAATCACTCTGTTGTACACCTGTAATTTATATAATATTGTACACCAACTATACTTCAATAAAAATTTTTTTTTCAAAAAAAATAAATGAATGAGGGAGATACTGAAGAACAGAGAGGCCAAATAATGGATTAGCCAATGTTCTATAAGTAGGGTCCTAAAGAAGCAGTCTAGAACCTAAGTTTTCTCCTTTCCAGATCAGTTCCACTATATATCCTCTCTCTTGAAGGGGACTAGTAAACAAAGAAGAAAATGGGAAAATTGATGTTGTTCTTTCCTCAGTCAGAGAATAGATAGTCAACAAGAAAGCACTGAGAAGTCTCTGAGAGTCTGAGGGGAGAATCCTCTCCTCTTCCAGACGCTGAATGGAGAGCGCTTGCCGACTGGGAAATCATGGCTTCGTGAGCCCGGATTTTATGTTTGAGTCCTAGTTCCAGGGCCCTTTCACAGGTGTTCGGGCCTAACAGCATTTGGCAAATCGCATTTCCTGTGACAGTGTGCATCTCTGAGACCAAGTCAGGATCATTTTCCACTGACAAGATGCCTGAGGATGTCTCATATTAGTCTTTCCCCCCCTCACACCCCTGAAATGAGGAAACGATGTGTGTTCCTAGATTGCTGTCTTCCTAATGGTTGATGATGCTTTACGATATTGACACGGCCATGCAGTCTTCATAGACAACGAACTCTTCCTTGAGAACAGATTTGATTTTAAAGACCTGTCAGCAAGGACTTCTGCTCATTTGGTCTTCAGTTCTTATCCTAAGATGGTCAAACTCCACACTACGTAAATTTTGCAAGTGTAAACTTATGCATTATGATATGCTGTTAATCAGATTATAAAGTAATAAATGCTGCATAAAGAAGAATGTATATTACACAGTGTTGTATAAAAGAATGCTTGTAAATAGGAGAGACTAGAAATTGGATCACAGAGCTAATGCAAAAAAATACAAGAGCACCGTAATTTTATTCCAAGTGGAAACAGACTTTGTATGTTGTTAGTCTTTGAATCTAAAAGCCTAAGTATCCTATGAAGATCCATTTTATACTTTATGCTTATAAGAGGATTTTCTAAGTAAACACAGATTCTAAATGTGGATGAATTGAATCATTTTATAATACGCAATTTGAAAGATGCTTTATTGGCTAGTAAAAATAGTGCCCTGTATTTGAATAGAAGTTTGCTTTGTAAAACCTAACGCAGTTATATTGTTTTTAAAAGCAGTTATTTTCAAAGTGTTCCACTGAAAATTTATCCTCATGTTGGATGGGAAAACTGAGGCATATAGGTTTGAAGTGATTTTTGTAAAATCATACAGAATTGGATGAAAAGTGAAAATTATATCTCTAGAAGTCGGCAGAGACTTTCACATTATTCCATATAGTCTCTCTTTTTATTTTTTTTAGAAGATGTTGTGGGTAGGAGTTTATTAATTAATTAATTTTTGCTGTGTTGCATCTTTGTTTCTGTGCGAGGGCTTTCTCTAGTTGTGGCAAGCGGGGGCCACTCTTCATCGCGGTGTGCGGGCCTCTCACTACCGCGGCCTCTCTTGTTGCAGAGCACAGGCTCCAGACGCGCAGGCTCAGTAGTTGCGGCACACGGGTTTATTCGCTCCGCAGCATGTGGGATCCTCCCAGACCAGGGCTCGAACCCATGTCCCCTGCATTAGCAGGCAGGTTCTCAACCACTGCGCCACCAGGGAAGCCCCATATTGTCTCTTAATGTACTGTCTTGTGATGAACAAATGTATACCTATAATCCCTTCACTTTGATGATCTGAGCCATAATCTTTAATTCACCTGTCTCTTAGTGAGTCTGTGTTTGTGTGTATGTGTTTAATAGTTCAGGAGTATCTGTTTTTCTTATCATTATTCTACTTGTGAATGTATATGAGACCAGTCTCATTTAATTGATTGAAAGTTCCTCTCTGGTCTTAGGGGAACTCTGAAGGTAGTGACTGAGTAGGTACTCACCCTTTCAAGTGGGCTGGGTTGACTCAAAAGTGAAACTGTAACAGACCAGCTGAGAGTTGTTTTGTTTTTTTTTTTTTAAGCAAGTAAATAAAATACACACACACAAACACACACACATGTACATACTCTAGTTCCACTCGTTCTCTGTGGTTGACCTCCTAAGAATGGTATAATTGCTCAGCAGAGCAATTCCCCTGTGAATCTAGAAGCGCTCCACGACTTGTTAGACTTTAAATAGTCAGCATTAATTTTAGTGGATTCTCAATGCATGTGTCCTCATTGATTATAATCATTTTGTCATATTTTAAAAATTGCATGCTCTCACTTTTAGTAGACGTTCAATCAAACAAAACAAACAAGCAAACCTACTGAGTTGCTGGAATTCCTTTGATTTTGTTTTGTTTGACTCTGAAATCATATTCCTGACTAAGAAGTGATTTTCGATGATGCATCAACGGGGAAAGGATTCTGAATACAGTAGTGGTACAAATTTTCATTATCCCCATCCAGATGGGTGATTGGAGTAAAGTGAAAGAGTATTAGATGTCAAACAAATGCGACCTTGAGAAAGTAGCTGCTTTTAAATAAGAATGAATTTGTTTTCTACACCTGTGACTTTATTTCTGTTTTGTAAACAAGTTCATCTGTGTCATTTTTTTAAGATTCCACATACAAGCGATATCATATGATATTTGGATATCACTGGAATAGATGCTATTCTTCAAACTAAAAAGTTCAAGTCTTTGGTGCCAGATCACTAGGGAATCTTAAGTGGAATACAGGAAAGTAACAGAAAAGCTCAAAATTCCTATTGTCTGCTCCTAAGTAGAAAATTTTAAACAAATGAAAAAAATATAATCAGTCCTCCATTACTTGCTTCTCTGACCCCAAGACTCAGAAATCTTTGGCAGTCCTCCTTCCCCAGTTAAGCTAATAGCCAGTGATGGCTTCCTGAAATTTTACAAAGATGGAACTCCAAACTCTGGAGATGTGCTTAGTGGGAGAAGAAATTTCTGCATGGCTTAGCTTTTTATTTTGTTTTGGATTATTCTGAAGAGGGATCATAGCTTGTAGAATGAAATCTTTGAGAACCCAGCATTTAGCTAATTTTTGGTAAAGAATACTAAAGGAAATCATGCATAAAATGTACAGATCCGTATATATAAGAATAAAAATATCACATGGCTCACACTGGCGGAAGATGAACAGAATTGTTAATTATCTTTCTTAGTTGATGAACTTTTTACCCACTGCCCTCTCTTCTTTACTAAAAATGAAAATAGAATCACAATGAATTGTTTCTCTTTGGAAAGCTGGCCAAGCTTTCTAGAAAGTAACAAATGGTCATTGTTCGAAGCTGATTTAAGGTGAATTGCCTTTCTTGGTTTAAGAATTAGTTTTTGAATTCACACTATTTTATCTTACATTTACTGAAACAGGCAAAAACTTTGTGTCTGCACAAGGCTGTGTTAACACAGGCGTAAGTTAAGATCCACAGCCTTAGTCTGGGTCCTCAATAAATAGACTTGGCGGTTATGACGTGTTCCTTTCTTCATTTTCACCCCTCAAACCCAGCTGACACACTTCGAGTGGATATGAATCTCATCCTACAAACCCAACTGCTTAAGAAAATGAAAATCGAAACAGGTCTTCATTTTCAGCAACTCAGTTGTTAATCTGATCTGTTTCCAGTAGGTTTTAGGGGAAGTCTCAGAGCTGTCACTCCTGGGGTTTCCCAGGAGGCTCCAAAGAAATGCCAGTGTCCCTGGACCTCAAGGCGCACCGTGGCCCCAGTGTGCGTGTGAGCCCTGGGCCCTCACTGCCCAAGGCTCAGGCCACTGCTGGGAGTGCTGTGGTCACTCCAGGGCCCCCGAGGCTGCCTGAGTCTGTTGTGCCTGGACAGGAGTTTACAAACCACTGAGATCACAGGCTCGTTCCTTCCCGTGGATGCTTTGGCTTTCAGAGTGGTGTTTGTTTTTTTGTTTGTTTTAATTTAGACCAGTAGCTAAGCTTTAAAAATCAGAAAATTACACATAAAATGATTTTTTTTTAGGTAACAAAATAAAAGATTTGACAACATTGGGTTGTCATTCCTGAATCATCCGTGGGCTGGCGCGAATTAGTGACAGTTCACCCCCGCCCCGCTCACCGGTTTTTCTCAAACCCCACTTTCTCTTGTCTCCCTAACTAGCCCATTTCAACCATTTCCTTTTCCTGCTTGGCCTCTGTGAATTGCAGCCCTGACTCGATACCATGTTAAGACAAGGGACTCTGCCCTTTGTGATCGGTAGCTGCTAGCTTAGTAGTCACCGGCTGCAAGATTCACAAGGGATCTTGTAGCTCCTGGGTAGGACAGGGGTATTCTCTAGAAAATGGAGAAGCCATGAGCCATTAGAGACCAACAGGCACAGAAGCTAGAGCAATGAAGCATCTGCTTGGTAAAGAGAATCTGGGTGGTGCTCCAACAGACTATAATATGTAGTATCCGTCAGGTCGCCAGAAAGAATAGAGAAATTATTTGTAAGAAAAAACTTTGTTTAATGATAAAAGCGTATTCAAAATTCAAAATTTTGTTTAGTCACATTTAATATTAACTCTGTTTTCAGTTCCTAGACCATAGAAATACTGGAGACCATAATTGATTTGATTTTGAGTGTAATGTACACAGGTGCATGTGAACATATGTGTGCATATCTGTGTCTAGAGATAGGAGCCAAATTCTTGAACGTAACAAGGGTTTTCTAATATTTAGCACCAGCCCAACTGAGGCCACCTCTGGTTGAAGGAATCAACAGTACAACCATCCATCTTAGGTGGCAGGCACCTGAAGAACAGAATGGACCCTCTCCTACATATCAGCTGGAAAGGAGACAGGCAGCTCTACCAGCTCCTAGGGCCACAATGATGAAAGGAACTCGTTTCATAGGAAATGGATATTATAGATTTCCCAGCTCCACTCACCCAGTCAATACAGACTTTACCGGTAAGTGTGCTTGATATCACTTTCTTTACGAGGCACTCAGCCCTGGGGTGTTTTTAATGCTTTTGATATGTCTTTACAATGAATTTTTACTACACCTGTTTATAGAGATACTAATGTAGCCCTTTTATAACTTTAGCTTGATTGTGTCGACATATTTATCTCTTCAGTATTCTGAAAAAAATAAGTGGGGTAAGTGGAGGAAAGAAAAGAAAAAATATATATATATAATAGATGTGAAAAGGCAGTGCTGTTTTTTGGTTTTTTTTTTCTTCTGCCCACACTGCGTGGTGTGTGGGATCTTAGTTCCCAACTGGGGATCAAACTCGTGCCCCCTGCACAGAGTCTGAACCACTGAACCACAAGGGAATTCCCTGAAAAGGCAGTCTTATTAGATCAAAGTATGTGCTGGAATTGACGCTTGGACGCTATTTACCAGAATGTGTTCCTCGGAGTATTCCTCACTTCCTTTGTGGAAAAGAGTTCTGTGGGCAAATGAGTTTGAGAAATGCCCCCATGCTATTGGAGATTCTCAGTACACGTCAGCTTATTCCGGTCTCTGAAAAGAATTATAAGAAAGCTACTTAACTTTGTTTAACTATTCCTAACACTTATTTGATGTAGCTTTTTTCTTTTTAAAGTGTAAAAACTGTTAATACCCCATGTTCTATGGAGAGCATTATGGGAAAAAGTAATTTCAGGGAAAGCATACCTTCTATGGGTCAGGAGTAGAGTAAGGCAAGTGAGGCACAAAATTTAAAGGCACCCAAAACTCAGTAATCCATGTAAATAATATTTTAATACAATATTTTTCAAATAAAAATCAATGCAAAAAAATCCCCAGTAAAATATAAAAATTTTAAATAAAGACAGGATCCGATCCTCACTGTGTGAGCCAACCTCACACGTCTCACTCAATTTCTGGTCTGACTGGTATTACAATATTCTGGAAGTCCAGTTATCTCTATGAATTACAGTTTTTTAAAGCACTATTTCACTACAGACATAGAAAACTCTAATTATTCATGATACACACTTTATTTCCCATTAAAAAAATTTTTAAGTATATAATATGTTACTCTGTAAACTCATAATGATATTAATTTAATCCATGAGAAAGTCATTTTGGAGCAAATAGCTAGTCTTTCCAATGCTGCATATGTTGAGGACAATGAAATGGAATTTGAACTATAAAACGTAGCTCACATATTTTATTTTTACTTAAAATGGTAAATAATTTGCTTTTAAGTGAGGCTGGCTGCTGATGTATATTTGTAATGAATCATGATTATGTTCTAGCTGTGATATATTAAGATTAATGCACGCTTAACCACTGGACTAGTATATCCAACTCCTCACTGAGTATTAGAAATTCAGCCATTGAGCTCCCCTAAAACACTCGACTTCTACTTAATATTCGTAAAAGTCAAAGAAAGGGAGGAAAAGAAAACATAAGTATCTGAGAAAGAACCTATGGATAAAAAGTCAAAGACTTTTTCTCAACTGGAACTAGAACTGACTTCCTGGTCCAACATTTGGCTTGTGATGTGTTTCTTCGAGGAAACAGCCTTCGTTTCCATTCATCTGGGTCTCGCTGCGGCAGGCATGTCAGCTCGGATTTGCTGGCTAGCCAGCAGACAGGTTTTTGATGGGATCACCTACTGTTGTTGCCGTGAAAGATAGAGTGGCCCGTCGGCTGTTAATAAATTTAGTCGTCTGTGCTGTCTCCCTAGCCGGCCTCAGACTCCGAGGTGCAAGGGCTAGGGGCAGATGCAGGGTCTGGGAAGTTTTCCAAATTCCTCTTTAAGAAAGTTAGGCCGTAAACACTGGCCTCACTAAGCAGGATCCTTCTGTCTATAACAAAGCCTCCAGCTGCACAGAAAATGTGTTTGGAGTCCACAGCATTTGAAGGACAAGACAGGGAGATGACAGTTTGGGCTTGAACGACTCCCTAGAGCTTTGGCGATTCCTGGAGAATAAGCAGTTCTTCTGCATTCAGCCATGTTCTGGGGCCTCGCTACCTCCTTTTTATGAGAAGCTTGGCTTACTTTCGAGTCTCTCTTAACTGTTAAAGTAACCAGGTCTCCATCAAGTTATTGGTCTGACCCTTTGGCTCACCTGGCAGATTCGGCTGGATACTTTTATTGAGCCAGGTTATGGTTTAACAAAATTTCCCCAATTAATGAACCAGGACAAGTTTACAAAACCAACTCAATCAATAGCTTTCCTTCAACTTGGATCTTCTTATGTAGAAAGGTAAATGTATTATTAGCATCATGCATTTGTTTTACTTGTATATTCTTTCATCCAATGCCTCTACAGCATCAGAAGGTAGATATTTTCCCCCTCATGGAACATGAGGAAGTGAGGTTCCAATAACTGGCTGCCACATGGTGCCACAGCTACTGAATTTTGGAGGTGAAATGTGAATTTGGAAGCTTCTGGTTCAAAAGCTGGTGCTTTGCCACAGAGCGGGAGGGATAATTCTGTGGACAGTAGTTTGGAAGTTGTGGAATAATGAGTATCTAAAAGTAATAAGTGAGGATGGAAGATGAAATAATGATCACCCAAATAAACCTTACTCGACACTGCTAAACTTTTTGGATTTGTCTTTCGGTTTTTTGGCTTTTCAGGTAGCAAACAGAAATAGTATTGGCATTATTTATTACTTGCATCTCCAAAGACATCTGGGGATAAGATTTTTTTTTCCCGTAGCAATTAATTCTAGAGTGTGCCTAAAGCTAGATTTTTAACATCAAACAAAATTATTTTAAGTGGGCTGAAGTGCTGTGTGTCAGACAGTGCTTTCAACTCACGTTCCTATAAATTTCATGCAGTTTTTATATTCTAAGGCAAATTTAATGAGCAAATCCTGATCATCTCTAAGATGATGAATTATATTTAAAATGAATAATTATACGACGAACTAAGATATCTTTTATTTTGATTCATTTCAGAATCTCAAACTCTAACTAAAAATGATTCCTGAAATATGAATGGAGATATCAAATGACTCAAAAACAAATATACAGTGATGCGTATTATTATGCATATTTTACGTAAGGAAAAAATGTGAGAGTTCACCCATCAATGACAGGATTTGTAAATACATTCATTCCATGGTCACAGCAATATGTTGAAAGTCTAGGTATAAACTATCTCATTATTACAGTTCAAGAAAAGAATCTCTCATATAACTCCCCCCTCTTCCATATTTGCTTTAAATATTTTACCTCATATGATAGAATGAAAACAATTCAAACATATGAATATATGTCTATGTCGCTTACTGTATAAATCAGTAAGCTTAGTATTATAAATGTACTCTGTCAAAATCTACTTTTGGGACCGAAAAATGAACCAGGTGAATCTTTCGTAGGATCAACGTTTGATCGCTTTTCCTTTCTGATACGAGTGTTCTTTCAAAAATCTAATTTCCAGGAAGGGTGTATTATCAGTCATTTACATCATAGTATAAATAACTCCCCCATTTCGTTATGATTAAGGATGAGGGCTTTGGGAACAGACTAACAGGAGTTTCAGATCTATGCCCCATTATTTATTAGTTAAATGTAATTAGACAAACCACTTAATCACTGTGTGCCTCTGTCTCCTTTTCTTTCAAATTGGCATAATGATACGACTTACAATATTGATATCTAGCAGGTAGGTAAGGATTAAAGGAGATAGCTCACCTAATGAACTTTGCACAGTATCTGCCACACAGATTACTTTATAGTCTTTAAACATTAGCTATCAGCTATCACTCATTGAACAAATATTTATTAAGTGCCTACTATGAGAAAGGAGATTTTCTAAAAGTCTTCTGCAATTCATAAAATCAACATTCTATTAATTCGTCTGCTGCTGTACATACAAGATATGTTTGCCTAAATGTTGTATCTGGGGTACGAGTAATGTGCAATTTCTATATTAAAATGTGATATTTAATTTTGTTATTGAAAACAGTTAACTTAATCTACCTAGTGTTGAGACACTATATAAACTACTTTCCTCTGGGTCTTATCATGCTCATCTATGAAACTGAGGCTTGTACCGAATGGCCAATTCCTTTAACTTCTAAAATTCCAAATCAGTTAGCACAGGTTATTTAAGCAGCCTCAAAAATTCAAAATAGAAGTTATCCAAGGCATCTGTGAGTTTAAAAACACTTAGATTTTTAATTGTTTTATGATTCTTTCATATAATATATTCACAATTTAAGATTTACAGAAATGTAAGCTTTCTCTCTACTAATCTGAAGAATTTATGGGAATAAGTTAACTTCTAGGGATAACTTAAGTGATATGGGGGAAATTACTCAATATAAAATGGATATTCAGTTCTTGAGTTGTGTCAGAGGGTGTAAGGAAGACACAAGTTCAACATAATTTCATGATCTTGGAACTAGAAAATCATGTGAACACTCATAATGAAATAGTCCCCTGATTACACGGGGTTAACAGTACTTTGTCCTTCCAAAACAGGAATAGCAAATAGAGCATCCCTCCCACCTACAACAGGAAGGAGCTATCACCCTGTTTCTGGAGAGAAAAAAAAATGTGCTTATTATTTTCAGGAATGCAGAGTAAATCCACGTACACAAAGAATTTCGCTAGTAATCAAAGGGAAGCTGGTAAAAACAGCAAACTAAACTACTGCTCAGTTTGGCGTTCCAAAGGTGACCCTCTCTCTCCTTGTCACTTGTTTTTCCTATTAGTGGAAAACAGGTCCATGATAATTTGGGGGAAGGTTTGACTATTGTAGTATCCGGACGCCAATCACACCAGCCTTTTAAACTGCCTTTACTGGTGACCCTGCCCAGAAATCAGGAACTGCCTTTGCGGAGATCTTTGTAGCAACCCACTGGGGAGATGAACACACATGTGCACCTGGATGTAATTCCCTTTTATTTGTCTTCATGAAAAATGTGATGACTGATGTTGAATATCTTGCAGATGAGAACTCTGTACACTTTCTTCATAATAATGCCGTTCAAGGACACCAAATGATTGTCTTACATTTTTGTCTCTTCGTATTTGCCTTCCCCAGAATGGCTGAACTAAAATGCCTCATGATCCAGAAATACAATTAATTACCGACCCATGAAAAGAGAAATGCAACCCCCCAAATCAATATCTTTTAAAAGCGTATATTTTACATTTTACTGTATGATATTTATGCTTTATTATTTTTGTATTATTTTTAGTGAACCGAGGCACTAAAACACTGCATTAAAGGAAAGCTGATTCTAAGCAGTTACAGTACAGGTATAAGTAGGGCAAACTCCTTCAGATACACTAATTAGTAAAAGCATATTAATTCTGACCTTCAACACCCTTGGTGTCCCACTATTTGTTTTCCTCTGACTGGGAGCAAGTAGTTTTGCCAGAAAGTACTTAGAAAAAAAAAAAAAAAAAAACCACTAAATAAAACGCCAAGTCTTTTCAAAGCACATTTAAACCACAAAGTTCTTTAAGCTTTGATGTTAGATTTTGGCCACAGTTATTGAAAAGCAGCTCTATGAATCGACTATATGGCCTAGCAGTTTAACAAACAGGCAATAATGATATAGAAAAACAAAGGCAAGAGTAAGAACACGGAACTTGAGCACAAAGTAAAGAAGTGGGTCTTGGGCAATGCCGAGGATCCATGGGTATTTCTGATGCAACTGAATCAGAAGAGATGTGACTGTCTGGTTGAGCTCGCCTTTATGGACTGAGAGAGACAAGGATCCAAATACATATCTTCTTAGAATAACAGAAGTCAGACTAACCTCTGATAACTAGAGATATTCAGAAGTGAATATTAAGATTGTTTAGTTTTTATTACCTTTAGTAGAGAGGTCCAAGTAAGTTCTTAGGAAATGCTTTCAGATGACACTGAAGGGTGGCAGAGGACCGTGCTTTTTCCGCATTCATCAACTTCATCAGAAAGGCCAATTTACAAGGGCTGCATTTGTTTTAACCTTGCATCTTTAAGGTGACTAATTCTGAAGCACATTTCTGTAATGTTGCCTTGTGTTTGGAAAGTTAATGGTCGGGTTGGTCTGGAAGTAAGTTGTTTCACTTTGGAATTTTATCTCAGATTGCACAAAATAATCATTTCAACACAGGGATTTTTCTCTCACCAAAATTTTTAGACCTTTTGGGGGCTTTGATATTGCTCAGGTGGTCAAAATGAATGCAATTGCAAATTTGCCTTTGCATGAAGAACCCTTTCCTTTTTGTAAACTTCTCACAAAGTCAATCTAGAGCAGCGGTTATAAAATTCTCCTTTAAAGGTCCAAACAGTATTTCTGACTTTATGGGCCAAGAGATCTCTGTCACAACTACTCAGCTCTGTCATGGTAGCATGAAAGCATCCATAGGCAATATGTAAAAAAAATAAGGGTAACCAGGTTCCAATAAAACTTTATTTGCAAAAATGGGCAACAGACTGGTAGCTTGCCTATCCCTGGTCTAAAGTCTAGTTCTAAAAAATAATATTAACATAATTTCATCATTAATGATACATTTTTCTCCCGCCCTAATGCCAGGAAGCCTAAAGATAAGTAGAAAGGAGCTCAGATAAAATAAACGAGAGAAACCAACACAACAAAGTAGGTGGTAATGCTTGATAAGTGAAAGTGTCTTGAAATAGCATCTTTTCTGCTCAGCAGAGCCTTAGGTGGCCAGAAAGTCAACCCAACATTGACCATGCCAATACAATAGAATAATCTTTTCCTTGAAACAAACTGTTGTTAGCTGCTAACAGTCTTTTAACCAGCTTAAAGCATCTGCTTTCCCCATCTCTTTTATTACCAAAAAAAGATGTATTGTTGCCTGCTATACAACTGTACGTGTGTTCTCACACACTCGTGCCATACTGTCAAACACAGGCTTTCCACCCTGTCCCTGGGTTTCCTAGTAGTCTCAAATTTACCTACGGTACTTAAATTACCCAGTGTCTTTTTCTTACAATACATTGGCCATTTTGGAATCTTATTTAAGGCTTTGTTGCGAAAGAAAAATGTTTCTGTCTCTTAATGACATTCTGCATCAAAAAAAGGACTAATTTTAGTTCTCCTTTCATCCAATTTAAATGAGTAGAAAGAGGAACTTCAAGCAGAAAAAGAATCATAATGGTCAGCAGTGATAGTGAAACTAGCACCTATGAAGCTGATTGCTTTTTGATTTAATAAAGTGAAAAATTTTGTATACATTTTCTTGGGAAAAAATAATTAAAATATTTAAAGATCTATAGTTACAATTATGTTATATCAGTTAGGTTAAATATAACACCCATAAAAAAGTATTATGATTAACTTCATAAGTCAGAAAGAGAAAGACAAATACGATATGATATCACTTACGTGCGGAATCTAAAGTATAACACAAATGAACTTATCTACGAAACAGAAACAGACTCGCAGACATAGACAACAGACTTGTGGTTGCCAGGGGAGAGGGGAGTGGGGGAGGGAAGGATTGGGAGTTTGGGATCAGCAGATACAAACTATTATAGGTAGGATGGATAAACAACAAGGTCCTACTGTACAGCACAGGGAACTATATTCAATATCCTGTGATAAACCCTAATGGAAAAGAATATAAAAAAGAATGTGTGTATATGTGTAACTGAATCACTTTGTGATACAACAGAAATTAACCCAACATTGTAAATCAACTATACATCAATTTAAGAAATTTGAAAAAAAAATACACATGTAATTTTACGTTAAAATGTTTGGGGAAAAAAACAAAGATTAACTCCATTTCCAGTCAGATAGAAAGGATTCCAGTAATATCATTGTCAAAATTCTGGATCTTTCAAAACCGAATTCTAGTGGCCTGAAGAAATGTTTTATGAGATCATGCACTAAGAGTTCCTTCGGAGTGGGGACATTTCAAGAAATATTATGAAGACCTTATTTAAGGCGTGTACATTGTAGGAAGCTCACAAACATCACCCTCAGGCTGGTTTGGAGTTTCAAGAAAGGAAACTCAGTTACGTACATTCCCCTGACTGAGGCACAGTCTCTGTTTGGAGGTTCTTTGACCTTAA
Source organism: Phocoena phocoena (assembly GCF_963924675.1). NCBI lineage: Eukaryota > Metazoa > Chordata > Mammalia > Artiodactyla > Phocoenidae > Phocoena > Phocoena phocoena. Next base: position 172,326,635 of record NC_089219.1, read on the forward strand.
GTGCAACCTCTGAAGGTGTGCAGGAGGAGGCCGAAGGGGGAAGAAATGCCTGCTTAATCATTCGGGTCCTTTAAGTCATCTCTGGCAGTGGTGGCCATGTCATCCCCACAAATAAAATGGGCCCTAGGAGAATCTCATGAAGGAAAGATAAGGACTTATGGGAAGTTCATGAGAATGAATAATGGTCCTTCCATCCACCAAGGCAGAAAATGGAAAACAACTGTAGATGCCTCTTTCTTGGCTTCTGCATCTCTTCACATCCACCCCTTCCCCTGATACGTTCCTTCTTCTGTGTCTACTGCTGTGTTTACCAAAGTGAATATAACTGGGTACCTGAGACAGAACCTGGGAGATGTCCCTGAATACCACTTCTCACTCCCTTCCTCACATTCCATCAATTGGTCCTCCACTAACCATTATGCCTCTGATACATGTCTTGGAAATATCCACTAGTCCTATAGCTACTTCCTTGTCCAGGTCTATGTGTGGGTCTCTAAATCAAAAGTTTCATTCTTTTACAGGCTATTTTTTAAACTACTAATATTTCTTATCGTGTTGCTAAAAACCTTTCAAAAGTTTCTCATAAAGATGCCCTGCATGAAGTTTCTTCTGCTTCCCTGCTTACCGTTCAGCCTCACCTCTTCATATACCTCCTGTGTTACTTTCCAGCTCTACAGCTATCTTTCGGTCCCAGCTGCTTGAATCTACCACACTCTCTTGAATGTCCAGGTCTTTGAAGATATTGATGCCTTTCCCTGAAATGCCTGCCTTTACTTGCAAGTGCTTCTTTTTCCTGTTACCTGGCTAATTCCTACTCTTCAATGAAGTGTCAACTGAGCTATTCCTTTAAATAGCCTCCCAACAACCTCTCCCGACTCCATGCCAAACCTAGGTTAGGGGCCTCTCTAACTTACTACCACAGAAACCAAGAATCTCTGTTTTAACCTTTATCGCATGCCGTTACAATTGTTTGTTCACTTATCTATATCCCCAAAAGGCTGAAGTTATGACTGTTTTCTTCAGTTATAACATTTGTGCCTTGCACATCATAGGATCCGTACTAGATGTTCAATAAATGTTGAATAAAGAATTAACTAAAGGAGTTAGTTAGATAGAAAATGAAAAATCCATAAGAAAGATTGCTTAGCTATGAGGATTACTTAATGATGAGATTTGCAATGCGTTAGAATACATCACAAAATGTTGAGAGCTACCTTTTTGGAAGTATTGACAGTTTAGAGTGATAACTCAATTTGTTTAGTCTCTATTGGCCTCAGATGTGTAAGAAAGTATGTTTTAAGCTATATAGTATTAGAGACAAAAAAAATTCTTATTAATGACCCTTAGTTGCTGGTGAAGTTACTTCTCTGTCGATTATTATAGCTAGAGTCGTTTTCTGTCCCACTGCAGCTGTCACATGGTATTGCTGGAAACAAGATGTTGCACGTGTCTTAGACACAGGATCTCCTTAGGCTTATTAAATTTTGAGGTTAATGAATATTTTGACACTTTTACCTATACATATCATTAGGGCTTATTGCGATAGGTTTAGGATGACAGTCATAATAAACATATATAGTACAATAAAAAACATTTTTAATCTTGAAAGTGCTTTATAAACAGCAGTGATCAATGCTATGGATGGATTAACAGCATCAAATTGATTGAATTCTATTTCAAGGGCAATGGAGGTATTGACGTCGACATTCTAGTTCAGAAGGAAGGCAGCAATGGCAGTGGTAGAGTGCAGGTTTTGGAGTCAGACTCCCCAAGTTTAAAATCTGGCTCCTCTACACGCTGGTGTTTAACTTTGCATGAGTCACTTCCCCGCTCTCCAGCTCAGTTTCTTCATCTCTAAAATGGATTATTGTAAAGTTTCAATGCAGGAATTAGCACACAATATCATAATGGTCATTATTATATATGCATTTATGGCTGACATTTTAAAATTTGGGATTTTGAATTATGTGCTGTTCCATTCATTCATATATTTTATATGCCTAAACCACATAAATCTTGATGATATTCTTTTATAACCTCTACCTCATATCCCTCTGATCGTTCACTTTATTTTATTCAGTCTATGAAGTTCTGACCTTTGGTTTTTTTTTTAGTTGCCTTTCTTCTCTGTCTAGAGGCTTAGATGTTCTACCTCTCGTTTCTGCATTTCTAGTGGCTACCTTTACATTTCAACATGTGCTTCTAAATCTAAATCTATTTTTTATCTTTTCCTCATCATCAGTCCTCTTAAAAAAGAAGACTTTCTCAATGGTTACAGGTTTTCTCATCTACCAATCACTCCTCAATCTACATTTTTTTCTGCCCACTTCTTTCCTGTAAATGCTTCCTTCAAGATTATCAATAATTTTCAAAACAAGAGCGCTTTCTTAACCCTCAACCTATGTGTCCCTAAACAGTAGTGTTATCATATCTTTTTAAACATACAAAGAAACTAAATATTTCTCAACAGGCTTCCCCTTCTATTTTCTGCAAATTTTTTTCAAACCTTTTGGCTCTGCTGTCTACTTCTGCCTTTAAGTGGAGGGACGCAGTCACTTAGTGGGTGTATTGTGAATCTTTCTCAATTGCACTGCATTTGCCAGGTGCTATGATTGGTGTTTTAGAAAGGGTATTGAGTAAGGCAGACACAGTCCCTAACCTTAGGGAGCTTGAAAGCTTGCAATGAAATCAGGCATCAAACATGTAATTAAATAATTACAAGTGATTTCTGACTCCAGCTGTGAAGTATTTCAAAAGATCCTCCTGCTGAGAAAAAATTAAAAGTTGGATAAAAATTTCTTAAAAATATGGTACTTTAAAGACATTACTGTGTAATTAGGAGTGCCAGGCCTGGTGGGATCAAGATCACAGAAATAAGAAAAACCATTTGTGTGAGCTTTTTATTTATCTTTGCATTTTCCTTCTGTTTTATTTCTTACTTCCTATATTTCAGTGTTAGGGGCAGAGGGGAAACATGGCTTGAAAGGCAAAAAAAAATAGAGTTCAGGGCTTCCCTGGTGGCGCAGTGGTTGAGAGTCCGCCTGCCGCTGCAGGGGACGCGGGTTCGTGCCCCGGTCTGGGAAGATCCCACATGCCGTGGAGAGGCTGGGCCCGTGAGCCATGGCCGCTGGGCCTGCGCGTCCGGAGCCTGTGCTCCGCAACGGGAGAGGCCACAACAGTGAGAGGCCCGTGTACCGCAAAAAAAAATTAGAGTTCAGGGCCCAAGGAGGAGGGGCCCTGGTAAATATGGCAGGCATTCAGCTGAAACTCTAGCAGTGAGAGCAAATGAGAAATAGAGCGGTCATCCCAAAGCAGGAAGTAAATCCTCAACCCATCTCAACTGCTGGTGGAGTGAAAGTTGTCTGTCTGCCAGAATAATTTAAATATTTGCTGCAAGAAGGTAACATCAACAAGAATCTACATTGTTTTCAATACCCGCTGTTTGCTATTCAATCCAAAATTACCAGAAATACCAAAAAATAGGATCTAGTAAATACAAAAATATAGATCTTCAAGTAATCTAGACATATTGGAAATATATATATATATAATATCCAGACACAGACTTTAAAATAACTGTGATTAAAATTGTGAATAAAATAAATGAAAAGATGCAGAATTTAAACAGAGAATTAGAATGTATTAGGAGTTCTAGAATTAAAATAATAGCTAAATTAGGATCTAAGTAGATGGAATTTCAATTCCGTCCGTGTAGGAGTAAATGGTAATCTTAAGCTATGAACGTTTGAACGCATATATTAGGAAAAAAAATAAAAGGAAGAGTTAGAAATCAAGTATCTAAGCTTCTAACTCAAGGAGAAACCAGAAAAAAAAAAAAAAGCAGATAAAACCCTCCAAACTTGAAAGAAGGAAGTAATACAAATAAAAGCAAAAATTAATGAAATAGAAAATGAAAAAAATAATGAAGAAAGTAAGGCCAAAATATCTCTGTAATTTACCACATTAACCTAATAAAGATGAACCCTCCTAAATTATCTCTATGGATTCAATAAATATATTTGATAAAATTCTCAGCAAACTAAGAATGAAATATCCTGGTAAATATATTTTTATAAAAAACTACTGATAGCAAAATGTTGACTGTTTTCTCCCAGATGTCAGGAATAGGACAAAGAAGTCCACTATCACCACTTGTATTCAACATTGTATTGGAAGTACTAGCAGAGCAATGTAGCAAAAAAATAAATACATTAAGAATGTCAAAGAAGAAGTAAACTGTCTTTATTTGCAGATGTGATGATTATATATATAGAAGAATCAAAATAATATATAAGCTATCCAATTTAATAAGTGAATTTAGCAAAGATGTTGGGTAAAGATCAATATGCCTAAATCAAATGTTTCTGTTGAATAGCAAAAAGCAAGTGGAAAAGGAAAAAAAAATTAAGTAGCACTTATAATATCACCAAAATGCATAGAAGATTTAGAAACAAATCTAGTAAAAAAAATAAAATAAAATACAAGACCTCTACACTGAAAACTACAAAGTATTACTGTGAGAAATTAGAGAAGACCTAAATAAATGAAGAGATATTCATGTTCATGGATTTGAAGATTTAATATCATTAACAAGTCTTTCTAACTTTATCTGTATAATCCATGTAGTTCCAGTCATAATCTCAGGATTTTGGTGAAAATTGGCAAGCTAACTCTAAAATTTATATGGAAAAGGACAGGAGTTAGAGTAGCCAAGGCTATACTGAAGAAGGACAAGGCTGGAGGATTTACACTATGACATATCAAAACTATCTGTAAAGCTACAGTAGGTAAGGCAGTATAACATTGGCACAAGCATAAACAAAAATAGACTAATGATATACTGCCACATAGATATCCAAAATTAATGCATATATATGTGTACCAAAAATCATGTGCAAGGTTGTTCTTAGGAACTTTGTATTCTTGATAATCAAAAACTGTTAACAACCCAAATTTCCATCAAAAATAGACAACAAATTGTAATGTATTAATTCAATGAACTATGTATAGCTATAAAAATGAACCAGCTATTCTCACAATAGTAATATGGATAAATTTCATGACCTATTACTGAGCAAAGGAAGCTAGAAACAAAAAAAGTCTAATAATCCACTTATATAGATTTCAAGAACAGGAAAATGAATCAGTGATGATGGAAGGCAGAAGATGGGATAATAAGTGAAAGAAAGCAAAACAGAGCCTTCTGAGAGTCTGGAATTAGTCTATGCTTTAGTCTGAAAAGTGTTAATGCATGTGGATTTACTTTGTGTGTGTCCATCAAAGTATACCCTGATAATTTGTGTACTTTATTGTTATGTTATACCTCAATTTGAAAAGTTACAAAAAAAAAAAAGATTTCCATAAGTCTGAAAATAAGATGTAGAAAACTGTTGTAATGGATAGTAGGAGGATTCAACCCAGTCTAGAGGATTCATGAAGACCTCTCAGAGGAAGAGTTTTATAATCTGAAAAATGTAATTTGAGTTAGCTAGGCAAAAAATAGGAAGTATAGCAGTTCAGGTAGAGAAAGTAGCATGTATAAGTGCCTTGATGTGAGAGATGACATGGTATATAAATAAGCAAACATGAACCAACAAGCAAAACTGGAAGAATTCAATAAAGCCAGAGCACAGAAATCAAGAATGGTGCTTGATGAAGTTGATATATAAGAAGAGGCCAAATCTTGCACTTTAAGACCACCACGTTAAGGTTTTTGATCTTAATTTTGTCATCTTTATAAGACCACTGGGTTTCCTAAATTAAATAGATATTTTTACTAAGATTATATGTATGTATTTTTATAGATTGCCTCTTTAAAAGTGACCGTTTTATTCAGTCATCTATTGGTTTTGCCTACACAATGTCTCACAAAATGTTAGAAGACCTGTCTTTGTAAGAATTAGCCTGGATAAGTGGTTGAAAGAAAGCAGCAAACTCTGATTCCCACCACATATCTGGAGAAATAGCTGGAAAGTTGCATTTTGACAAGATCTCCATATGTACTCTGTTAAACATATACTTACTATAAGAATCAGCTATACATCTCAGGGGTATTTGTCTAAGAGAAATGAAATAATTTGTCCACAGAAAAAGTATGCACATAAATATTCATAGCACCTATATTCAGTATGGTCAAAAACTGGAAACAATACAATATCCATCCATAGATGAATGGATAAACAAACAGTGGTATATCCATACAGTGGGATACTACTCAACAGTGGAAAGGGATAAACTACTGATATGAACAACAATATGGATCAAGCCTCAATTGATATGCTGAATAAAGAAAGCAGAAGACTACTTAATTATCATTCCATTGACATAAAAAATTTTTTAAATTATTAATCTCTAGTGACAAAAGAGGTCAATGATGGCCTGGGGCTGAGGAAGAGGGGATGATGGAAGTGCTGTGTAGTACTCATAATGGGGGCTTCAGAGGTATACATTCCTTATAACTTTGTTTTCCTATATTGCTGCTCCCCCTTCCCTCTCCCCATGGGTAACCACTAGTTTGTTCTCTATAGCTGTGAGTCCGCTTCTTTTTTGTTACATTCACTAGTTTGTTGTATTTTTTAGATTCCACATATAAGTGATAGCATACAGTACTTATCTTTGTGTTACTTAGTTCACTTAGCATAATGCCCTTCAAGTCCATCCATGTTGCTGCAAATGGCAAAATTTCATGCTTTTTAATGGCTGAGTAGTTTTCCATTGTGTGTGTGTGTGTGTGTGTGTGTGTGTATATGTGTATATGTGTATATATATGTGTGTGTGTGTGTATATATATATATATATATATATATATCACATCTTCTTTAACCGTTCACCTGTTGATGGGCACTTAGGTTGCTTCCATATCTTGGCAATTATAAGTAATGCTGCTGTCAACATTGGGGTGTGTGTATATTTCTTTTTTTTTTGGATGTGTACTGAGGAGTGGAATTGCTGGGTCATGTGGTAACTCTATTTTTAGTTTTTTTGCCAATCCTCCATATTGTTTTCTGCAGTGGCTGCATTTGTTATTTGTGGGTTTTTTTTTTTTTTTTGATGAAAGCCATTCTGACAAGTATGAGATGATATCTCATTGTGTTTTTGATTTTCTCATAACTTATTGAACTGTACCCTTTAAGTGGATGCAGTTTATTGCATGTAAATTATACCTCAATAAAATGGATAAAAGAAAAAGTTCTCCAGGTGATTCTTGCAACATTCTAGCATGAAAACCATTGATCTACATTGTGATGGAAAAACGGCTTTATGTAGAGAAAAATCAATCAATTTGTCTTTTATTTAATTTACTGGTCCTGAACTCCTTTAGATAGAGACTTAAGCGATGTATGTACTTTAGATTTAAGCTCAATTTTACCTGAAATAAATTGGTATCCACTACATATTATAAAGCATAGGAAAAATGAGATTTACTAAACTATGTTAAACTATGTTAACAGCAAAAATCTATAATGTCAACAAAATAACATTTTTTTTTTCTCTACAGAATAGGGTTTCTTTGGAACTCATTCACATTAGGACAGAAACTTTTATAACACAGAGAGCTGTAGTTTTTCTATTGTTCAGGTATTTTTTTTCACAGGAAAGAATTTAATCAGTTAAAATATGAAATACACATTTGCATACTCAGTTGACCAATTCTTGCTGTGATGCTGTTGTACCTCTATAATATATTTTTCATAGCTCATATAATTGGAGTTAATATGCTCTGTTATTAAGTTTAACTGAGAAAAATAGTTTGCTGAAAACTGATTGTTTCTGCATACTGATAAATTCAGTAGTCCAAAAAAAATTAGAGAAATATAATTAAGGATTGCAAAATCAATTTGACACTCCCTTAAGACGTGTTGAGAGGAGGCAGCAACAGCAGCCTACATCTGATGCTGTTCTCTCCTTGTTTACTCCATAAAACCGCAAACTAGAACTTTAATTTACAGAGCTGTTAATGCCTCATTAAAAACTTTCAGCGAGTAACCTATTTTGAAGTTTCTTTTCTTCCTTGTGTCTAATATGCAACAGTATCTCCATTTTGTGGGACTGTGTAAGACCGTACAGTTAGGAATACTCTTCTAAACCACATGTAGGAAATGGAAGCTTTTTAAACATCACATCCCAGGCAAGGATACTAGCAGTGTGTTAGTTGTTTTCCAAAGTGATTAATTTCTCCACTTGCTTTGTTCTTGCTGCGGCTGTTGTTAATGTCTGTTACGCATGAGACACTCACTCTGAGGACATAGCTGGAATCCAGGAGACTTGTTTCCTGCTCTCACAAGCCTTATGGGAATAGAACCCATAGCCGTTTGACTATCCTTAACCATTATTATATACTGCTATTGTTTTCTGCCCAATAGCGTGTGATAGCCAAAACCAAACAATCAGCAACAACAATTGAAAATCATCAAATACTGGAATAGGAATTAACTAGCACTGTTTACAGGAGCCAAGACATGGAAACAACCTAAATGTCTATGGACAGATGAATGGATAAAGAAGATGTGGTGTATATATATACAATGGAATATTACTCAGCCATTAAAAAGAATGAAATGCCATTTGCAGCAACACAGATGGACCTAGAGATCGTTATACTAAGTGAAGTAAGTCAGACAGAGAAAGAGAACTACCATATTTATCACTTATAGGCAGGCGCTAAAAAAATGATACAAATGAACTTATTTATAAAACAGAGACTCACAGACTTAGAGAACGAACTTACGGTTACCAGGAGTGAAGGGTGGGAGGAGGGATAGTTAGGGAGTTTGGGATTGACATGTACACACTACTATATTTAGAATGGATAACCAGCAGGGACCTACTATGTAGCACAAGGATCTCTGCTCAAAATTATGTAACAGCCTAAATGGGAAAAGAATCTGAAAGAGAATGGATATGTGTATGTGTACAAATGAATCACTTTGCTGTACACTGAAACTAACACAACACTGTTAATCAACTATATTCCAACATAAAACAAAAAGCTAAAATAAATTCTAACGTCAGTTAAAGTAAAAAAAAAAAAAAAGGAATTAACCTTAAAAAGAAGTCTGAGGTCACATTCTTTGAAGTCACATTCTTTGGACCATGGACCCTTGCTCCACTGGTTACAGTTAGGACAAGAATGAATGTCTGACCAGAGCAGGACTGATCCAGGTCTCACAGGAATTTGGAATTGAAATTCAGAGATAACCAATTAGCCTCTCTTATCTCTTGAATAAGATGTGCAAATTAGTTGAAACATATACATTAATTGAGAAGCAGATAGAGGTGTACTGCTGCAGGGGTACGGGGAAATGAGAGAGAGAATTAAGGCATATGAACAGAAAGCAGCAGAGAGAGAAATTCCTGAAGGCCTTCCCACTCCCTCTGTATCCAAGGACTTTCCCTAGTCTGGGCTGTGTCCCTAGACTTGAATTTAGAATGTACCATTATCTCTGGATAATAACTTCCTTCCTTTGTTCAAGGGAGCTTGAGTCTGAATATGCAACCAGAGATTCTTAACTTAAAAAGAAGAAACTAACACAACATTGTAAAGCAATTATACTCCAATAAAGGAGTTAAAAAAAATAAAGTTATAAAATTATTTAAAAAAAGAAAGAAAGAAGTCACCTGCATGTGGATGGAAGTTGGAGCCATGAGAATGGGTTAAAAGACCCAGGGTCAAGGATACACCTCGAGGTGGGGTGGGGGAATGAAAGGCATTCAGGGATGGATAATACAAGACAACCAAGAAGGATTAGCCAGATATGTAGGTGAAGAAACTGCCTGAGAATCTAGAAAAATTTTCATGAATTATGTAACAGTCACCAGTATAAAATGTTGCCCTGTGGTCAAGTCAAGTAGGCTAAAAGCTGAAATTGGTGGTTGGACTTTATCATTTTTGTATTTCTATGTCCTGCTACCTGACTAAACTATCTTTTAAATGTATTTTATAATTTTTAGGCCCTTCCTGAAATTTCCAGTATAATGTGAATTTCCAATACATACTTGATAACTGAACAGTCGTAATCTCTTGGGACTTATTTTCAAAAGATATGTATTTATTTTAGCCAGTGATAGTCTTTAAGCTTTATGAAAGGTGTTCGGGTTAGTTTGGCTCTGTATATTTTCAATGAACATCCATCCCAAAGATATGTTTGCCAAGTATTAAAAAAAATCTGCAGTCCAAGAGGCATCATTTATTCTCCAATGGTTAGTATTCTAGAAGAATCCCTTGCTCGTTCCTTGCTCTTTCTTCCCTTATCCTCTGAAAGTGCTGTATTTAAACTATGGGTCACTTCTCATCTGAATAGCCAAGGAAGATTAGCTACATTGTTACTGATGCACTTGATATTTTCTCACTGTGTAGCATTGTGGCAACAGATTCTTAGCCAGTCTGATAAGATAAAATGTTCATAATACTTAGAGGATAAAAGGGTATCATCACTACCTCAGATCCCTTTAAGTCCGGTCTCCTGAGCTGCATGAGATTACATTTATTTGCTCTCATTCACCAGTTCCCCCAAAAGGAAGTCTTGATAGAGCTACTGGCTTAGAAGATCAAGGCTTCCTGCATTCTAGTCACTGACTTTGCCAAATCCTCTAATATTTTCTCTAGATTTGGTCCTGTGAAATTAAATATTAAGCAAGTTTGACAGTCCAGTTAAATTCTATAAGGTCTTCTATTATATTACATACAGTAATTGATTTTAAGTTAATTGGTCATTAGTTTCATGGTTTGTGCTTCTGGTTTTCTGGTGGAGTTTCCAGAAACTTTCATGTAAATGAAGAGATGTTTTATGTAAATTAAATGCAGTAAAATCTTTTTTTACCCATTTCAATCTAATTGTGTTAAGTAATCCCATAGGGGTCAGATGCAGATTTTTTACTCTTCAGTATGTTTCAGTCATAAATGAAAGGATCATATGTTTCATCAAATCAAAATATGTTTAAACATTACCATTTGTAGGTACAAATAGTATTTATTGGCTCACTCCATATTTATTAAGCACCTAATATTTATGAAATGCTGCTGTAGGTAATGTGACTAAAAGAAAGATTAGTAAGTTAATTTTACCAATTCTTGTCTTTAGGAGCTCTAATTTACGCTAGTAACATCTTAGAAAAAGTCAATAGTGTGATGCTATTATGAAAAAAAGAAAAAAAGAAAGAAGGAAAAAAGGCAATTGCTACCCTGTGTTGTATTAGCAGAATTGTCAAGGACAAAATAAATAACGTGATTATTGGACTCCGCTTGGTAATCCTTAGCCCTTGATAGGAGTACCATGTTCCATTTGGGATGGCACACTTTTTAAAACATAGACACGTTTGCCAGAGGTTTCAAAAGAGAGCAACAATAAATGATGAAGGGCTCTGAAAATAGGGCCTCTAAGAAAAGGCTAAGAGACCTGAGGATGTTCAATCTTAAGGAGGAAGACAGAGGGGACACATGGTAACTGTTTACAGATGCATAAAGAGGTGTTATGGAGAGGAGAGGGACCAATTTTTCTCATTAGTCAACAAAGACACTTCAAGAAGTAATGGATTTAAAACACGAGGGGGAAAATGCAGGTTAAATATTAGATTAAATTAGGTGAAATTTAAATATTAAAAAATTTTGGATTCCAAGCACAATTAAACTGTGGAGACTAAATCAAGTTAGAGTTGGCATAGGAATGTGGGAGTGAAAACAAATCAGATCTGAATGAAGGGGGTTAATAATTAAAAGAGCTGATATTTGCATAAAATGATAACATATTTTAAAATACTTTCATGCATATCATTTTACTGATCTCTCAACAATCTTAGGAAGTCATTGGGGGAGTATCAACTAGTTTTACAGTTGAGAAAATGAAATTTCAGAGAGGTAAATATCATTGCTTTCCCACCTCCTTCCCCCCACTTCCACTCCCAAGCCCCAGATTGCACCAAACTGGTAAGTGGTCTGCGATTAGACAAGCAGGAATAGAAGGCAGTTCTTCAGATTCTGTCAATATGTTTCCCATCAAATCTTGCTACCTTTCCATTTGTAATATGATTTTCATTGTGGTGAATTATTGTTGAATCAGTTGAGCTTTTGGATTTTGGGGTTTGTTTGGCTTTTAAGGTGTCAAATATGTCCCATAAGTTTCCTATTTTTTTTTGCATATTTATTAGCTAAGGTGAGAATTGAGCAATACATAAATTACAGACTAGCAATTTTGATTACATAAAGGGACAAGAAATATAATTGAACTTACATCTATTTTATTTATATCTATTATATCTTGTATTTACAATTGTGGAATGAATTCAACATTTTGGTTTTAAGTTTTGACAAATCCTTGCCAAAGCAAATATAGTCTCTGGAGGTAGTGTGATATGGTGAGACTCCGTTTCTACCATTACCTACTAGTGGAGACTTTTCCATTTTATCTTTCATGAATGTCACACTCCTCATCTATACAATGAAAACCATAATATCTTCTGGTTTCTTCCAGACTTACAATGAGGATCAAATGAGAAAATAGATGTCAAAGTACCTTTACCTGTTCAAGGAAATAAACTATAGGCTGTAACTTAGCATTAACTTTGAGTAGGAGAAAATATATATTGTTTTTGGCGTGTTGTGGTTATTTTAATTTGGTAATTTTTTTCTATTTTCATTTCAACCAAACCTTTCTTTTTTATTTATTTATCTTTTAGTTTTTCTAATTTCGGATCCCTTAGGTCAAAGCCAGTGTCTGTTCTAGCATTTAAAATTTACTAGCCTAATGTAGGCATTGAGTAATTGTGTGGTGAGTGAGTGAACGAAGGAATGGTTGAATAAAGATGTTTAGGATGCTGAGATGTGAACAAGAGGTTAATAGTACTATATGTAATAATCTTGATGTATTCCTTAATGATCTAATGATTATATATACATACTATATATGTATATAATATATATAATAAGTATATATAATATAAATACCATTGTATGTCAGAGTCTCAGATCCTGTGAATACAAGGAACTCAAAATCCAGTAGGGGAAACAGACTTGCAGACCATTACACTACTTTGTATGAGTAGAATTGTTTTCCCAGCAAGGGGAGGTAGCTAACACCAAAACTTTACCAAAGGAGGACCATTTGATTGGCTGCCAAGAACTTCACTGAGTCCGAAAAGACTTTTGGGACTCTCTGAACCTTGCATACAAATTGCACAGAGAAGTAATCCAGGAGGCAGGCATTGAAAGACTCTTAGTATGTATTCTGAGCTTTGGAGGGAACGAAGGAGTTTTCGGGATAATTCCAGCCTCTGTAGGCTCCTACGATGCTCACTAGGGTGCCATCCTCCCCCACGGAGCCCAGAGTACACCCGGCAGCTTTCTTGCAGGAAGGCTGCAGCAGGGATGCTTACTAGGAGGATATGAGAAAGCTGAATGGCCCCCTGTGCGTAGTGTTGAAAGAAGCTCTAATTTTTGTTTCCTCCTGAGATTAACGTGTGTATATTTCCAGTTCGGAATGGTAAGAATCTTAATGAGTTGCAGGAAGTTGCATCATATGCCCCACGACTGGCTTTTCCAGCACACCAAATAATGGAATCTACTTGCCAAATTCTGAAGGCCGATGGAGAATGAAAACTGTAATTTGAGAAAATGAGATCTCTGCCCCTGCCCCCATTGTTTTTTTTTAAGTCAGTTGCAAAGTTTAAAATGCAAGAAGTAAATTTCCTAAGGGGGCCATTCTATTTCATCTGTGGAGGAAAGACAGAAGTTGTTACTGCTGAAACCTCTGCTGTAGAAGCAGAGCGACCCCAGGAAAAACTTGAAATAGGCCCTCTGCCGTTGGCATCCCTACCACGCAGCTCAGTGCCCTTGCTCTATGGGGCCTGTAGACACAGTGTCCACCCAAGGCTGCTGGTGCATCTTCTTGAGGATTTTCCCCAAGGCCCACTCTTCAGTCTGATCACCTTGGGGGAGTTGCCTGCCTCTCTTCAGCTGAGATGTACCTGTCTCGTGCCCCATCCCTTCAGGCCCCTGCTCTGGACAGTAGGCTAATCTGACAGATGTCACTTTGCTAGGATGTCAATGGAAGCAGCCTGTTTGTGGCCTCCTCTTGCCCTCACCGGGACTGTGTGTGCACTTACTCAGAGGCCTTCTAGGGATAATTATAGAAGTGAACACATGAGATCACATCGCAGCTCTGTGGGAGACAAGGTTTTGAACTGGCAGGCATTATTATTATTATTATTATTATTATTATTATTATGCTTCCACCCACATGTGAAAGTTTCATTCTTTGTTTAAAAAAACAAATATTTGTTGAACAGTAACAAAGTACCAGGCACTGTGTTAGAGCATAAAGATGCCAAAGCAAACAAGGTATAATCCATGACTTTGAGTCAAGAAGGTACATACTCTGTATAATTATTTCATGTAAATCACTCAACTTCATTCAAAATATTTATTGAGCATCTACTATGTGCCAGGCCCTGTGTATGGCTCTGGGGAGCAATATAAACAAAATCCCTGCCTTCATGGGGACTACATTCTAATAGGGCTCAGCAGGTGAGCAGGAATCCATGTTATTTGTTGATTCACCAAAATGAAATTATATCTTCTTAGGTTTATTTTAAAATGATCATTTTTAAACCTCATCTTAAGAAATTCAAATTGTCTTTGATCACGTTTGATATGGGTTAGAATAACTTTTCCGTGTTATTTGGAATACATGTAAAGCAGCCCTATTTGAAGGAATTTGGTTTTGAATTTTTCATAAAGTGAGTTAATTACCTTCTAATTAATTTTGTGTATGTGTTCCCCAAAGTTGAGAAGAGTAAAGAGATAGGGCATGACTCTGCAGAGCTTTTTAAGGTAAAGCATGTAATCAGATCCATGCTCGTGTACATTAGAACTCAGGAAAAGTACTGAACAGCAGGATCATACTATCAAAAATCTGGCTGATAGGTTTTGAAGTCACTGAGCTGAATCTATTTAGAAGTACAGTTTAGGAAGACTAAATAAACGTCAACACTGTGGCCTATTCTAAGTCAGGATCTTGCTTTGTCTATTTTCCAGGTGATAAAACACTGACTGTGATTAGTGTTATCATCAAGCATATTGAACAATCTGTAAGCTAACAGCGATACACAGGCATGCAGTCCTAGGACTAGAAGGAAATAAAATGAATTTTTATCTTCTTTTTTTTTTTCTATAGAGAGGGAAAAAAAAATCATCACCTTGAATCAGCTGTGACTCAAGGGTCCATTATAACTTCAAGATTTTTTAAAAGCCCGTGTCTGGGGTATGGGAGATGAATTTTGTTCCAAAGTGGTAACATGGGCAAGTGTAAACCCCTGGGAGCAAGTTCAGGCACATTGAGAGTCTGATCTAAGCAGAAATGGACAGAACGTTGGAAGATGGAATTCCCACACTTGCTTCCTGACCTTGGCTGATATACCTCAGCAGTTGGTAATTAAAGGAATATTGAAGTTGAGAAGATGAAGAAGGAATAAAGAGGGAGGGTAATCAGAATTAGAAGATATGTAAATAATAAGGAATATTATAGATAAGAAGATGGGGCAAACATAGTAGGGGTGCTTCTGACGAAGCGGGCTACAATTTGTGTTAAGGTGATGGGGGGATATGGTGGCTGTAGGTTTGGTTTAGCAAGAGGCAGAACATATATATATATGTGTATATATATATGCTCATTCAAAACATTTGTATTTATCTGTGACATATATTTATATATATATAATTCTTTTTAAGTTTACTTATATTGAATTTTAACGAGGAAAACTCATCAACTGTTTTGGTCTCCTGCCTCTTTTCTCCTTTTGCCATCCCAGCCTGGCGTGGTCTTTCTGAAACCTTTCTGGGCTGATGACTGCACTGAAGCCATGCCCATTCCTTTCATCAAAGAAGGGTATTCTGCCCTGAGTCACAAGCAGGGAGAAAATAAGGTTATATAACATCTACATGTTATTGCTATAACAGAGACAAATAAAAATTAAAAGTCCATCAAGTGATCAGGTAGAAGTCAATAAAAGGGTCAATAAAAAGCACAGGATGAGCCGAAAGAGAGCACTTGGTATGCTGGAAAATGCCAGGAAAAATAAAAGGCAGAAACAAACGTTGTGGCGAGATCTCCCTGTGGCCTCGGGGAAGTGCATGATAAAATTAATTGAAGCTCATCACCCATGAAAAAGGGCTACAGTTGCAGCAGTAGCTGCACTGACTACATAACAGTGGTGGTTCTTTAACTGAAGACAAAGGTAATGGATTTTTGTTTTAGATTTGGAGCTTTTTAACATGCTGAGCCAAAACTGTTGATTTTTTTGCCTCTATTCAACTGATGCTGCATTTTTGAGCAATACAAAGTGTTGATTGGCTCACTTGAGCAACAATCTGTTGTGAGGTCTACTAAGTATAAGCCATTATCCTAAACACCGGGATACAAAGATTAGTAATATATCTTAGCGGCTTTCAAAACATTTATCGTCTGGTAACAGTATAAGATTAAAATTTTCATACGATTTGCTTATAACAATCTGACTCTGATATAATCACGTTTTCTCTATATCTCACACACAAAAAGTTTTCTTTTGGGAAATTACTTAAAAGAAACTAGAATAAACCTGTAAGGCTTTCATCAATGTTTTACCAGTGGATTTGACCCCCCCCTTTATATTAAAACATTCATCTTTTTCCTCTTTACATCCCAAATATGTTATCTTTAATTGATGTAAACCAACCACATTAGCAAAATTTGTCCACATGTGAGAACAGAGGACAGATCGCTCTGGTAAACTGATTGCCATTTGATTCTATAAACATATAATTTCTTACCCTGAATAAAATGCTGTACATAAAATGAATAGGGCAAAATAGTCACTCATTATTTAAATTTGAGTTAATAGTCTGACCCTCTCATATCTCCAAATGATCATAATTTCCCAGTTCAAAGAAACATATTTTACATGCCAACAAAGAGTGTTGTAAAAATTGGGTCAGCAACTTTAAGAAGTCAGAGTTGTCGTTTCTGAGGTTTTTATACATTATTATTCTCACATCTAGCTCTTTCTCACTTCTCAGTGGGATCATTCATCCAATAGACATGCAAGTCGTAATCAAAATAAATTATATGATAATTTCTCTCTGGCATGACTCTGCATTGACTAATCCCTTGTTTTTTAAACTTTGTGCTCTATATGTACGTCCTGTAGCATGTGATATACATGCGTATGTACATCACATGCTACAGGACGTACATACATGTATCTCAGAACTTAACATTCTAAATTAAAAAATAATTTATTGTGCAGAACATATTGTTATACCTTATGGCACTTGTGGCAGTACTTGACACAACTTAGTATTTATCCTTATAATTAGTCCGGTATTATCAGTAGTTTGCTAGGGCTCCCATAACAAAGTACTACAAACTGGGTGGCTTAAACAACAGGAATTTATTGTTTCACAGTTGTGGAGGTTAGAAGTCCAAGATCATGATGCTAGAATGGGTGGTTTCTTCTAAAGGCTGTGAGGGAGAATCTATCCAGACCTCTCCCCAGCTAAGTACTCTCCCGGTAGTTAGCTGGCAAGCTTTAGCAACCCTTGGCTTCTGGTGCCTCACCTTGATCTCTGACTCCATCTTCGCCTGACTTTCTTTCTAGGTGCCTGTTTCTGTCTCCACACGGCATCCTTTCTATAAGGACACCAGTCATATTGGAGTAGGGACCCATCCTACTCCAATATGAGCTCACCCTAACTAATTATGTCTGTAAAGACTTTATTTCCAAATAAGGCCATATTCTGAAGTTACACTGGAGGTTAGACTTCAACATATTAATTTTGGGAGGATACAATTCAACCCTTAACAATTACTCTGCATAACTGATGAGAAAGTAAAGAAATGATTTGGTCTAGGAGGAGATAACCTAATCAAAAAGAGATACAACCCGCCCCCCCCCCACCAAATTCCTCACATTTAATTTATTTAATAGAAAATTATGAATTTGTAAACATAGTGTGGCATGGTATGATAACCAAAGCAAATGAATGACCAGTCAAAAACTCTAATAATTAATATTTTATCAGAGATGTGTGTTTTTACTAAAAATTGATCCTGGAAAATGCAACATAATTAATTGGACAATTTATCTTTGCATGACATTTCTTATATTTGTAGAGAGAGCGTAGCAGTCTTGCTTTAAGTTTCTCTCAGAATGCTTGGGTTCAGCTGAGACCTTAAGAGCATGGAGATAATGGTTTTCTTATCCACTCCTGCTGATTTTAGTACATTTATAGCAACAACCAAATTCACCAACTTGAGCTGTTGTTCGCCATTCTTTTATGTGACTTTATGGTTGTCCTAATATGTAAGAGCATTTTTTTATACTAATCAAAGATACACAGTTGTCATCACAGCTATTACAGTCTGATGATCCCTTAAATACATAGAATGCTGGACTTTGTGGATTTTTTTTTTTTCATGGATATCCTAAAAGCTAACCATTAATAGTCGCTTCGACAGAAACTCATTGCTCAAAACTTAAGAAGATCAATCTTGGACTATAAATGCTGAATCCTAACAAGCAAAAGTTCTAATCATTTATTTTTATGCTATTCGTTATGCTTTCATTGATAAGGCTTAATATTGAATAAGTGCCAGTCTTGTTCAATTGTTTTCATATGTGTGCAAGCCCGGTGGAAAAGTCGCTCCTTGACAGTAGTCATTTTCCCTTTTGGTGCATTTTCTAACTGCACAATGTAAGAGTTACAGTTAAATAATCACTAGGATTCCCCTTTAGCTCTAACATCTATGATGTTTTTGTTGATGATGATAATCGGTGACTGTTTAGTCAGCATGGGTTTATTATCATTGAGATGGGAAATCGTAGTAAGAGTGAAATTGATTATGTGTAGAGAAAAGGGTTGAGTTAATATGGCAGCAAGTCACTGGACGTAAACTGCAGTTTCTTGATCATGGAAATCTTATGCTAGATACAATAGCTTAGTTTCCTTCCCAACAATCTTCTAAGCGGTTCACTTGCACTTTTTAATTTCATCCCCTCTTCAAATGTGTAAGATAGGTTCAGAGAAGATAAGTAACTTGCTCATAGTCATACAGGTAGTGTATTTTAGAGGAGGGTATTTAAATCTCAGGCTCCAAGCTGTATATTCATGGTAGACTGCCTTTGTTATGTAACTATGGCAATGGTATACAACTACGAGTTTCATCTTCTCAGTACTCTATCTCTTTTTTTGAATCAGATACAGCTATCCCAGTGGCTAGGTTGTGACTCGCCATTTTCAGGATACAACCTTTGCTGGCCAGAGAACCACAGCTAAACTAAGTCATTTAAAGTCATATGCCTGTGTGTTATTGGGCTGGGATCACCCTTAATCACCACCTCACTTTAGCATAGCTCTTTACTTGTCATCCATTCTTTTTTTAAAATTGATTTTTATTGGAGTATAGTTGATTTTCAATGTTGTGTTAGTTTCTGCTGTACAGCAAAGTGAATCAGTTATACATAACATATATCCACTCGTTTTTTAGATTCTTTTCCCATATGGGTCATTACAGAGTATTGAGTCGAGTTCCCTGTGCTAAACAGTAGGTTCTTATTAGTTATCTATTTTATATATAGTAGTACGTACATGTCAATCCCAATCTCCCAATGTATCCCTCTGCCCCCTCTTTTCCCCTTAGTAACCATAAGTTTGTTTTCTACATCTGTGACTCTATTTCTGCTTTGTAAATAGATTCATTTATACCATATTTTTAGATTCTACATATAAGCGATATCATATGATATTTAATTTTCTCCGTCTGACTTACTTCACTCTTGACACCCCTCTTACAGAATTCTTACAGACACAGTGTCTGTTTCATTGCAGTAAAGTCAAGCAGTGGTTTGTGAACATATTTGGCTTTTTCTGAAGGCAATAGAATCCATTTTGTGGACAAAATGTCGCCTTTCAGCCACAAATACTGACACTGAGTTGCATTCAACGTTGATAAAAAAGTACCGTATAAAAAGCTTGTCCACTGGGTGGACTATTTATTTATTTATTTTTATTTTTGGCTGTGTTGGGTCTTCGTTGCTGCACACGGGCCTTCTCTAGTTGTGGTGAGCAGGGGCTACTCTTCTTTGCAGTGCACGGGCTTCTCATTGTGGTGGCTCCCCTTGTTGCGGAGCACGGGCTCTAGAGCGCAGGCTTGATAGTTGTGGTATACGGGCTTCGTTGCTCCGCGGCATGTGGGATCTTCCCGGACCAGGGCTCGAACCCATGTCCCCTGCATTGGCAGGTGGATTCTTAACCACTGTGCCACCAGGGAAGCCCTGGGTGGACAATTTTTATCGAGTTTTTAAAATTCCTCCTTCAAGGATAGATTTTGAATTGTTTTGACAAAACTGGTTTCGTAGGAAACCACACGCACTATATTGAAAACCTTTAATTACGAATTGCCATGAAATCCTTCTATCAAACTAATACAGTTGCCTCAACTGGAATTTCAGGGTTTTCTGTTTTAGTTGTTTTTTTTTTGTTTTTTGTTTTTTTGCAGTATGCGGGCCTCTCACTGTTGTGGCCTCTCCCTCTCACTTTTTTAAAGTGAGTATTTCTTGCCCTGTTCTGCTCCCTGAGACACTGCTAGCCTCTCCATATTAATTAATTGATGTTGTTTCCTAAATTTGCCTTCTTGTTCTCTTCATTACTTTTGCCTATGTCCATTAGGATATATTTTAAAGGTTTTCTCATGTGAAATCACTCTTGCATCAAACTGTATGTGTAATTTGACTTCATTTTTTTTCATAAAGGATAGAAAAATATGGGAGGAATTTTCAAAACTTTTATGTTCTACATATTTTGTTTTGGTTTAGAAATGACTAGCTCTCTATATTAGGTGTTATAATTTGAGTCTCATAAAAGTTGTTTTTACAAAGCACAGAAAACTGTTTTTGTTTATAGTTCTCAGTATTTCTGAGTCAAAACAACTCTGCCTTAGTGTTCATGGGCAAGACAGAGCAGATATCCTATAAGCAACATGATAGATCCAATCATCTGATTCATTGTAATACAAATATTGTAATCAATCATAATATTCAGTGTTCCATAAATCCACAATTCTGTGAAAGGGATAAGAAAGAAGGAATTAAGCTATCAGCGAGTTTACTGAAAAAAGAAAAGAGATTTCCTGATTATCATCATTCACAATTAGTCAGACATATACATGGTAATCATTCATATTTTCAGCAATAATATGAAAATCAACATAAAGCCCTGAAAGGAAGAGTGTTTTCATTTTTCTAAGATGTGAAAAAAAATAGACCTATGTGCTAATTTCTCTTTTAAGTTAACAACATAATAGGTTTCTAGAGCGTTATATAGGAATAAATATTGTCCTACATTTCCATGCCTGAGCCCTAGAAAAAGGGCTTATGTTTAATCTTGCCTTGTATTTTCATGCCTGAGCCCATCTTCCTCCTTCCTCAGCTTCTGATTGCTCAGCTGGGGGAAGAGATCATCAGTCTACAATCACAGTCGAGGAGCCGTGTATCCTATATTGTGATTTCCTGAGCCTTGAAACCTTTTTGCTTAATAGAGCTTCTCTATTTCGAGGGTCATCACAAACCCCCATCTCTGGTGACTTCCATCTGTGTCTTTTTTTGTGTCAGTTCCCCAAGTTCAGCTACCCCTATAAATAGACAGACTTGAGACTTCCCAGCTGGGCGTGATTTCAGTGGGTAACAGAGCTGGTCTCCTGACACAAGCTGTTTAGCCAATAGAGTATATTTTGTGCTTCCCAAACTGCTGTTCCAGTGGTCTGAATGCAAAATAGATTTAATATGCTGAAATAAATTTGGAACGCATTGTGTTATATCAAGGTAGCCTGATTTATGTTGTTATTGTCACTTTTGTTAATGCTGTTGCACGATTTCTTAGGTTATTTAACATGCAAGTAGATAGTCACCGTGAATTTAAAAGAATGAGTATTTTCTATGCTTCATTAACCTTGGAACTCTTTTTCTCCCCCCTAACCCCACCGTTACATTTATCTGAATGTTGCATTTAGCAGGGTCCTATATATAAGCATTTTGGGAATTTGAGGAAGAAGATATGTTTTCCCCATTAAAATTGAATTCTTAGCCCTCTGGGAGAGAAAACACACTAAGCTTTTATCAGTCTTTAACATCTTAACATGGATTAGACGTTTTGCTCTTTCTGGATTATAAGCAGTTGAGAATAGGCTTTCATTAAGGGGAGAGGAAAAGATGCTCTGAAGTGCCATACATCCCAGGGGATTTCCAAGTGGAGTACCATTATGAACATTCCCAGGCCAGCAGAGGACAACATGGTACAGTGTAGGGCTATAGCCAGGCCACTGACATTAACTATATTGGAAATTATGTTTGCTCCAGTTTCTTCAATGAGAACAAAATTAACTGACTAGATAGTGGCTATCATTAACTTTTTAGCTCTAATATTTCAGTGAATCTGGTTACCTTGATAGCCAAGGGTGGGGACCGAGTGAAGTAAAAGGGTGGAGGCCATAAAAAGCAGGGTTGGAAACGGATGGTGCATCAGTGATGGTTTGTCTAAGGCCGGCTCTGCAGGAGTTCATGGCTCTCATCTCCCAAAGCAGCCCAATCTCACAAAAAGCTATTTGTCAGATGCTCAGTGCTATAGTGACCACAAATACTAGTAAGAGACACGACGTGTACAGTATATGTCCTTTGCTTCTGACTCTAAACAACGGAGTTGGACATAAGATAAAGCAACTGGATGGATCATTGTAAGAAAACTGAATGTTGTAAGTA
The DNA here is from genome assembly GCF_963924675.1 of Phocoena phocoena. Taxonomy (NCBI): domain Eukaryota; kingdom Metazoa; phylum Chordata; class Mammalia; order Artiodactyla; family Phocoenidae; genus Phocoena; species Phocoena phocoena. The sequence goes on from NC_089219.1 coordinate 172,349,417, forward strand.
TGAGAGTAATGAGGAAAATTTTTTCTTCTTTTTTTTTTGAAAGGTCAGTCTTCCCAGGTCAAAGGGCTAGAAAGACAAGTAAGATAATAAAAATAATATATAAACACAGAAAATAAAATATGGCATATCATAGTCAAAGGAATGAGAGGTGATACGTAGAGGGGTTACAGCCCTGGATTCTAGAGTTTCTGGTCCAGATTCCTGGATTGAACTCCCTGGGTTCAATTTCCATTGTTACCACCTCACTAAGCCCGTGATCTCACGTTAACTCTCTCTTACCCTCTCTGCGTTTCAGTTCTGTCATGAATAAAATGGTGGTTATGATGGTAAATGCCATGCCTGTCTGGTAGAGCCATTGTGACGATGAGAGAAATTCATGTGTAAAGCATCTAGAAGGGTATCTGACATATGACAACAAACATAGTGTTTATTATTATTAACACAACTTATATCCAATGAGAATGATCAAAGGGGGCTTCAGAAGGAAAATGGCAATGAGATAATCTGTAAACAGGTGAATTTTTAAAGATACAAATAGATTGAGCCTGGTGTTCTAGGGAGAGGGACAGCCATGCATAAAGACCTCAAGATGAGAAATCAAAGGGCAAGTTTGAGAAATAGCAAACCCATCAGTTTGGATGAAGCACTGGTCCTTTACTGGCCGTTTTGCCCATTTTGTGGGAAAACAGTAGGAGATGATTCTGGGAAAGGTAAGGTTTGTAAGTTTTTGAAAGATAGGAAGAGGTGTTTCCATCTAACTTTGTTTCAAATGGGGTTTAGTCAATGTTTGCACAGGAGGGTGATTTGAAAGGCACTGTGACTTTGCAAGTGTAATCTCAAAATAGTTCCCTACATTAATTTTTTGTAAATAGCCAATTGTCTTACAGTAAAAAAGAAAAAAAAAAATCCCTGGACTTGAGTCAGAAGACATGGATTCAGAACCATACTTTATACCTTTAGGATTAAACACTCGAAGCCTCAGTGTCTTAATCTTTAAAGTAGGGAGAACAATGTCTAAATCACAGTTGTTTATAGGATTAAATAAATTAGCTGAAAAAGGACCCACTGCAGTACTGGGCTCAGGTAGATATTTACTCAGTTTTTAACTATGTAATATTATCTCATCAAAACAAATGAAGAATAAAATTGGAAAAATATTTGACTCTAAGGTCTCCACCCTAATAAAATCTAAATAATTCTCCTCATGACAATTTACCAGACTGTTCAGTGTGCTATTCAAATTTTTGGACCCAAAGTTATCAACATTAAACACCCCATCTCATTTCTAGGTTACAGTGAAGTTCTCCAAAGTTTCCAGAGTCCCTGAGTATGTTCATCCTGAGTTGCATCTTTTGGGCTAACAACTACAGAAGGTTTAAATATACACTGACTTCTGAATCAGCATATTTTTCTTAGACTGTAGATAGCAAATCTGGTTGGCAGTTTTTTTTCCAATCCTTCTTCTGCCGTGCTGATGCTCTCTAATGGCTCCAGAGAAAGGAACAGAAACCATCCTACAAATAAAAGCGAAATTAATAAAAGAAGGCAGGGTGTAATTGACAGTTTTGCGACAACAGCATTTCATTTGAATTATTTGATACTTATTCTTCACTCATTGATTTCTAGGTTCACTGATGCTTTGTTTGCATCCTCTCTCTTAGTTTTAGATTGAGGAATGATATATCATTTGGGTAATTTTCCAGAATCACCATTATTATTTTGTCAGTGGCAGGCAGCACAGATGGATATTAGAAGGTTTCTGTATAAGTGCCAGCCATAGAGTTGGTAACACTGTCCTAAGTGCTTTCTCATGAAACAAATCAGATAAAGAAGAGAAAGTATGGCCAAGGCTGGCCACGACAGATGAAGTGGATCCAATAACAGACATCTCAGTGAATACGTATAGATGATTCAATATGGTGTGACCTTTCCTTTCAAACTCACTCACAGGAAACATAGTCCAACGAGATGCCGAGAAGATCGTTCTCCACTCCCCACTCGCTTCCTTGGAAGGGAACACTATTCTCTGCATCTCGGTCATCCAATAAATACTTTGTGAAAAGACTGGCTGATGTTAGGAAAACAGAATTCTAATTCTCATGCCATTATAAAGGACTCAACTATAGCCTAACGTTTTCCCTCCTTTCACCCTCACCCGTTTATTTCTTCTGAAATACACTGTTCATACAAAAAAAAAAAAATACTATGACCTTCAGTGCTTCTCAGAAAGTTCACAGTAATAATTTGGACTGTTAAGAGACCCAAGCATTTAAAATATTTCTTAATGCAAACTGCCTCTATAGTGACATGTATCCATAGCTAAGGTCATTACATCTGAAAATTATTGCACTTGCTTCTCTGCAGTGCTGTTGGTAATCATTGGCGTGGTAAGGGCTATAATGTATGGAGTCACCGTTTCAAACATTATAGAATCAGAACTTATTCCAGCTAATCACATGATCATGAAATGCATTTCCTATGTGACTTTGCATCTCTTATAGTAGAAACCATAGTTTTGTAAATGATAACTACCCCCACAGATTAGACAAACTAAATACTGCCTGGAATAAAGGTTTCAACTTTAAGTAAAATTGGGTAACCAAATTTGGTAAGATAATCATGGATCACATGTATTATGAGTGTTACATGGCATTATTATTTTTTTGTAGAATTTTTTGTAGGCTAGTTAAAAGCAATAACTTTTATTTCACTTAGACAATCTCTTGGCCTCAGTTTTCTTTTACATTAAAAGGGGATAAAATAATTATTATAGGATTGACGATAGAATACGTATGCTTAGACTAATGTCTGACACACAACAGCTACTAATGTGGGGAAAGAAGACCTCCTACAAATGTTCCACGTGCATGCAGTCACTCTCTTCTGTAAGAGTATCGGTCTACGAGCAGTCAGCAGGACTCTGAAAGGAAGTCTTCTAAAAATAGATATGTATTTGTAATCATTACATTGCATTTTTAATTTAACAAGGGGAAAGGCACCAAAACACATTTTTTAAATTTTTATTGAAGTATAATTGATTTACAACGTTGTGTTAGTTTCAGGTGTACAGCAGAGGGATGCAGTTACATATATATATATGTGTGTGTGTGTGTGTGTGTGTGTGTGTGTGTGTATGCTTTTTAAGATTCTTTTCCGTTAGCGGTTATTACGAGATATTGAATACAGTTCCCTGTGCTATACAGTAGGTACTTGTTGTTTATTTTATATGCAGTAGCATGTATCTGTTAATCCAAACACATTTTTTAATGTAAATTTCCAAAGTTGCAAAAATTAGCCCAATACATTTGCTTTTTGAATCCGTTGAATTGGCAGCTGTCTCATAGTGATGAAAGACCTAAGCCCTTCTCAGATGAAGTCTACCGGACGCCAGACATTTAATTGAATTAAGCCTTGTGGTAGAGACCAACTAGTCCCACCCCTCTTTCCCCAGATGAGGAAACAGAGGCCAAGATTTATTTACAGTGATTTATTTACATCAGGGGTAGAATCCACGTGGATAGTCAGGATTTCCAGTCTAGTGATTTTTCTACCACATCTCTTTGTCTTGATATTTGATTTCCCATGGCTATAAGATTGAAGAAGTGAAACCATTAGTAAAAAAAAAAAATCACCGATAAGTTAACAATGTGTTTATCAGAGGCTATTTCTACAACAACTTGGACTATTTGGAATATGGTTGAAAAAATGTGGTTTGAGGCAAAAAGGCCATTGAGTTATCAAAATAGATATTTGAATCTCACCTACTAAAACTTTTACATGATCCAGTGTAATTTTCCTCACTCATTTTGTTCTTTACAGTTACTCTAATTTTCTCTATGTGTGTACCCAATTTTCTCTAACTTTTGAGAAAATTCTAACATCTTATTTCCAGAACATGGCACATTGGAAGTTCATGGTACCAGGGGTAGAGAGAAGAGAGCTAATAGGGACTTCGCTGGTAGGAGAATGGACCCAAATATTGCCTAGAGGCAAGATGATATTTAATGATCTTTCTGCCTAACAGACTCTATGAATTTTGTTTTGTTTATTGGTTGAAGTAAAACCTTATTCAATGGTACCAAATCCTCAGAAAACATAGATATCCTTTTTAATTCTTACATATCTGGAGCCGTTTTGATATTAAGGCTCAAGATTTCCTGAAGATACCATTCTAATCTGAGACAGTATAAAAATAGTTGGTTAGATGTGAGCACGTTGAATCACAGAAAGCTTAAAGCATATTTGCCATATTCTAGAAAACAAGGAAATTTGTGACACATTTTATAAAATTTTTAGTGCCAGAGTTACAATAATTTTGCTTTTAAAGGAATGAACTGCTAACTGGAAACCTAGGTAGGCAGAATGCCTTGTAACCTGGTGATGCCAGATAAATGAGGTCTTACTATCCACAGTCTTTCCGTAGAGACGAGAAAAACCCTTCTCTACACTGGTCACCCTTAATTATACTGAGTTTTTGGTGTGTCTCTTCAGGAGAAGGTCACCATGTCCAGAATAATGAGGGGAAATGGCATTGTGAACATTACCGGGTGAGACGTGGTGTATTTCCTACTTTCAGTTATTGTCTCCTTGTTTGAATCATTAGCATTTGGCAGATTTGTTGCTGAGTTTGTTGTTCTGATTGAGAACTTGGGGTTAGGTTGAATATGCTCTTATCCTGATCTTATATTTCTGCCATGACTTGCATTTCTTGCTGAGTTTCTGACTTGAATTGCTCTATTTTTTTTCTTTTTTCTTTTTTTTTTTGCTGAGCTTTGCTTTGTCTTGTTGTAGTCCTGTCTGGAAGTGCTTTCCTCTACCCCCTTTCTTCTTGTTATATTTCTAGTTTGGCCTATTGTATTTCTCTGGGCCATTCATTAGCTTTTTTTTTTAAAGTTATTTTCCTATTTAGTATATGCAGTACCTAATCAATAAACTTCCTTGCTTGCTGCAGGAATTCCAAGTTATTGTGTTTGCTGTCGGCTTTGATACTGCCTGAGAGGGGTTTCTGTGCTTTGGCCAATGTGCTGTTGTCTAAATTTGCAGTGTTTCAGCTCATTACACTGACTTTAATTTTGATGTATTTGTATTTTATCCAGGTCAAGTCATGTTTCTTCCCTCTATGAATTTAATTACTTTCTGCCCCGGCAACATTGTGTTTATACAATTGCTGCTAAAGCAGACAAAAGGGTTCTATTTAAATTACCACCCAGAACATTAGCAGTTCAGTCTAAAAGATACACGGAACACCTCTGATTGATGTCTTACCTTTGTGTGGGAAAGGAAATCTAGAATATTGAGAAGGTCTTCTTTATATAACTTAGTCAAGCCTGGTTTATAGCCATGGAGTCATTAATGTAGGAGATGAAGATAGGACTATGAGGTCACCGTACTGCTTCCTTGTAAGAAAAGAATATATAACCAGTTTCTATTCTGTACAAGTCATGCCCTTACAGCAGGAAAAAAATTTTTTCTTAAGTGTTTAACTTATATTTAACTTGACTACCCAAGCTATGGCTCTCATCTTTCTGTGTGGGTATATACATCATCTCTAAGTTCCTGGGTTTGAATCTCGGTCTTTCTCTAATAATTCTGCATTTGAGTTTGTAAGTCAGAAGCATTGCTTGAGTTTCCGTTGTATGCACGGAGATATAGCAACTGATGGAAAAACAAATGACTTGGGAAACATGGTAACTCTTCCTGTTTTCAGAAATTTCCATTAATGGGGAAAACAGGGGAATGCATATGAGAAATATAGCTTTGAAACTAGAGCCGGGGAAGCAGCACAATAAATCCATGGTTGGTTATTTCTAGGGTTTAATTTGCACACCTCCTACAGGCATTGCAACAGTGCTCAGAAATGCTTTGGAGGCAGAGGCTTACAGGCTTGCCCGAACAAGTGTTATAGATAAATGTCATCAGTTGGCCCTTGAATATGACCAGCCAGTGTGCTCTCCCCTCAGTTGCTTGGTTCCGCTTTACAGGTATTTAACACACATACACAAGAACTTACTCTCCACTCACTCTGTTTATATCATACTGTATTTCCCACAGTGATCTGTTGTTGAGCCCCCCGTGCTCAAGAGAACTGTGCCATTTACTAAGGAGAAAAAAAAAATTTTTTTAGAAAATGTCAGTTCCTTTTTGGTAAGAACATTTCTCTCGTACTGGATAATTTCTCTGGGCCTCAATTTTCTCACCTGTATCATGGGGATAACTGAAATGTGGAAAAAAAACATAACATTGCCAAAGCATTCAGATCAGAATGTGTCACAGGGTGAGAGCTCTGTCAGGGAAAGGTATTTTCCTTCTGCTTTCCTCTTGTCAGTATCAATCATCTCACTCTATCAAATAAAACTAAATTTCTGATCTATTTCATAGCCAAGATTATGATGACATATTACGTTAGCACACTTGACCTTGATAGAAAATGATTTTCCTTAGTTTATTGCCAAGCAGTACACCGGTAAATTCTCTGCTTCCTATACCCTATGGCCCTTCTCTTGCCAGGGCTGGAGCCACATGACCTCTCCCTTGACGCTCACCATCCCCTAGTCCCTGGGGCCAGTGCTGAACTCACCTACGAGAGATGCAGACTCTTGTGTTAAGATTCTCAGAAAGTCAATCCTACTAAAGAATCTGACCTTGACTTTGTGCATACTTTTGACAAAGAACCTCCTAGCACCTTCCCAAGACTCACACCCACCACTCTCGTCTTCTTTCTTAGTGCTGGTAATTGACTCCTCTGTGTTCTTGGAAACTTGCCCGGTACCCTGAAACCTGTGCTGCTGTCTGGCTCTTACTAGGCTGCCCTCCGAGACTAAAACCTACTCTGCGTTCTTCTTGGGACTTTAGATTCTTACTATACACAAGGCCCTTGTGTTCAATTGTGCTACCTTGTCTGGCCTTCCAAGTTCTACCTATTCACAGGTGAACACAGTTGTTCTTGTCTGTCTGTCCAAATCTCTCTATTCCAGCCTTATCTTTTTTTCCTTTTCCTTTAGCCTGTGCCCCTCTGATGTATCTGTGGCATGTTTTGAGTACCAGCTTATCGTTATGCCCTGCCCATACAAACCCATACAATTAGAACGTACTTTTTCCCTGAGCTTTCAACTGAGTATTCAGACTACCTACCCACCTATGTAAATACACCTACATCGGGTTCTGCCTTTCATTCCAGATCTGATCTGCTGTGCTGGGCAGCTTTACTCCATTATCTCATGCAGACTTCATGTAACATTATGGCTTTGCTCTGTGACAACCCTACATTTTCTTTATGTTTGTGTTTGTGGCTTTTTGGTGTGACAGGCCCTTTTAGATCAAAATATTTTTTCATGTAGCCCTCTGGGTCCTTTAGATCCTCATCAGAATGGATTCAGTATGAACTTACCTTATTCCAAACCGTGTTCAATATGGAACAACATGGTAACCCATATTTAGAACAGGACAGATAAAGGGTGCCGAATTTTTATGAACTCTAAAGCAATGTCCACAGTTACAATGAAGCATCTACATAAAATTCTATAATATGTTATTCTTATTCCTCAAATAGCCTAATTGATTGTTCATTGGGCTCACTCAGCCAAAAGTAGAGAGAAACTTTGTACAGACATCATTAGTTTTTCTCCATTTAGAGATTAATCATGAAGAGCTCTGGCTCTTTAATTCTGTAATTTGTATATTTAATGGGCTGCTGCAGAATCTATGACAGTAATTAGCATAGCCTGAAAACTCATTAATACGCAACCACATGATTAATGCAGCATTAATGCAAACATGACTGAAGTTATTTGGGTTATGTAGTAAGAAGATTAAAGCTAAAATGTCCTGTTTGTTTTACCAGTGGTGAGTATAATAGGGTGGCAAAAAAATAAATAAAATAAAAACAGGTATCAAATTAGTGGTTTTAGAATAGGGGAAAAAACAGCAAAATTTAAATCAAGGTGACTTCCTCTTTCACTTAACCCTAAAATTTAGGGCATAAAATATTCTCTACTTTTCCATTTATTCATTTATTCATAAATTTATCATTACGAAAGGTAAGTTCCTTCAGCCTTTTAGTTTAACCTAGTTAATCTTTCAGCAGCTTTAATATAATATTATCAGTCTTACAATGAAAAATCTTTACATTATACCAATCTTTGACCAGTACATTACACATTTGTTTTGAAGCAAATATACACTATTGGCTTCAACAAATAATTAAAGGATCTGCTGCTGATGATGTAAAAGTTGCGTACTATGCCCCCTTCTCACTGTATTACCATCTTAAGTCAATGTTCAATACTTTATAAGATACTATTGTTTTAATTCCATGTATTTCAACAAAACGACCTATTTGTCATATATTACACGTTAGATAATTGAATAGTCAATAGTCTTTTGGGAGGTACAACTGTAAAAGTCTTGTTTGTTGTTCTTGCCCTCTTATTTAGTCATATTGAAGCACTTTTTTTTTTTCTATTTGATACAGTCTGCTTTATTAGCTGTTCTAAACTTTATTTTTTTTAATTTTTTAATTTTTATGTTTTTTGCGGTATGCGGACCTCTCACTGTTGTGGCCTCTCCCGCTGCGGAGCACAGGCTCCGGACGCGCAGGCTCAGCGGCCATGGCTCACGGGCCCAGCCGCTCCGTGACGTGTGGGATCTTCCCGGACCGGGACACGAACCCGTGTCCCCTGCATCGGCAGGCGGACTCTCAACCGCTGCGCCACCAGGGAAGCCCATGTTCTAAACTTTAAATGACTTATTTCTCCATCTTGTAGTCAAATGTCAAGAGTCATTTATAATACCTGAAACAAAACTTGCATTTTCAGGTCAAGCAATCTTGAAAGATTGGGGAAAAAAGGTGTATATCAGCTTTCTTGTGCTTGTTTTCCTCTGCAATAAGAAAATGTTTATGATTTTATTTTTTCTTTAAAAATCAAATGAATATATACTAGGTACCAGGCTCTTGGCTAGGTCTTGAGGAGGCAAAGTGAATCCGTCCTGTGGTATCTGGACTTGAAAATGACCATGTTGTAGAGAAGCTCTTTTCCACCTAAGAATTCAACAGTTAGGAACAAAATAGCACTGTAGAAAACAAATCAGAATTACTGCTACCAACAGATGGCACTGTTAGTGGCTTGAATCATGACTATTTGTGGGACAAGTGGATTTGCTAAAAGACTTTCACAGGATAGTCTATTTTTAAGGAGAAAAGCCTCTATAAATGCAATAAAGCGGTACTCATGCTCTATTTTCTTTAACTAGGAGTCTTGTCAAAATCTCTCTAAGATTTCTTTAAAATCCTGTATGTAGACTATTTCACTTAATTTAAATATGTCATCTTTCACACAAATGGACATGTGTGAAATTAAGTTGTAGTAGAAATTTAAAGCAACATATTTAGAGAAAAAATGGTCTTTATATATAATCTGTACAATATTATATTAGTCTAGCCAACTGGTACTTACAAAACTAAGCAAGTAAATTCTACTGAAGTATACCAGCTTTCTATTTATTTTTTAAAGGGAAGACCTAGAAATAGAGAGAAAATACAGCATTGGGTAAAATCATTTGCCTCTAATATTTTATTTCACCTCTATGGGTTTTAGTGCACTAGAGAACTGTTTAATCAGACCATTACCAAATTGAATAAATGGCTACTTAGTGATTACTGGACTATTCAGTGATGGAGTTTTGGAGAGCTTTTTATAAATAAGCTTTCTCTGAATAGTTTGTATAAGACCATCCTAATAAATAATATGGAACAGAATCTATTTGCTACACAATATCTCAGTCTTTTCTTTATTTCTGTATAGTGATGAAACAACCAGTCTTTTTAGATTGTAGCCAGACCTTTTTTTCTAAGAAGGTATGCAGGCTTGGGTATCCTATCCTCATACCACCATTCATAGTGTTTCCAATCACTGGTTCAGAAAAATGGAGAAATGAGACATTTTTGTTTTGTCCTGAATTGAACACAGCCAAGACTCTAATACATGTAGAGATTTTTTTTTTTTTTTCCTGTAGCTATACTCCAGGGACCTGTTGGTGAGGTCCTTAAAAAGTGGTAAAAGGATGAACTGGTTCATTCATTATTAAAGCTTGGTGTCATAGGTAGCAAGGGGATGTCCCATTAGAATGTGGAGGTCAGGAATGGTTTTTGGCCTGGATTTTGGGAAAGCAAGAAAGAAACACGTTGATTAAAGGTTGAAACAAAAAACAAACATTTTCTCTAAACTCTAAATTATTGGGGGGTCATCAGTTGTCACATCTTTTCCATATTAGTGTCCCCAATAATGTGCACTGTCTGTAAGAGACACTCAATATTCATTTCTTTTTTACAAATTTTTATTGAAATTTAGTTGACTTACAATGTTGTGTTAGTTTCAGATGTACAGCAAAGTGATTCAGTTATATATATAAATATGTATATTCTTTTTTAACATTTTCTTCCATTATAGGTTATTACAAGATAGTGAGTATAGTTCCCTGTGCTCTACAGTAGGTCCTTGTTGGTTATCTGTTTTAAATACAGTAGTGTGTGTATTTTAATCCCAAACTCCTAATTTATCCCTCCCCCACCTTTCCCCTTTGGAAGCCATAAGTTTGTTTTCTATGTCTGTGAGTCTATTTCTGTTTTGTAAATAAGTTCATTTGTATCCTATTTTTAGATTCCACATATAAGTGATGTCATATGATACTTTTCTTTCTCTGTCTGGCTTACTTCACTTAGTATGATAATCTCTAGGTCCATCCATGTTGCTACAAATGGCATCATTTCATTCCTTTTTATGGCTGAGGAATAGTCCATTGTGTATATATACCACATCTTCTTTATCCATTCATTTGTCAGTGGACACTTAGGTTGCTTCCATGTCTTGGCTGTTGTAAATAGAGCTGCTATGAACATTGGGGTGCATGTATCTTTTCAAATTATGGTATTCTCCAGATATATGTCCAGGAGTAGGATTGCTGAATCATATGGTAGCTCTATTTTCAGTTTTTTAAGAAAGACCCGAACTGTTCTCCATAGTGACTTTACCAATTTACATTCCCACCAAAAGTGTAGGAAGATTCCTTTTTCTACACACCCTCTCCAGTATTTATTATCTGTAGACTTTTTGATGATGGCCATTCTGACTGGTGTGGGGTGGCACCTCTTTGTAGTTTTGATTTGCATTTCTCTAATCATGAGTGATGCTAAGTATCTTTTCATGTGCCTCTTGGCCATCTGTATGCCTTCTTTACAGAAATGTCTATTTAGATCTTCTGCCCATTTTTTCACTGAGTTGTTTGGGGTTTTTTTGGTATTGAGCTGCATCAGCTGTTTGTATATTTTGGAGATTAATTCTCTTGTCAATCACATTGTTTGCAGATATTTTCTCCTATTCTGTAGGTTGTCTTTTTGTCTTGTTTATTATGTCCTTTGCTGTGCAAAAGCTTTTAAGTTTAATTAGGTCCCATCTGTTTATTTCCATTACTCTAGGAGATGGATCCGAAAAAAATATTGCTTCAATTTATGTCAGAGAGTCTTCTGCCTATGTTTTCCTCTAGGAGTCTTACAGTATCTGGCTTTACATTTAGTTATTTAATCCATTTTGAGGTTTTTTTGTGTGTGTATGGTGTTAGAGAATGTTCTAATCTCATTCTTTTACATGTAGCTGTCATCAATATACATTTCTTAAATAGAGTAAGAACTTACTGTAATTTTACACAGAAATATATTTCCATATAATGAAGGACTGTGTGTGCTTGTGAGAAGTTAGACTCTGAGAAGCTTGTACGATGAGGATGCTGAGACTTTTGTTCTCCCAGAGAAGCCCTGAGATTGCTCAACTTGTAAGACACTTTCTTTCTTGGAGTTGGGCAGGTATTCAAGATGTGTCTAATTACAAGCTTTCTGTTTTGTAAACTGTAAAATAAAGGTACAATATAGCCCTCTGTTGTTAATACCAAATCAAGGGCATCTCAAAGCAAGCAAAAATCAATGGACTTTAATAATAATAATAATAATAATAATAGCTAGTACTTATACAGGGCCAAATGGTTCTAAATACCTTATACACTTTAACTTCTTATTTTATCTTCCCAAGAATTTTGTGAAAGAAGAAACTATCATTATCTCCACTTGTACATGAAGAAATTAGGTACAGAAAGGTTAAATAAGGTCCAAGGTCACATATAAATTAAGTTCTAGAGCTGGTATTTGAATCCAGGCAGTACACTCTAGCATCTATCTTTAATCACTAAGCCAAATACCAAATTCCCCTTCTTTGGAGTTACACCAAAGAAATATCTTAACAAAATGATATAGGACCTTTGGAAGGAAAAAAAGAAAGATTGTTTTAACTCTTGCAACGCTGTTAACTTGGAGAACAGGGTGAAGGCCAGGCAGCTGCCTCCTGTTTAGCCAGGGAGAGGGACGGGTCCTACCTTGAACCCTCTTTTAAGTACATGGCAGATGCCGTCAGTTCCTTTTTACCCTCTGATGTTCTCAGTACTTCTCCAAAAGTGGTTAGTATGTTTTTGGTGATTTAATTGAGAAGCTATGCAATTATATTACCTGATTAAAACAAAAATGTTCATTCATGAACAGGTTTGTCTGCACACAGGCAAACATTTCTCTGACTTTAAAAACAAGTTTAACTTATTTTTACTGAATTGAATTTACCTCATATTTTAGTCTTATGGTGATAAAGTATTAGAAATGATTTAGTAACCAATTTCAAATACATGCATCTTTACCATGCAAATCTGTTGTTCTCAATTCCTACAATAGTGTGAACTAAAGAAAATGGAATTAAGTTGTGGTAAGAATGGACTCAGTTACATATAAGGATTCACTTCATGACAGTAAGAGTGATTATACAATGACATGGACTGCTAAGAGGGTTATGAAATTTTACCCTTTCATTCATCCAGCATGCATTTATAGGCATTCTAGTATTTTCAAAACACATTTTTAGAGACAATAAATATTGCAATCTGATCACATTTGTAGATTAGCTATTCCTTGGCCTGGAAGGAGAAGACTGGTCCCTTTTAGTAAAATATCCTTTCCCTCTGGAAGTACCCCAAAATGTCATTGTAGGAAAACACTTGATCCTTAACACACCATGGTTGCCCAAGCTGTAGAAGATTACCAAAGACAAGGTAATCTAGGCAGCCAGCAGAGCTCCCCACCCTTGCCCTATTTCTGACAAGAAAGATAAAGTGGGGTAGGACAGGGGTGGAATGGCCATGGGTTTCATGGTTATTCTAAATTGGCTTCCATGAACCTTCAGTGACTGTGATTCCATAATCAGTGATTATGCCAAAATTAGATGTGTGTTTAAGTGTTGATCTACAGGAGGCCCCTAAGCCCTTGGGATGCTTCTTGTTTGTTTGTTTTTGTTTTTCATTTGTCACAAAGTTGGAAGTATAGCCAGCTCCTTCCTCTTGGATTCCTTTATTCTTAAAGACAGGATTCTTGAAGAACCGTAATGTGGTTATAGCGTTCTCTTCAAAATGTAGGGTCAGAATCAGAAGTAGACGTTTTGATTTCATTTTGAGCTAACAATGTATTATTTGAAAGTGCAACATGAGAAATGTTCTCATTTGATTACATTTTAGGATTCTAGTTTGCTCCAAAGGAGCCTGAAATATGTTTTAATATTGGTCCAATTGCTTGGATCAGCTGAGATTGTTAGTACAGAAAGGCTTCGGTGTAGAATTTCCAAAGCAGATTCTTTTTAATGCTGCTTGGGGTCATTGAACACTTTCAACCGTTAGATTTGACATGAAAGACACTAAATCACTTCAAGGTCAAGGTCACTCAGAAATTGTACTAATGCTGCAAGTGAGTGGAATTTAATTGTTTTATCCTGATGCTTGTATTACAAAATAAAACAGCATATTTCAGTACATTTTGTATACTTATATTAAAATAAACTTTTGAAATCCCTTTTTTTGACATGAATCAATATAAATGTAACTCAATGAAACGTGTATGCATATGTGTGCATGTATATGTGCAACTGTATATATGAATTATATATGTATATGCATGCACCTAGATCTTCTGTGAGGTATAATATATGAAAATAGAACTGATACGCTTTATAGATATATGTCCAAAAGTTTATTTTTTCAGTTGTATAAAAACAAAAACTAGGGCTTCCCTGGTGGCGCAGTGCTTGAGAGTCCACCTGCCGATGCAGGGGACGCGGGTTTGTGCCCTGGTCCGGGAGGATCCCACATGCCGCGGAGCGGCTGGGCCCGTGAGCCATGGCCGCTGAGCCTGCGCATACGGAGCCTGTGCTCCGCAACGGGAGAGGCCACAACAGTGAGAGGCCTGTGTACTGCAAAAAAAAAAAAAAAAAGATACAAATTCATTTTATTAAAGAATATTTTCATAACTACCTTTTACTTTAACCTAAGTTTAAACACTTTATTTGCTAGAGTCACTTGTTAAAATGTCAACCATTTTACAAGAGGTCAAGGTAAAACATATTATTTGTTTCAGGAAACCAAAATACATGCTGAATTTTCTATTTTTTGCTCTATAAAATGATTAAGTATTATGTTGATTATAACTCACAGTCCAATTATCATTAAATGGCATTCAGTCATATTTTGCATTATCTGACTTCAATCCAACACACAACAATGTTCAAAAATGAGCTCAAAGTGGAGTGTATTTATGTAGTAGATGAAATACAACTTTAAGGTGTTTGGAATTGAATGTATATAGTATGTATAAAGAGGAGGGATGATACTTTACAATTATTGGTTACTAGTGGAAGCGTTTTTTAATTAAGAATGATATCTTCCTCATAATATACTTATCTTTCTTGTAAACTTCTGATTTTTTATTAATGATTATGTAAATATTTTGGTGTGCAAGAGCAATTTGGGGGAATAATCTGGAGTTGGATGGATGGATAAATAGACACAGATGTAGACAGATAGATTTATATAAATAGATCTATTTTTCTGTATGTGTATAAGCATTTTTACCTAAAACTTCATGCAATATAGGTCTATATTTTTGTAATTAAGATAAAGCTACTCAGAAGAGGAAATCATCTTAGATGTTCTTTGGTGACATTGATTACATTTTACAGCATTTGACTTATTAATTGCTTTCGATAATAGAGTGTTTATTTTGGTGGTTCCTTCCATGGGGCATTCCATGAGAATTCCAAGAAACTGTGGTTTACTAGTCACCTAAAACGATTCTTCCTTTGGAAAACATTCTTTGCTCTTACACACTCTGTTAGCCTAAAGTTTCCTAGATGTTTGAGATGCATCATACTCATGTTTAGGTCCATCTACCTTCTACAGAGTAACTCAAGAAATATAATTTGAGAGAAGGAATAAAAAGTGTTTAAAAAATCAGCAAGAAGCATAGTAATCTAAAACAGATGATAACTGGACAAACCAACATTCACCATTCACCTTAATGGTTAAAAAACTGTATCAATTCTTATTTAGTTGGGAACAATAAATAATGTTTATCATCTATACTGATTTTTAATATTATTTTGGAAAATATAGCCCACGTATTAAGACAGAATTAAGAGGTAGGATTATTGGAAAGGAGTAGACAAAATTATTTTTTCCAGAAAATATAAGCATATATATGAAAAAAGGAGAGAACGCCAAAACTTATTATAGATAATAACATTACAATAAGATGGTTGATTAAAAACAAATGTGCTAAGTATTTTTCTGTGATTCAGTAATAATGAATCTAAAAATGATCTTATTCATAATGGGAATAAAATCTATAAAATCTTGTACGAAGTTAAAAGGACATGTGCAGGATCAGTTTAAGGAAAAGAGAAAACATACTCATAATAATGTTAATATAAAATGTTAATGTTAATATAAAAAGTGAATGAATTGAGAAGTAGTTAAAAAACAGAAGGGAAGGATACTGAGAGGAAGAACAAATTGTCAGATACTAGAAATATTATCAGATACTACTGCTACAAAAATATATCAGTGGAACGAAATAGAAAGTACAGATATTGAGTCAATAGAATATGCTAAAGGTGGGATTGCAGCCATTAAACATTTATTCAGCAAATATTTTTGAGCATGTATTAT
This sequence comes from Phocoena phocoena, assembly GCF_963924675.1. Taxonomy (NCBI): domain Eukaryota; kingdom Metazoa; phylum Chordata; class Mammalia; order Artiodactyla; family Phocoenidae; genus Phocoena; species Phocoena phocoena. The sequence goes on from NC_089219.1 coordinate 172,365,494, forward strand.
GTGTCAGCCATTGTTCAAGGTGGTGGAAATGCAGAAGTAAATAACACAAAGTTCCTGCCTCATGGAATGCATTATTTTTACATGTCCAGGAACAAAAAGCAAAACTTGGATATATCGCTATCTCACACTACGTGTCAAAATAGATTACAAATGGAATATAATGGTAAATATAGGAAATGAATGGGAAAATGTAACTAAGTAACAAATTTTTAGTTGAGAAACCTAATTATAAAAGCAACAGAAAAGGATATACCATTATTGGAAAAGAATAAATTTTAATACATAAAAATTTACACAATTTTTATAATAGAAATAACATTAAAAATATCTGTCCACAGTAAAATATTTTTTAATTTAAAAAATCTGTAAGAAAAGAAAGTAAATGACTGTAACATATGTGACAGACAGTGAAATAATACCCTTAGTATGAAAAGAGAATTTACAAATCAATAATAAAGACAAACTACCCAACTTTAAAAAAAATGGTGAAGAATTTTGAAATACACAGATGAAGAACTTTGATGAAAGTTCAACTTCAGGGTTCATCCTAGAAATAAAATTAAAAACTAATAGGCAGAACACTCTATGACATAAATCACAGCAAGATCCTTTTTGACCCACCTCCTAGAGAAATGGAAATAAAAACAAAAATAAACAAATGGGACCTAATGAAACTTCAAAGCTTTTGCACAGCAAAGGAAACCATAAACAAGACCAAAAGACAACCTTCAGAATGGAAGAAAATATTTGCAAATGAAGCAACTGACAAAGGATTAATCTCCAAAATTTAGAAGCAGCTCATGCAGCTCAATATCAAAAAAACAAACAACCCAATCCAAAAATGGGCAGAAGACCTAAATAGACATTTCTCCAAAGAAGATATACAGACTGCCAACAAACACATGAAAGAATGCTCAACATCATTAATCATTAGAGGAATGCAAATCAAAACTGCAATGAGATATCATCTCACACTGGTCAGAATGGCCATCATCAAAATATCTACAAACAATAAATGCTGGAGAGGGTGTGGAGAAAAGGAAACCCTCTTGCACTGTTGGTGGGAATGTAAATTGATACAGTCACTATGGAGAACAGTATGGAGGTTCCTTAAAAAACTAAAAATAGAACTACCATAAGACCCAGCAATCCCACTACTGGGCATATACCCTGAGAAAACCATAATTCAAAAAGAGTCATGTACCCAAATATTCACTGCAGCTCTGTTTACAATAGCCAGGACATGGAAGCAACCTAAGTATCCATCAACAGATGAAAGGATAAAGAAGATGTGGCACATATGTAAAATGGAATATTACTCAGCCATAAAAAGAAACGAAGTGGAGTTAGTTGTAGTGAGGTGGATGGACCTAGAGTCTGTCATACAGAGTGAAGTAAGTCAGAAAGAGAAAAACAAATACCGTATGCTAACACATATATATGGAATCGAAAAAAAAAAAAAAAGGCATGAAGAACCTAGGGGCAAGACAGGAATAAAGACACAGACCTACTAGAGAATGGACTTGAGGATACGGGGAGGGGGAAGGGTAAGCTGGGACAAACTGAGAGAGTGGCATGGACATATATACACTACCAAATGTAAAATAGATAGCTAGTGGGAAGCAGCCGCGTAGCAAGGGAGATCAGCTCCATGCTTTGTGACCAGCTAGAAGGGTGGGATAGGGAGGGTGGGAGGGAGGGAGACGCAAGAAGGAAAAGATATGGGGACATATGTATAACTGATTCCCTTTGTTATAAAGCAGAAACTAACACACCATTGTAAAGCAATTATACTCCAATAAAGATGTTAAAACCCCCCCAAAAACCTAGAGTAAGATTCCAAGTGTCTAAGGCAGTGGAAATAGTTGCCTGACAGTGATTGCAAGACTATCTGTATGAAATGGAAAGGAAGATAAGCAACTTGAGAAGTCTCTTGCTATAAAATCAGAACTGAAAAGGCAGTTAGATGAAAATTCTAGTTCATTAATTTATAAAGTCACACACTACTACAGGATTTTAGAGATCACCTAATCCAGTACATCTATTAACTGAGGCCTATTCTGTACAGGAAATAAGCATCCTGGCTTATGTATGTTTCAGAAAGTATCTGGTGATAATTCTTCCTTGTATACTTATCATTTGGAGATTGTAAAGCATGCTTGGTCCTTATAACAGTGACATTCAGGCAGTCACAGTTTTTAATTGTTCCTAGGTTGAAATGGAGGATTATTTTTTTTAATTTTGCGGTACACGGCCTCTCACTGTTGTGGCCTCTCTCGTTGCGGAGCACAGGCTCTGGACGTGCAGGCTCAGCGGCCATGGCTCACGGGCCCAGCCGCTCCGCGGCATGTGGGATCTTCCCGGACCGGGGCACGAACCCGTGTCCCCTGCATCAGCAGGTGGACTCTCAACCACTGCGCCACCAGGGAAGCCCTGGAGGATTATTTTAAAAGATGAAAGAGAGCATTCTTTGTTTTATAAAGATTAGGGTTAACTACTGTTTCTCAAAACTTCCTACACAGTAAAATTCTTTATTCTTATTTTTCTCTAGTATTTCCCTACTTTTTATCCTAATCTTCATTTACAATGTAATTTTTAGAATGCTGCTCTAATGTTCCCCAAGTTCTTTAGTAGTAAGCAGATGAAAAACAATTTAAGTTTAAAAATTAAGAAATAATACATATTTAAATAAATAACACATTTGGCATTCTAATAAAGAGTTAGCCGTTTGGGGATTAATTCCAGGCCATTTCTATTATTTTCAGATTAGTTTTCAATTGTTATTTTGTTAACTATAGTCAATGAAGATTTTGTTATTCATGTATTTATAGGGCTGGTTAGCCATAAATATTTTATGAATGGAGACATTTTTAGCACCATCTAATGGCAGTCAAGTAAAAAGAAAAACTTTTTTCCAATTTAGAACTTATTTGCATAATTCAAATTAAGCTGTACAGCTAGAGTTGCTTCTATATGAAACTGAACTTCTACATTCCCTAATGTACCAAACAGGCAACTAGAAATCCATCCCCAAGCAAGTGGTATGAGTGGGAATGAAGCAGAAGGGATATTTTAGAATGAAGCCAAAGGATTTTTGCTTTCTTTATGAGGGCAAAGATAAGAAAATATCTATGTAATAGAATGCATTAAATGTGAAGAGTTATTTTAATTTTAGAAGCTCATGCATCAAGACTCCATTCTCCACACCCCAGTAAATTTCCTGACAAAATACACCTTGACTATTACATTAACATATTTAATTTGTGTTGTTTTACAGCAGTTCTTTATAAATCTTTGGCCAATTTAATATACTGATCTATAAGGCGCCTTTGATCTCTCATAGATTTGTTTTAAAACTGAGTCATATCTTTGTTTATTCTATTGGAATTTTCTATTGAATGAGAGATGAACAATGTGGCTTATGTCAGAGACAAGTAACTCTTATCACAGGCTATACCTGTTTCTTTCATATGGCTCCTAGCAGGATTTGAAAAAATTGTTGACTGTCACATCCTTAGCATCGGGATCAATGGATTTGGTTGAGTGATGCATCTGAAGGAGAGTTTAGTGATGACACCGGATTCTAGTACCTTTCATCCTCATCTCAGTGTTTTGGTTTGATACTTCCTTCTACAATACAAGGAAGGGGCACTAGGCAGACTGTAAAAGCTAAATTCTAGCAGATATTTTTTAAAGTCAACAAGAAAGAGAGATACTGGTTGTGACAGTAGTTTAAAAAGCTTCGGGAAAATGCCTGTCTTCTACTACAGTATCTTCTTTTTTTATGAACGTTTATCTATATCTGTCACTTGGCTTTAGAAGCCCTATGTGCTCTTTACAACGTTGTCCACCAGCTAACTTATAATTCATCCTTCACAATCCAGCTCAGTCATCACAGCTTCTGTGAACTTTCACATATGCTGCTCTGCCCTCATTTTAACAGTTAGTCTCTCTCTCTCTTTTTTTTTTTTTTTTGCTATTTAACATCTGTGAATTGCATATCCTTCTTTAAGTATGTCATTTGTAGTGTTTTGTATTCATTTGGCCCATCTACTGTAGAATAAGTTCTATATGAGAGGAGTATTATGTCTTTCTTATCTTTATTTCTCAGAAAAAAAGTATATTTTGGTGAAAGAAAAGGTAAATTAATGGAACCAAGTTATGTTTAAATTATTGTCTATTTAATTTTCTCTATGTTTACAAGTTAAAATATTTTAAAGTAAGTTGTTTTCGTATTCTTTTATTCCTGCTAAAAGTTATCTCATGTTAATTGGTTTGGGGTTTTTAAATTTAATGTAAAATTTGATTGACTTCTCTCAACCAGTGGATCAATATCTATTTCTAAAGGGAAAAAAATGTTTACCGCTATAATTGAAGGTTAAAAGGAAAATATGTCTGACCTAAAAGCTATTCTGCATTTTTGAAGGATTCTTATGAGAGGACCATAGTTATCTATACGTAAAGTATAGATTTAGAAAATATAGGCATACTTTCAAGCAAGAGAGATTCAGGATTTGCCACAAGGAAAATTTTTCAATATAAAGGTGATTCACCAGTTGAACAAATAAGTGGATAAATATATCAATCTTTAGAAAAATATAGAAGTAGCACTAAAAAGATAGAGATCTATGGTCGCTGTCACATGTCACTGTTCTAGCAGTCTTATCAATGCAATAAGAAATAGGAATTATAAAACTTGGACTTAAAATGATCAAATAATCATTATTTTCCGATAATATTATCTCCTATAAAATCCAAGACAATCTGCTAAAAATATGTCACTAATAGAACAGTCTACAAGTGACTGGATCTATATGTAAATCAGTTGCTTTACTGTTCCCACAAAAACACTTATAAAATTAATAGAAACTTCTGCTTCAAATTTGGAGGTAGAAGAGTGAGAAGGACTTTCACTACCATGGTAACAACAAGAAAAATCTAGGCTAAATAAATATCATATTTTTCTGTGAGGCTATCAAAGAGCAGGTAATGCAGAAAAGCCTGGACAAACTGAATTTTAGTAAGAAACAAGTGTTTCATAGTTGAAGAGAGAGCTGTGGAACTTTCTATATCTGAGGGTGGGTACTTGGTCCCAGAGGTATAAGCCTGATATATATATAGGGAAAATCTTCAGAGTCAAGAAGAAATCAGCTGTCAACTGTCAGTGTGCCCTAGTGACGTGACATGAGATCTAGAAGAAGTCCAAATGCCAAAACAAGTAGCTCAGTTCCCAAATCCTATTATGCTCTCCACTCATATTTTGCCAAGAAAGTATCTGCTGAAGAGGGCCTAGAAATGGACTCCTACACATTCTTCCAGTGATTGATTCCAGAGATATGAAAGGATTGAATCCAAATTTGAACTAAAAAATCTACAGTCTCCTGCCAGTTTAAATATGAATAAAATCAAAACAATGACATCACCAGTCATTGGGAGTTGGGATAATCACAAGTGAACTCAATGTAATTAGAGCCCAATTTCAGTTCAACACAGTCAGTAGAGGCATATTTCCAGATGACCAAATTATTAAAATTAGAATGAAAATAGTATAGCAAATATTATAAATATTCTAAAGAATTTAAAGGTAAAAATACATGTAGTAGATAAAGAGAATACAGCATTTTAGAAGAGAAATGATTGCTCTAAAAGGAATAAAATAAAAGAAGTTCAAAATCTTTACTGGATGAGCTTAACAGCAGCTGGACAGTGCAAAACAAAAGATTAATGAATTTGAACATAGATAGTTATAAAATAACCATATGAAAACAAAGAGAAAAAAGATTGAAAGAAAAACAGGATGAGTAACCTGTGAGATAATATCAGGAGTTCTAACTTACGTGGAGACAGGGTTCCAGGAAGTAGACAAAGAGAAAATAGGAAGAAAAAACTATTTGAGGAAACAACTGCTGATAAATCTTCAGATTTTGTGATAAAACAGCAGCCTATGGATCAGAGAAGCTCAGTGACTTTCAAACAGGATAAATACAATGAAAATCACATCTTAGACATATTATAGTAAAAATTACTGAAACAAAATTAAATAAAAAGAAAGAAACTTAGATAAAATTAATCAAATATACTAATAATAGTTGAAAAAAGTATAAAAGTAGCATTTAAAAGAGCATCCAAAACATAATACTTAAATTTAACAAAATAAGTGAAAAGATTCTACACCCAAAATTGTAAAATGACTTAGGAAAATTAAAGTAAATATAAATAAATGAGAAGACTTATCATGATTGTGGATGATAAACAAAAGGTTGTTAAAATAGTCCTTCCCCTCAAGTCAATCTATAGGCTTCATGTAATTTCAATCAAAATTACAGCAAGCTTTTTTTTTTTTTTGCGGTATGCGGGCCTCTCACTGTTGTGGCCTCTCCTGTTGCAGAGCACAGGCTCCGGACGTGCAGGCTCAGTGGCCATGGCTCATGGGCCCAGCCGCTCCGCGGCATGTGGGATCTTCCCGGACCGGGGCACGAACACGTGTCCCCTGCATCAGCAGGTGGACTCTCAACCACTGCGCCACCAGGGAAGCCCCAGCAAGCTTTTTTAAAGAAATTCTCAAGTTGATTCTACAAGTTAAAAGGAAATTCAAAAGGTCTAGAATATTTGAAAACAAGATTGAATATAGTCTGATGAATTTGTCAGACTTATGCTATCTGACTTCATGACTTAAAATAAGGCCACAAAAATCAAGAGATTGTATTATTTGTGAAGTACTGACAAATAGATTAGAAATAGACCCAAATTTCCATTGTCAATTAAATTTGGTGAAGTTAAGGCAATTCAATGAGGAAAGCACAATCTTTTCACCAATGATATTGCATAATCTGGAGTGATATGGAAAAAATGAAGCTGGATCCCTACCTCACATCATACATACAAGTTAATCTGAGATGGAGTCAAAGTCCTAAAAATAAAAGCTAAAATTATAAAGCTTTTAGGAGAAAAATGAGAGAATATCTTGGTGACCTTGATGTTGGTAAAGACTTCTTAGGATATAAAAACACTATCCATTCAAAAATGATAAATTCAGCTTCTTCAAAAGATGCTAAGAATATGAAAAGACAAGCCACAGAATGAGTCATAGGCTACGTTTATGTTTTAGTAAGAAAATACCAAGCAATTTTCTGAAATGGTTGTTCCATCTTACATTTACATACAGCAGAATTTAGTGTTTTTAATTTTAGCCATTCTAATGAGTATAACATGGTATCTCATTGTAGTTTTAATTTGCAGTTCCCTGATGATTGATGAAACTGAGCATCTTCCTTGTGAACCTTATTATTCACATATCAGGGTTTGTTGGTCATGACTGTTTAAACTTTTTAATTTTTAAAATTCTTTTATACAATTTTAAAGGTTACATTCCATTTACAGTTATCACAAAATATTGGCTATAGTCCCCGTGTTGTACAATGTATCTTTGTAGCGTATCTTATACGCTTTGTACCCCCACTCTCCACCACTGTATAGCTCCTCTTCCCTCTCTCCACTGGTAACCACTAGTTGGTTCTCTATATCTGTGAGTCTGCTGCTTTTTTGTTATATTTACTAGTTTTTTTGTATTTTTTAGATTCTACATACAAGTGATATCATACAATATTTGTCTTTCTCTGACTTATTTCACTTAGCACGGTGCCCTCCAAGACCATCCATGTTGCTGCAAATAGCAAAATCCCATTCTTTGTAATGGCTGAGTAGTATTCCATTGTATATATACCACATCTTCTTTAGCCATTCATCTGTCAGTGGACATTTATGTTACTTCAGTATCTTGGCAATTATAAACAATGCTGCTTTGAACATTGGGGTGCTTGTATATTTTTGAATTAGTGTTTTTATATATGTATTTATTTATTTATTTTTGGATATATACCCAGGAGTGGAATTGCTGGGTCATATGGTAGTTCTATTTTTAGTACTTTGAGAAACTCCATCCTGTTTTCCACAGTGGTTGCATCAATTTACACTCCCACCAACAGTGTACAGGAGTTCCGTTTTCTCCACATCCTGGCCAGCATTTGTTATTTGTGTTCTTTTTGATGATGGCCATTCTGACAGGTGTGAGGTGATATCTCATTGTGGTTTTGATTTGCATTTCCTTGATGATTAAGCTATGTTGAGCATCTTTTCATTTGCCTCTTGGCCAGTTTCATTTCCTCTTTGAAAAAAATGTATTGAGTTGTAGGATTTCATTGTAGGATTTCTTTATATATTCTGCATATCCATGTCAGTTATGAGAATTTGAAATTCTGGTTCAAGATTTTTTTTCATATCTGTAATTGCTTTTTAGCAGCTCTTGTATTCATGCTGGGGAGCTGTGTTATAGTTTCCTCTAATTATAGTTTCTGTGCTTGGATTTTGGAGGGAAGAATTTTCTTCAGCTAAAATGTTTTGGTTCTCAATTTCATTTTGTTCTTACAGTAGCTGTATAAGGATGTTATATGATAATTTCCAGTCATTTTGAAATGTCTTACCTTTTGCTGAATATGCAGTACCAATGGTGTATCAGTTAGGATGAAGGTTTGGGGTAGGTTTTTTGGTTCAAGAGAGACACATCCTGTTGTTTTTGTGAATGGTGATAGATGGTGCGCTCTGTGTTGATTTGCGTGTTTTCTGAGATTCTCTTTTGTTAATTCAGAACTCTTAATTTCCTGTTTGCTTCCTTCTCTGCTGCTAAGAGATAGGGCTCCTTGTAGTACCTTCCCTTTCTTCTGGAAGCAGTGCCTTCCACAGATCGCTCTTTCTTTTCCTGGACCCTTTCAGGCCTCTTTCTTTGAATATCTCAGTAGCCAATATTTTGTTCTCAGTGTTGTTGTTGTTGTTTGTTTACTTGCTTGCTTGTTTCTTTAACTCAGGGAGGAACTGACTTTCAGGGGGTGATTTTGTCTGACTTCTGCCATGGCTGGGTCCTTGCTGCCCTCTGCCCTTTTCTGTTCATTCTTTATTCCACTCTCAACTCCAGTGTGAACTCTGGTGCTGACTCTTCTGGTTTAGAATGTTTATTTCTCTATTTCACATATTGAAGTTTTTAGAATTCTCTGTCTCCTAGTGACTCTATGGCTTGGCCCTAGTGGCCACTCTATGGCCCTAGTGGCTTGGGTTATGGTGATTATATTTGTTCTCCTTCATGATCAGAATGGTTTTTAGAGAAAAATGTGGAAATATTAGGCTGCTATCATTATCCAATGGGAAGCTGAATCATCTGGACTAAAATTTTAAATGTTATAGTCATGAATATGCTAAAAGAAACTATTAAAGACTACTTTTTATTATTTTGTGAGGAAGGAAGTACTTTCTAATTAAAGCACAAATTCTAGAAGAAATTAAGAAAAAATGTTTTAAAATATTGAGTCGTTTTATTTTAGCCTATAGAATAATGAAAAACAACAACATAAGGTTAAAAGGCACACAGCAAACTGGGAGAAAGTATTTGAAACATCTATCTAGACAAAGGATCAATGAGGTATCACCTCACACTGGTCAGAATGGCCATCATCAAAAATGCCTACAAATAATAAATGCTGGAGAAAGTGTGGAGAAAAAGGAACCCTCCTACACTGTTGGTGGAAATGTAAATTGGTGTAGTCACTGTGGAGAACAGTATGGGGGTTCCTTAAAAAACTAAAACTAGAGCTACCATATGATCCTCCTATTCCACTCCTGGGCATATATCCAGAGAAAAACATAATTAGAAAAGATACATGCAACCCGATGTTTGTAGCACTATTTAAAATAGCCAAGACGTGGAAACAACCTAAATATCTATTGATGGATGAATGGATAAAGAAGATGTGGTGTATATATACAGTGGAATATTACTCAGCTGTAAAAAAAAAAAAAAAAAAAAAGAATGAAATAATGTCATTTGCATCAATATGGACGGACCTGGAGATTATCATACTAAGTGAAGTAAGTCAGACACAGAAAGGCAAATACCATATGATATCACTTATATGTGGAATCTAAAAATAGGATACAAATGAACTTATTTACAAAACAGAAATAGAATCACAGACATAGAAAACAAAGCTATGGTTACCAAGGGGAGCAGGGGAGGAATAAATTACAAGGGTTTTTAAAAAAAGGATCAACATTTAATCCTTCAAAAATTTATTGAGGGCTTAGAATGAAGCAGGCACTGTTCTAGATTTATATTTTAAGGGATGGAGATATGAGGTAAATGAAATAAATGATGAAAATATAGTATGGGTTGGAGATGGTGAGTGCTATGCAGAAAGGCAAAGCAGACGGGTGATTATAATCGTTAATAAACCAGTCTTAATGGGTCTCTCAGAGAAGTTGAATTTGAGAAAAGGCCTGTTAAAAAAATGAGATACCAAACCATGCAGATACCTGGGAAAGATGTTTGCAGGCAGAGGGAAGAACAATTACTGAGGTAGCCAGAGTGGAGAAAGGGAGGGGAAACATAATTGGAAATGGGAGACATAGTAAAGGCTGGATTATTTAAGATGTTGTAGGCTATTAGGATGACTTCAGCTTTTACTTGATGTGAGACAAGAAGCCTTTGGTGGTCACCAGGCAGAGGAAAGACGTGACCAGAAATGTCCTTTGATAGGATGACTCTATTATTTTAGAATAGACTATAGTGTGTGTGTGTGTGTGTGTGTGTGTGTGTGTGTGTTGTGTGGGGGGCATGGAGCAAGGATGGAAAAAGGGAGGTCAAAAATGTTAGGGGAGATAATTACAATAATCCAGGAGACAGAGAATGGTGACTCATAATATATGATGACCCACAATATTTAAAGAACTCAAATAAGGGCTTTCCTGGTGGCGCAGTGGTTGAGAGTCCACCTGCCGATGCAGGGGTCAAGGGTTCATGCCCCAGTCCATGAGGATCCCACGTGCCGTGGAGCAGCTGGGCCCGTGAGCCATGGCCGCTGAGCCTGCGTGTCCGGAGCCTGTGCTCCACAACGGGAGAGGCCACAAAGGTGAGAGGCCCACGTACTGCAAAAAAAAAAAAAAAAAAAGAACTCAAATAAGTCAAGTAGAAACCAATAAACAGACCTTCGAAATTGGACAAGAGACATTTGCGTGCACAGCTCCCATAAATATATATGGCTATCTTTATGGCTAACATATATATGAAGTTTTTACTATCACCAATAATATGAAAAGTGAATTGAAACAAACCTGAATTCTCATTCTTTCGTCTCAGATTTTGAAATATCCATTATTGACCAGAGTATGTGGATGTGGTCATTCAAACTCTGAAAAAGTATTGGGTTGGCCAAAAGGTTCCTTTGGTTTTTATGTAAAAATAAAAGACACATTTTTCATTTTTACCAAGAATTTTATTAAACAACGTGTTCACCATTTTGTTCTTCTACCTTCTGCCATTTTTCAGGCAACTTCATAACTCCATCTTCCCAAAAGTTTTTATCTTTTTGAGCAAAGAACTGTTCTAGGTGCCTTTTACAGTCTTCCACAGAATTGAAATTTTTCCATTAAGAGAATGTTTTAAAGACCAAAATAAATGGAAATTCAAAGGTGCAATGTCTGGTGAATACAGCAGGTGAATCAGAACTTCCCAGCCAAGCTGTAACAGTTTTTGCCTGGTCATCAAAGAAACACTTGGTCTTGCGTTATCCTGATGGAAGATTATGCGTTTTCTGTTGACTAATTCTGGACGCTTTTTGTCGAGTGCTGTTTTCAGTTGGTCTAATTGAGAGCAGTACTTGTTGGAATTAATTGTTTGGTTTTCCAGAAGGAGCTCATAATACAGGACTCCCTTCCAATCCCACCATATACACAACATCCCCTTCTCTGGATGAAGACCGCCCTTTGGTGTGGTTGGTGGTGGTTCATTTCGCTTGCCCCTTGATCTCTTCTGTTCCACATTACTGTACAGTATCCACTTTTCATTGCCCATCACAATTTGTTTTTAAAATGGAACATTTTTGTTATGTTTAAGTACAGAATCGCATGGGAAGTATGGTCAAGAAGGTTTCTTTCACTTAACTTATGTGAAACCCAAATATCAAAGTGATTAATATAACCAAGCTGGTGCAAATGATTTTCGACGCTTGATTTGGATATTTTGAGTATGTCGGCTATCTCCCATGTGGTATAACGTTGATTGTTCTCAATTAATATCTCTATTTGATTGCTATCAACTTCAACTGGTCTACGCGACCATGGAGCATCATCCAGCAAGAAATCTCCAGCATGAAACTTCGAAGACCACTTTTGACACATTCGATCAGTCCCAGCACCTTCTTCATACACTGCAGAAATCTTCTTTTGCGTTTCAGTTGCATTTTTACCTTTCTTGAAATAATAAAGCATAACATGCAGAAAATGTTGCTTTTTTTCTTCCATCTTCAACATTAAAATGCCTACATAAAAATTCACCAATTTTGATGTCTATTTTTAAATACGCACTGATATGACAGCTGTCACATGCAGTCTAACAAAATTGTTTCAAATGATGTTAAAGACAACTAAGCGCTATTAGAGCCATCTTACAGAAAAAAACAAACGAATTTTTTTGCCAACCCAGTATTTGAATCAATTATTAGTTTTCAAAGACCATATGGCAATATGAGTAGAATTTTTAGAAATTAATCTCTTTGACTGAACATTACCTTAGAGCCTACCAATATGCAAGCAAAACCGTTTGTTGCAATACTACTTTTAATATCAAAAAATCAGAAACCAACTAAATGTTATCTAAGATAAAATTATAAAATAAAGTATGTAAATGTATTTAGTTATTAGAGAATATCACGTATCTTTGTGAACTAAAGTGGAAAGATATCTTCTCTATGTTACAAAGTGAAAAACACTTACAGAAGCATTTTTCACAATAGCTGAGATATGGAAACAGCCCAAATGTCCATCAGTGGATGAATGGATAAAGAAAATATACATACATACACAAACAGGTACAACGGAATATTATTCAACCGTGAGAAAGAAATCCTACCATTTGCAACAAAATGGATGAACCTGGAGGGCATGATGCTAAGTGAAATGACCCAGAGAGAGAAAGATGAATACTGTAGGATCTCACTGATATGTGGAATAAATTTTTTTTAAAAAAATCAAGCTCATACAAACAGGGAGTAGAATAGTGGTTACCAGGGGCTGGGGAGATGTTGGTCAAAGACTATAAAGTTGCAGTTATGTAGGATGAAAAAGCCTAGAGAGCTAATGTATAGGCATGATGACTACACTTAATAATACTATAATAATACTGTATGGAAAGGTGCTAAGAGAATAGATATCAGATGCACTTATCACACACAAAAATTAGTACCTATGTGAGGATATAGTATGTTAATTAGCTTGACTGTAGTAATCATTTCACTATGTATAAATCATCGTGTTGAACACCTTAAATATATGCAATTTTATTTTGAAAAATTTTAAAAACTTACAGAATAGTGTGCGTGATGTAATCCAATTTCAGTAAAGAAAAAACAGATAAACAATGACATACATGTGTATAAATATTTCTGAGAAAAACTTTGCCAAATTGTTGGCAGTAGTTTCTGTGAGGGTGACAGGTAAACCTATAGAGAATTTTCACTTTCAGCTTTTATAGTTTGAATTTTATGTAATTCTATTATTTCTTCATTTTCAGCAAACCTTTGTATTGAAGTTTAACATACAAACAGAAAAGTGCAAAAATCATAGGGGTACCGGTTGACAGATTTCAAAACCTGAATAGCTTTATGTAGCCAGCATGAAATTACTAGATAGAACAGTACTGATCCCCCAGAACCTCTGCATTGTGCCCCGTTCTAAACCCCAACCAGGATTACCACTATCTTGACCTCTAAAACCATAGATTTATTTTGCGTGGTTTTACGCTTGATGTAAAAGGGATCATGCAGTATGTATTCTTTTGTGCCTAGCATTTTTTATCCAATGTTTTGTTTGTGAGATTCATGCCTATAGTTGCATGTGGCTCTATTTTGTTCATTCTCATTGCTATATTGTACCTCATTTATTTATCCTTTCTGCAGTTGGTGGGCATTTGTGTATGTTCCATTTTAATGGTATAATAAGTATTTCTATATACATACTTGTATATTTTTCTGAAGCTGTGTTTGTGTGTGTGTGTGTGTGTGTGGTGGGATATATAACTTGGAGTGGAATGGCTAGACCAAAAGTTATGCATATATTTAGGAGATATAAATTAATAAGTACTGCCAAGCAGTTTTTCAGAATGGTGGTACCAGTTATACTCCCACTAGTAGTTATGAGCATTCCAGTTGCTCTATGTACTTGAGTATATTTAGTATTTTCTATTTTATTTTAGCCACTCTGGTGGGCGTTTAGTGGTATTGCATTTTATTTTGCATTTCTTTGATGACTGACAATGCTGAGCATCTTTTTCATACATTTATTTGTCATTTGGACATCATCTTTTTGAAGAGCCATTTGCCCCCATTCTTTTAATGAGTCATTCATCTTTTTTTAATTTACTTTTAGGAATTATATATATTTTTATTGGATATGTATGTTATCAGAAATATATTTTATAAATATCTTCTCCTGTTATGTTAGTTACCTTTTCACTCTCTTATTTGTGCCTTTTCTTAGACAAAAGTTCTTAATCCTAATACAATTTATAACCATTTCCCTTTCTATTATACTTTCACCTGTATTGTTTAAGAACTCTTTGCCTATTCCATGGGCTTGTCATTGTACTGTTTTTATGATTAAAATTTTAAAGTTGCAAACACATTTACATAAAGCTAAGTATTTCCATGTGGATCTTGGATTTTCAGGTTTTTAAAAAATGTGAGACTATGGATGTATGTCTCTTTTATATATCTCTGTATCCCAATAGCCCAGAAGGGTGGCTGCACAAAGTATATTTTCCTAAAAATATTCCTTGGATGAATGAATAGATTTTTCTATTGAGATAGAAAAATGCTCTATCATTTCCCCAAATACTTGAAGCAAAAAATTGAACTTCAGAACATCTCCCGTTTTCTTTGCATCAAAATCTAAATTTTAGCAAGTGAGAAATATTTATTTTTCTGCCCAGTTCAGTCAGCATGGCTTTTTAACGCAAACCTCTAAAAAGAAAAATGCTTTGGTACTGCTCTGCTCTGCTCCACATGTCTTCTTATTCTTGAGCCCAGGATGAAAGCACATTCGTGAGGCACAGGAGAAAATAGGAGTCAAGATCAGTCGCACAGCATATATTTAAAGTTTCTTCTCTAACATGGTACCACATGTCTGCTTCCATTTCTTTGCCCGAAGCAAATCACGTGGCTGAGCCTAAAGTCAGCGGATGGGGATGTATAAGCATATGACTGACTACATGATTTAAGGCATTTGTCTCAAAAGATAGGATTTATCAGTGTCTACAACATTAATTGTCAAGAACATGATGTTTCAATGGAAATGTGCATATTTTTATTTCTTTACTTGCAAAAAAACCCCTCATTCATTATAAATCTTTGTAATGTAAGGAAACAATTTGACCATACAACAGCAAATCAAGTTACTTTACTAAATCTTCATTTCTCACAAGAAATACCCCTTGATCTGTGTATTCTATTTTAGTTGGGCTAAATTTTATCTAACATTTCTGTGTTATGGAAGTGTAAAAGCTGGAAATTAAATGGTGTGTCTGAAAAACACATGCATATTCTTGAAAAACATATGATATTAGTTGATTTTTCCCCAAGTATAACTTGGCTAAATATTTCTGTAATTCTTATTGTGATTCATAATTTCATTCATCAAATTTCCCTTCAACTGGGGACGAGTAGTTGTATTCCCAGACTGAGCAATTATTATTTTCTTCCCTCATTCAAATCCTGGCTTTTGCTCCCCTGGTTACCACCATGTAGATGCCTACAGCACCCTGGTAGAGAGTGTTGTTGTCTTCGTCTTCTGAATCGTAGCTATTTTTATGAAATAACCTTCAGTTGTTTAATTTTAAAGCAATAATCTTAATTATAGGATTTGATACCACATATGAAATTTTAAAATGGTCACAGAAAGGTAAGCCATCTGTAGAAGAGAGCCACTCTGAACCAAAAGGAGAGACACTTAAGAGAAGAAGAGTTGATAGAAATATGATTTTTCTCTGGTCAGAAGGTACACCAGATTTTGGCCATGTCTGTGCTTTTGTTGGCAGATGTGTCCTCCTTATATTTGACTGCGCCACCCTAATAATTTGTTTCTATGTCTCTCATTTCGTTCTCTACCAGATTTTTCTAGTGAGACCTCGATACCCACTGCCTACTCATGCATTCCATGAAAAATGATCACCCAGCAGTTTGGACTCTGCTCGTTCTACTCAATTGAAAAAGATAGTAATTACCAGCTCTGTGAGCTTTTCTTCAGCTCTCATTATTCTGGACCTATAGGAAATGTTTACACAGTTAACTAACTTTGCCTTCTTAACGTTCTCTCCTACCTATGTTTCCAGTTCACAATGTGATCCTGATTGTTCTAACTTTATTATTGGACCGATTCTTTCCTTAAGTCTGGGGCATTTTTCACAGTGGTCTTTGCTCTGTCTCCCAGGGACATGATTTATTGGCAGGTGATTGCCAATTTATTTTTCTAGCCCCATTTTCTCTTCTGAGATTTAGTTTCTCATTTCCAAACGATGGATAGTTTTTTCCTTTACATCATTAATATAAACTCACTGTGCCCCAGATGGAGCTTATATCCTCAACCCCATATTGTCTTCGGTACCTGACCTTTCTAGTTCTGTTAATAATGCTACTTTTCCCTCAGTAATTGGTGAAAAGAATTGACCATCTTACCCCCATCATCACCTCATAACCACTTGTTTTAAGAATTCTCTTCTGAAATATATAGACTCCATTCTTTCAATACATTGAGTTATGTGTCAGTCCTTAATTATCCTTATCATCTTATACCCCCAAAGCACAGCAGTATCCCAGCTGGTTCTTCTGTAGTTAAATTATCTACATCCTCCAGACATTCTACTGTTAGCTTGACTTTGAGCATCTTCTTCCCTTCCTCCACCCAAATTTTAAAGCCTTCCTTTTGTCTACAGGATAAATTCCAACTTTTTTAGTCCACTTAGTAGGAGAGGTGAGAGTAATAAAGCTAGTATCAGGGGTTCTAGTGAGTTTGGATACTGAAAAGTGATGTGTAGGGACAAACGATCTTATTCTAGGAAGTGACAGAGGCTCCGGGATGGAGCAGGTACTGAATCTAACAGCGAGAATGTAATATCCTAGAAGGTGGGATAAAGAGAATCAGAGAGTGTGAAGTAATGAAATATCAAAATGAGTAGGACAGGTATGTTTGAAAAGGACCAAAAGCATAAAATCTAGAAGACAAAGACGCAGAAGCTAAGAAGGCCAGGAGAAGTTTGAGTTGCCTCTTTGGAAAGTCTGAAGCCCACATGCCAGACTTGCCTTTGCTGGTATTAAAATAATTCACTCTAAAGATAGTTATGACACAATCTTCCTTTCCATCTTTGTCTTCTACTCAAACTTCTCAAGCCAGATACTCTATATATGGCCTGAGATGGGGTCTTGCCTATTTCTCCAGATTCATCTCTTAACTGCCTCCTCCACATCCAGCTTTCCTTAGTATTTTCCCTGCCTCCAGGCCTTTATACAGTTTCATCCAAAGTCCTTCATATTCTCTGAAAACAAGCTCAAGCATCTTATTCTTTGTGAAACCTTTCTTAACCCCTTTGAATCAAATTATATGTTGTAAACAGGTCTGTATCACTTATCACACCTCACCACAGTTTTTTTTTTAATTCTTTTTCACCAACTAGAATTTAATGTCAGGCACTGGCTTGTTAGTTTTTCTTCTTTATTGTGTATCAGAGTACTCAACAAATGTTAATGTTCCACAGAAAACGTATTTTATAAAATGGCAATCGGATGCTCACAAAATGATTTCTGACCTCCTGCCTCCACACCTGTGTTAAAACTTCTTCCTTACCACTATTGTACCTTCCACCTCCTTTCTTCACATCCATTTACTAAGTACACCAGGACACCATGTGATTTCTGGGGGTAGAAAGATGAATCAGACGTGGTTTCTGATTGCAGGAACCTGTTGTAGTCTATTGAATCCAGGGTAAATCCCTCAGCTATGTAGGAACTTTGGTTACCAGCCCAGCATGAAGGCAGCTCTGTCCCCTTCCAACTTACACAATCCTGGTTGACTATATTACTAATCAAATCAATAGCCATTAATTATTCAGTTTTGTGCTCTTGAGCTGTCATTTGGTTCTCATGTATGTTCTTGACCTTATTTGATTCTCCCTGTACGTCGTGTCTGTTAAGACACACACATTTTATATCTCCAGCTAAACTGGACACTCTTGAGAACAAAGATCTTAAACTTCTTTGCAAGTTTCAGTACATTAACAAAGTGTCTTACACTGAGGAAGAACTTGATAGTACGCATTGAGTGGGTGGGACACCCGTAGAATGGAGGTTGGGCCAGCTGGTGGTAGTGTGAGGACATCATAGAGAACTATTGCATGCTCCCCCTGCTTCCTGAGCAGGGGTAATTTCTGAGAGACAGGAGCACTGTGTGTCATGGGCAATGCTGGTAGGTGATCTGAAGGGTGAGTGGAGCCCCTGGAATTCTAAAGGCTGCAGACCATTTGGTTACAGGATGGCATCCCAGAAAATTGGCTCTGTGGACCACTTCATAGCAGATTTTTCTCGTTTTTAGCTTCTACTTCTGGACAAGTTCTTTAAACTTCGTAAGTATTTTAAACAAAGCTCCTTGTGTTTCTTTCACTCATGTCAAAAACGCATTTATTTTTATGACTCTGATAATATTACCACATTGATCCCCTGGTGTCCAATTTTGGGTTGACAACATATCTTTTTATGTTGATGAGTTTTGCATATATTTAAACTTCATTATATATTGATTAGCGGGAGTGCAGGCTTGAGTTTCCAAGTGTGGGTTGGCATTCCTAATGGGATACAGTTAAAACCAAATGGCTGGGACCATCCCAGTGCATTGCTGTGTATAATTCCTTGACTGTACTCACTACGTCATAAATAATAATGAAAGTAAATGTACGTTTATCAGAAAGAATCAACAAAACCCAGCACTGATTTGCTGATTGCACTTGTCTCCCCAGGCATTAAGGCCAGCTTTCGAACGAGGGTGCCTGAAGGTTTGATTGTCTTTGCGGCATCACCTGGCAATCAGGAAGAGTATTTCGCAATTCAGTTGAAGAATGGACGCCCTTATTTTCTTTTTGATCCTCAGGTAAGTGAGTAATCATAAGAGTTGATATTTTTGAGAGTTTACCAGGTACCAAGTGCTTATGTTTTCACAGTGAATCCTCACCAAAAC